>NC_092711.1:60835101-61137601 GCF_047496885.1 Scyliorhinus torazame
CGAACCCACCTTTCCCTAACCCTTCCCCTCTCTCCCCCGCAGACCCTCCGTGATGCCCTTCCTGGCCGACCTGGTGTGTGACCCCCTGCTCCTTGTTTACCCCCTTACCCCCCCCCCCTTCTTTTCTCCCTCCATCGGTTTCAGCCGTCTTCTTTCAGTGGATATGGGGGGGGGGATTCTCCCTCTCCATCTCTCTAGGTGGGGGGGGTTCCCCCTCTCCATTTCTCTCGGTGGGGGTGTCCCCCCCTCTCCATCTATCTCGGTGGGGGGGGTCCCCCCTGTCCATCTCTCTCGGTGGTGGGGGGGTTCCCCCCTCTCCATCTCTCTCGGTGTAGGGGGGGTTCCCACTCTCCATTTCTCTTGGTGTGGGTGGTTTCCCCCCTCTCCATTTCTCTCGGTGGGTGGGGGGGGTCCCCCATCTCCATCTCTCTAGGTGGGGGTCCCCCCTCTCCATCTCTCTCGGTGGGGGTGGGTCTCCTTGACCATCTCTCGTTGGTTGGGGGGGGCTTCCCCCTCTCCATCTGGGGGGTCCCCCCTCTCCATCTCTCTCGGTGGGGGGGGGGTCCCCTTGACCATCTCTCTCGGTGGGTGGGGGGGGGGGTTCCCCCTCTCCATCTGGGGGGGTTCCCCCTCTCCATCTCTCTCGGTGGGGGGGGCTTCCCCCCTCCCCATCTATCTCATAGAACATAGAACATTACAACGCAGTACAGGCCCTTCGGCCCTCGATGTTGCGCCGACCTGTGAAACCACTCTAAAGCCCATCTACACTATTCCCTTATCGTCCATTTGTCTACCCAATGACCATTTGAATGCCCTTAGTGTTGGAGAGTCCACTACTGTTTCAGGCAGGGCATTCCACACCCTTACTACTCTCTGAGTAAAGAACCTACCTCTGACATCTGTCTTATATCTATCTCCCCTCAATTTAAAGCTATGTCCCCTCGTGCTAGACATCACTATCCGAGGAAAAAGGCTCTCACTGTCCACCCTATCCAATCCTCTGATCATCTTGTATGCCTCAATTAAGTCACCTCTTAACCTTCTTCTCTCTAACGAAAACAGCCTCAAGTCCCTCAGCCTTTCCTCATAAGATCTTCCCTCCATACCAGGCAACATTCTGGTAAATCTCCTCTGCACCCTTTCCAATGCTTCCACATCCTTCATATAATGCGGCGACCAGAATTGCACGCAATACTCCAAATGCGGCCGCACCAGAGTTTTCTACAGCTGCAATATGACCTAATGGCTCCAAAACTCAGTCCCTCTACCAATAAAAGCTAACACACCATACGCCTTCTTAACAACCCTCTCAACCTGATTGGCAAATTTCAGGGATCTATGTACATGGACACCGAGTTCTCTCTGCTCATCCACACTGCCAAGAATCTTTCCATTAGCCCAGCACTCTGTCTTCCTGTTATTCCTTCAAAAATGAATCACCTCACACTTTTCTGCATTAAACTCCATTTGCCACCTCTCAGCCCAGCGCTGCAGCTTATCTATGTCTCTCTGTAACTTGTAACATCCTTCCGCACTGTCTACAACTCCACCAACTTTAGTGTCATCTGCAAATTTACTCACCCATTCTTCTACGCCCTCCTCCAGGTCATTTATAAAAATGACAAACAGCAGTGGCCCCAAAACAGATCCTTGTGGTACACCACTAGTAACTGGACTCCAGTCTGAACACTTCCCATCAACCACCACCCTTTCTCTTCTTCCAGCTAACCAATTTCTGATCCAAACTGCTAAATCACCCTGAATCCCATGCCTCCGTATTTTCTGCCTACCGTGGGGAACCTTATCAAACGTTTTACTGAAATCCATATACACCACATCAACTGCTTTACCCTCATCCACCTGTTTGGTCACCTTCTCAAAGAACTCAATAAGGTTTGTGAGGCACGAACTACCCTTCACAAAACCGTGTTGACTATCTCGAATAAAATTATTCCTTTCCAGATGATTATACACCCTATCTCTTATAAACCTTCCCAAGATTTTGCCCACAACAGAAGTTAGGCTCACTGGTCTATAGTTACCGGGGTTGTCTCTAATCCCCTTCTTGAACAAGGGGACAACATTTGCTATCCTCCAGTCTTCTGGCACTATTCCTGTAGACAAAGATGACTTAAAGATCAAGGCCAAAGGCTCAGCAATCTCCTCCCTAGCTTCCCAGAGAATCCTAGGATAAACCCCATCCGGCCGAGGGGACTTATCTATTTTCACACTTTCCAGAATTGCTAACACCTCCTCCTTATGAACCTCAAGCCCTTCTAGTCTAGTAGCCTGAATCTCAGTATTCTCCTCGTCAACATTGTCTTTTTCCTGTGTGAATACTGACGAAAAATATTCATTTAGCACCTCTCCTATCTCCTCGGACTCCAAGCACAACTTCCCACTACTGTCCTTGACTGGCCCTACTCTTACCCTAGTCATCCGTTTATTCCTGACATATCTATAGAAAGCTCGAGGGTTATCCTTGATCCTACCTGCCAAAGACTTCTCATGTCCCCTCCTGGCTCTTCTTAGCTCTCTCTTTAGACCCTTCCTAGCTAACTTGTAACTCTCGAGCGCTCTAACTGAACCTTCATGTCTCATCTTTACATAAGCCATGGGCAGCACGGTAGCATTGTGGATAGCGCAATTGCTTCACAGCTCCAGGGTCCCATGTTCGATTCCGACTTCGGTCACTGTCTGTGCGGAGTCTGCACATACTCCTCGTGTGTGCGTGGGTTTCCTCCGGGTGTTCCGGTTTCCTCCCACAGTCCAAAGTGTGCAGGTTAGGAGGATTGGCCATGATAAATTGCCCTTAGTGTCCAAAATTGCCCTTAGTATTGGGTGGGGATACTGTGTTATGGGGACAGGGTGGAGGTGTTGATCTTGGGTAGGGTGCTCTTTCCAAGAGCCGGTGAAGACTCGATGGGGCGAATAGCCTCCTTCTGCACTGTAAATTCTATGATAAGCTTCCTTCTTCCTATTGACAAGTGTTTCGACTGCTTTAGTAAACCTCGGTTCCCTTGCTCGACCACTTCCTCCCTGCCTGACAGGTACATACTTATCAAAGACACGCAGTAGCTGTTCCTTGAACAAGCTCCAAATTTCCATTGTGCCCATCCCCTGCTTTCCTCTCCATCTCTCTCGGTGGGGGCGGGGTTCCCCCCGCTCCATCTCTCTCGGTGGGGGAGGGGTTCCCCCCTCGCCATCTCTCTCGGTGGGGGGGGATTCACCCTCTCCATCTCTCTCGGTGGGTGGGGGGTTCCCCCCTCGCCATCTCTCTCGGTGGGGGGTTCTACCCTCTCCATCTCTCTCGGTGGGGGGGGAATTACCCCCTCTCCATCTCTCTCGGTGGGTGGGGGGTTCCCCCCTCGCCATCTCTCTCGGTGGGGGGGGGGTTCTACCCTCTCCATCTCTCTCGGTGGGGGGGGGGGAATTACCCCCTCTCCATCTCTCTCGGTTTTGGGGGGGTTCCCTTCTCCATCTCGCTTGGTGGGGGACCCCTTTTCCATCTCACTCGGTGTGGGGGGGTCCCCTCGATGGGGGTCCCCTTCTCCATCTCTCTCGGTTGGGTGGGTTCCTCCCTCTCGATCTACCTCGGTGAGGTGGGGGGGGGCGGTCGCCCCTCTCCATCTCTCTCAGTCTCTGCGTCTCTCCGTCTCTCTCTGCGAATCTGTCAAAACAAAATCCACAATCAGCAGTCGGCCATTTAATGTCAGTTCACAGTGGCCATTTTATGTCACGTCATGGTGGCCATTTTATGTCAGTTCACGGTGGCCATTTTATGTCAGATCACGGTGGCCATTTTATGTCAGTTCACGGTGGCCATTTTATGTCACATCACAGTGGCCATTTTATATCAGTTCACGGTGGCCATTTTATGTCAGTTCACGGGGGCCATTTTATATCAGTTCACGGTGGCCATTTTATGTCAGCTCACGGCAGCCATTATATGTCAGTTCACAGTGGCCATTTTATGTCACTTCACGGTGGCCATTTTATGACAGTTCACTGTGGCCATTTTACATCAGCCCACGGCAGCCATTTTATGTCAGTTCATGTGGTCATTTTATGTCCGTTCACAGTGGCCATTTTATGTCAGTTCACAGTGTCCATTTTATGTCAGTTCACAGTGGTCATTTTATGTCTGTTCACAGTGGCCATTTTATGTCAGTTCACGGTGGCCATATTATGTCAGATCACGGTGGCCATTTTATGTCTGTTCACAGTGGACTTTTTATGTCAGTTCACGGCAGCCATTTTATGTCAGTTCATGGTGGCCATTTTATGTCACATCACAGTGGCCATTTTATATCAGTTCACGGTGGCCATTTTATGTCAGTTCACGGTGGCCATTTTATATCAGTTCACGGTGGCCATTTTATGTCAGCTCACGGCAGCCATTATATGTCAGTTCACAGTGGCCATTTTATGTCACTTCACGGTGGCCATTTTATGACAGTTCACTGTGGCCATTTTACATCAGCCCACGGCAGCCATTTTATGTCAGTTCATGGTGGTCATTTTATGTCCGTTCACAGTGGCCATTTTATATCAGTTCACAGTGGCCATTTTATATCAGATCACGGTGGCCATTTTATGTCAGTTCACGGTGGCCATTTTTATCAGTTCACGGTGGCCATTTTATGTCAGCTCACGGCAGCCATTTTATGACAGTTCACTGTGGCCATTTTAAAACCGCTACACGGCAGCCATTTTATGTCAGTTCATGGTGGCCATTTTATGTCAGTTCACAGTGGCCATTTTATGTCAGTTCACAGTGTCCATTTTATGTCAGTTCACGGTGGACATTTTATGTCAGTTCACGGTGGTCATTTTATGTCAGTTCACGGTGGCTTTTTATGTCAGTTCACGGTGGCCATTTTATGTCAGTTCACGGCGGCCATTTTATGTCAGTTCACGGTGGACATTTTATGTCAGTTCACGGCAGCCATTTTATGTCAGTTCATGGTGGCCATTTTATGTCAGTTCACAGCAGCAATTTTATGTCAGTTCACGGGAACCATTTTAAGTCAGTTCATGGTGGCCATTTTATGTCGGTTCACGGGGCCATTTTGTGTCAGTTCACGGTGGCCATTTAATGTTAGTTCACTGGGGCCATTTTATGTCAGTTCATGGTGGCTATTGTATGTCAGTTCACAATGGCCATTTTATGTCAGTTCACCGGGGCCATTTTATGTCAGTTCACGGAGGTCATTTTATGTCGGTTGACGGGGGCCATTTTATGACAGCTCGCAATGGCCATTTTATGTCAGTTCACGGTGGCCATTGTATTTCAGTTCATGGTGGCCATTTTATGTCAGATCACGGTGGCTATTTTATGTTAGCTCATGTGGCCATTTTATGTCAGTTCACAATGGCCATTTTATGTCAGTTCACGGTGGCCATTTTATATCAGTTCACAGTGGCCATTTAGGTCAGTTCACGGGGTCCATTTTATGTCAATTCACAATGGCCATTTTATGTCAGTTCACAGTGGCCATTTTATCTCAGTTCACAATGGCCATTTTATGTCAGTTCACGGAGGCCTTTTTATGTCAGGTCGCAATGGCCATTTTATGTCAGTTCACGGGGGCCATTGTATGTCAGTTCACAATGGCCATTGTATGTCAGTTCACAATGGCCATTTTA
Organism: Scyliorhinus torazame; assembly: GCF_047496885.1. Classification (NCBI taxonomy): domain Eukaryota; kingdom Metazoa; phylum Chordata; class Chondrichthyes; order Carcharhiniformes; family Scyliorhinidae; genus Scyliorhinus; species Scyliorhinus torazame. The sequence goes on from NC_092711.1 coordinate 60,840,751, forward strand.
TGTCAGTTCACAGTGGCCATTTTATGTCAGTTCATGGTGGCCATTTTATGACACTTCACGGTGGCCATTTTAAATCAGCTCACGGTGGACATTTTATGTCAGTTCACGGCAGCCATTTTATGTCAGTTCATGGTGGCCATTTTATGTCAGTTCATGGTGGCCATTTTATATCAGATCACGGTGGCCATTTTATGTCAGTTCACGGTGGCCATTTTTTATCAGTTCACGGTGGCCATTTTATGTCACCTCACGGCAGCCATTTTATGACAGTTCACTGTGGCCATTTAAAATCAGCTCACGGCAGCCATTTTATGTCAGTTCATGGTGGCCATTTTATGTCATTTCACTGTGGCCATTTTATGTCAGTTCACAGTGTCTATTTTATGTCAGTTCACGGTGGACATTTTATGTCAGTTCACGGTGGTCATTTTATGTCAGTTCACGGTGGCTTTTTATGTCAGTTCACGGTGGACATTTTATGTCAGTTTTTCGGTGGTCATTTTATGTCAGTTCACGGTGGCTTTTTATGTCAGTTCACGGTGGCCATTTTATGTCAGTTTACGGTGGCCATTTTATGTCAGTTCCCGGAGGATATTTTATGTGAGTTCACGGCAGCCATTTTATGTCAGTTCATGGTGGCCATTTTATGTCAGTTCACGGCAGCCATTTTATGTCAGTTCACGGCAACCATTTTATGTCAGTTCATGGTGGCCATTTTATGTCGGTTCACGGTGGCCATTTTATGTCAGTTCACGGTGGCCATTTTATGTCAGTTCACGGGGGCCCTTTTATGTCAGTTCACGGTGGCTATTGTATGTCAGTTCACAATGGCCATTTTATGTCAGTTCACGGTGGCCATTTTTATCTCAGTTCACAGTGGCCATTTTCTGTCAGTTCACCGGGGCGGCCATTTTATTCAGTTGCTGGTGGCCATTTTATGTCTGTACACGGTGGCCATTTTATGTCAGTTCACGGAGGTCATTTTATGTCGGTTGACGGGGGCCATTTTATGACAGCTCGCAGTGGCCTTTTTATGTCAGTTCACGGTGGCCATTGTATGTCAGTTCATGGAGGCCATTTTATGTCAGGTCACGGTGGCTATTTTATGTTAGCTCATGTGGCCATTTTATGTCAGTTCACAATGGCCATTTTATGTCAGTTCACAGTGTCCATTTTATATCAGTTCACAGTGGCCATTTTATGTCAGTTCACGGGGTCCATTTTATGTCAGTTCACAATGGCCATTTTATGTCAGTTCACAGTGGCCATTTTATCTCAGTTCACAATGGGCATTTTATGTCAGTTCACAGTGGCCATTTTATGTCAGTTCACAATGGGCATTTTATGTCAGTTCTCAATGGCCATTTTATGTCTCTTCACATTGGCCATTTTATGTCAGTTCACGGGGGCCATTGTATGTCAGTTCACAATGGCCATTGTATGTCAGTTCACAATGGCCATTTTATGTCAATTTGCAATGGCCATTTTATGTCAGTTCACGGGGGCCATTTTATCTCAGTTCACAATGGGCATTTTATGTCAGTTCACAGTTGCCATTTTATGTCAGTTCACAACGGACAGTTTATGTCAGTTCACAGGGGCCTTTGCATGTCATATCGCAAAGGCCATTTTATGTTAGTTCACGGTAGCCAATGTATATCAGTTCACGGTGGCCATTTTATGTCTGTTCACAATGGCCATTTTATGTCAGTTCACGGTGGCCATTTTATGTCAGTTCACAATGGCCATTTTATGTCAGTTCACGGGTTCCATTTTATGTCAGTTCACAATTGCCATTTTATGTCAGTTCACGGTGGCCATTGTATATCCGTTCACAGTGGCCATTTTATGTCAGTTCACGGGGTCCATTTTATGTCAGTTCACGGTGGCCATTTTATGTCGGTTCATGGTGGCCATTGTATGTCAATTGACAGTGGTCATTTTATGTCTGTTCACAATGGCCATTTTATGTCAGTTCATGGTGACCATTGTATGTCAGTTCACAGTGTCCATTTTATGTCAGTTTGCAATGGCCATTTTATCTCAGTTGACGGTGGCCATTTTAATTCAGTTCATGATGGCCATTTTTATCGGTTTGCAATGGCCATTTTTTCTCAGTTGACGGTGGCCATTTTATGTCAGTTCATGGTGGCCATTGTATGTCAGTTCACAATGGCCATTGTATGTCAGTTCACAATGGCATTTTATGTCAGTTTGCAATGGCCATTTTAACTCATTTGCGGTGGCCAGTTCATGTCGGTTCAAGGGGGCCATTTTATGTCAGTTCACGGTGGCCATTTTATGTCAGTTCACGGGGGCCATTTTATTCAGTTGAAGGGGCCATTTTATGTCAGTACACGGTGGCCATTTTATGTCAGTTCACGGTGGTCATTTTATGTCGGTTGAAGGGGGCCATTTCTGGCAATTCTGTAAGGTTTTCGGGCAATTCGGCCCTTTTTGGACTGCTCAAGAATAAAACCAAGAGACTGTAAACTGGACACTTTTCAGCCAAAGGAACGTAACCAAATTTCCCAGCAGGCTTGGTCCGCTGAGCTGAGTAGGGGCATAGGTATTTACAAACCCCCCCCCAGGAGCTACAAGGAAGAAGGAGCCAGACAACTAGATAAGATTAAACACAGAGACAAAGGGGCATGGTAATGCTGTAAGGGGCCTGCCTGCAAGCAGGACAATGGGATGGTCATAGCCCCATGCAGATGTAAATGACTTGGCCTCCACCAGAGCAGAATCCAATCAACACCCCATCAACATAGCAGTGATCTCCAGAGCAGATGGAAGGCTTTGAAAATCTTCACAAGGGAGCTTAACCTCGTTATCTCAAAAAGCAGACTGGAGGCGGACCTAGGGGAGGTACTCCTATCTTGACAGGTCTGACAGGCTCAAAGGGGGCAGGACCAGCGGGAACTTTAAACCTTATGGATTCAATGCAAAAGGGGCTGGCCGAACACAGGAAAAAGCCAGGTAAAAACGGATATAAAAGGGGCTGTGTTTCGATTGAGGGTCTCTTGGCTTGACCTCTCCACTTTTGACTTGACCTCCTGCAGCCTGTGACTGTAAGTACCCTGCAGCAGCTTGCGAAACTCCCTTGACTTTGATAGTGGTTGAGGCTTTGGGGAAGGGGACTTGATTTGTGTTCTGTGTCATTGCTAAAACTGTGTAACAATGAGATTTTACGTTGTGTCCGTTATAGTACTTTCTGAATAGACTTAGTTTGTGTTAGAGTTTAAGATTTTATTATAATTTCTTCTGTTGATGATTTTGACCTGGGTTTTGCAATAAACCTGGATTTGCTGATAATTGGAGTCGTTTAAATTCTTCAATCTCTCACCAGCGATCTCTGACCAAGTCATTGTTAAGATAGTCCTCACCTTAATTCCGGGTTCGAGAATCTAGGGTCATCTTGAACGATTCACTCAGGACAGGCTGCTGGTTAGGTAATAAACAGCAGTGTCCTATTCTCTCTCTTGGGAAAGCTACTCCAGCGAAGTAGGAACCGGGTGGGTGTTGCACCACCGGCAAGAGAGAGAATCACCTGGGCATTGGTGGGGGTCTGGATATCTGTGTGATATAAGCCTTAGGCTTCCGGTTAGCGATAAACGGCAGGCTTGATTCAGTGCTCTCTCCCGCGGAGGTGTCCCAGTGCGGCATCCCCTGGCCTCTGAAGTTTCAGTGCCAGCTGGAGAGAGACACACACAGATACTCAAACCCCAGATATCGGCCCAGTAGTGGAGTAGCAGAGATGGAACCCTCTACAGCTCCTACCACACAGACAGCACTGTCAGTGCTTCCCCCACACAGCCAGCACTGTCAGTGCTCCTCCACACAGCCAACACTGTCAGTGCTCCCCTACACAGCCAGCACTGTCAGTGCTCCTCCCACACAGCCAGCACTGTCAGTGCTCCTCCACACAGCCAACACTGTCAGTGCTCTCCCCACACAGTCAGCACTGTCAGTGCTTCCCCCACACAGCCAGCACTGTCAGTGCTCCTCCACACAGCCAACACTGTCAGTGCTCCCCTACACAGCCAGCACTGTCAGTGCTCCCTCAGACAGCCAGCACTGTCAGTGCCCCCACCACACAGCCAGCACTGACAGTGCTACCCCACACAGCTAGCACTGTCAGTGCTCCCACACACAGCCAGCACTGTCAGTGCTCCCCCCACACAGCCAGCACTGTCAGTGCTCCCCCCTCACAGCCAGCACTGTCAGTGCTCCCACACACAGCCAGCACTGTCAGTGCTCCCCCCACACAGCCAGCACTGTCAGTGCTCCCCACACACAGCCAGCACTGTCAGTGCTCGCTCACACAGCCAGCACTGTCAGTGCTCCCACCACACAGCCAGCACTGTCAGTGCTCCCTCCACACAGCCAGCACTGTCAGTGCTCCCACCACACAGCCAGCAGTGTCAGTGCTCCCACCACACAGCCAGCACTCTCAGAACTCCCCCACACAGCCAGCACTGTCAGTGCTCCCACCACACAGTCAGCAGTGTCAGTGCTCCCACCACACAGCCAGCACTGTCAGTGCTCCCCCACACAGCCAGTACTGTCAGTGCTCCCACCACACAGCCAGCAGTGTCAGTGCTCCCACCACACAGCCAGCACTGTCAGTGCTCCCCCACACAGCCAGTACTGTCAGTGCTCCCACCACACAGCCAGCACTGTCAGTGCTCCCCACACAGCCAGCACTGTCAGTGCTCCCCCGACACAGCCAGCACTGTAAGTGCTCCCCCCACACAGCCAACACTGTCAGTTCTCCCACCACACAGCCAGCACTGTCAGTGCTCCCACCACACAGCCAGCACTGGCAGTGCTCCCCCCACACAGCCAGCACTGTCAGTGCACCCCACACACAGCCAGCACTGTCAGTGATCCCCCAACACAGGCAGCACTGTCCGTGCTCCCCCACACAGCCAGCACTGTCAGTGCTCCCACCACACAGCCAGCACTGTCCGTGCTCGCCCAACAAAGCCAGCACTGTCAGTGCTCCCCCAATCAGCTAGCACTGTCAGTGCTCCCACCACACAGCCAGCACTGTCAGTGCTCCCCCCACACAGCCAGCACTGTCTGTGCTCCCCCACACAGCCAGCACTGTCCGTGCTCGCCCCACATAGCCAGCACTGACAGTGATCCCCCCACACTGCCAGCACTGTCAGTGCTCCCCCACACAGCCAGCCGTGTCAGAGCTCCCCCCACACAGCCAGCACTGTCAGTGCTCCCACACACAGCCAGAACTGGCAGTGCTCCCCCACACAGCCAGCACTGCCAGTGCTCTCCTACACAGCCAGCACTGTCAGTGCACCCCCCACACAGCCAGCACTGTCAGTGCTCCCACCACACAGCCAGCACTGTCAGTGCTCCCACACACAGCCAGCACTGTCAGTGCTCCCCACACAGCCAGCACTGTCGGTGCTCTCACCACACAGCCAGTACTGTCCGTGCTCCCCACACAGCCAGCACTGTCAGTGCTCCCCCCAATCAGCTAGCACTGTCAGTGCTCCCACCAAACAGCCAGCATTGTCAGTGCTCCCCCACACAGCCAGCACTGTCAGTGCACCCCCACACAGCCAGCACTGTCACTGCTCCCACCACGCAGCCAGCACTGTCAGTGCTCCCACCACACAGCCAGCACTGTCAGTGCTATCCCCACACTGCCAGCAGTGTCAGTGCTCCCCCCACACAACCAGCATGTCAGTGCTCCACTCACTCAGCCAGCACTGTCAATTCTCCCCCACATATCCAGCACTGTCAGTGCTCCCACCACACAGCCAGCACTGTCAGTGCTCCCACCACACAGCCATCTCTGTCAGTGCTCCCCCACACAGCCAGCACTGTCAGTGCTCCCACCACAGAGACAGCACTGACAGTGCTCCCCCACACAGCCAGCACTGCCAGTTCTCCCACCACACAGCCAACACTGTCAGTGCTCCCACCACACAGCCAGCCCTGTCAGTGCTCCCCCACACAGCCAGCACTGGCAGTGCTACCCCCACACAGCCAGCACTGTCAGTGCTCCCCCACACAGCCAACACTGTCAGTGCTCCCCCCGCACAGCCAGCACTGTCAGTGCTCCCACCACACAGCCAGCACTGTCAGTGCTCCCACCACACAGCCAGCACAGTCAGTGCTCCCTCACACAGCCAGCACTGTCAGTTCTCACCCCACACAGCCAGCACAGTCAGTGCTCCCTCACACAGCCAGCACTGTCAGTGCTCCCACCACACAGCCAGCACAGTCAGTGCTCCCTCACACAGCCAGCACAGTCAGTGCTCCCTCACACAGCCAGCACTGTCAGTGCTCCCCACACAGCCAGCACTGTCAGTGCTCCCACCAAACAGCCAGCAGTGTCAGTGCTCCCCCACACAGCCAGCACTGTCAGTGCTCCCACCAAACAGCCAGCCCTGTCAGTGCTCCCACAACACACCAGCACTGTCAGTGCTACCACCGCACAGCCAGAACTGTCATTGCTCCCACCACACAGCCAGCACTGTCAGTGCTCCCCCACACAACCAGCACTGTCAGTGCTCCCCCACACAGCCAGCACTGTAAGTGCTCCCCCCACACAGCCAACACTGTCAGTGCTCCCATCACACAGCCAGCACTGTCAGTGCTCCCGCCACACAACCAGCACTGTCAGTGCTCCCACCACACAGCCAGCACTGTCCGAGCTCGCCCCACACAGCCAGAACTGTGAGTGCTCCTCACAATCAGCAAGCACTGTCAGTGCACCCCCACACAGCCAGCACTGACAGTGCTCCCCCCACACAGCCAGCACTGTCAGTGCTCCCACCACGCAGCCAGCACTGTCAGTGCCCCCACCACACAGCCAGCACTGTCAGTGCTCTCCCCACACTGCCAGCAGTGTCAGTGCTCCCCCCACACAGCCAGCATGTCAGTGCTCCACTCACTCAGCCAGCACTGTCAGTTCTCTCCCACATATCCAGCACTGTCAGTGCTCCCCCACACAGCCAGCACTTTCAGTGCTCCCACCACAGAGCCAGCACTGCCAGTGCTCCCACCACACAGCCAACACTCAGTGCTCCCACCACATAGCCAGCACTGTCAGTGCTCCCTCCACACAGCCAGCACTGTCAGTGCTCCCACCACACAGCCAGCAGTGTCAGTGCTCCCCCACTAAGCCAGCCCTGTCAGTGCTCCCACAACACAGCCAGCACTGTCAGTGGTACCACCACACAGCCAGCACTGTCATTGCTCCCACCACACAGCCAGTACTGTCAGTGCTCCCCCACACAGCCAGCACTGTCAGTGCTCCCCCACACAGCCAGCACTGTAAGTGCTCCCCCCACACAGCCAACCCTGTCAGTGCTCCCACCACACAGCCGGCACTGTCAGTGCTCCCGCCACACAACCAGCACTGTCAGTGCTCCCACCACACAGCCAGCACTGTCCGAGCTCGCCCCACACAGCCAGCATTGTCAGTGCTCCCCCACACAGCCAGCACTGTCAGTGAACCCCCACACAGCCAGCACTGTCAGTGCTCCCACCACACAGCCAGCACTGTCATTGCTCCCCCCACACAGCCAGCACTGTCAGTGGTTGTCAGCGCTCCCACCACACAGCCAGCACTGTCATTGCTCCCCCCACACAGCCAGCACTGTCAGTGCTCCAACCACGCATCCAGCGCTGTCAGTGCTCCCACCACACAGCCAGCACTGTCAGTGCTCTCCCCACACTGCCAGCAGTGTCAGTGCCCCCCCACACAGCCAGCATGTCAGTGCTCCACTCACTCAGCCAGCACTGTCAGTTCTCTCCCACATATCCAGCACTGTCAGTGCTCCCAAAACACAGCCAGCACTGTCACTGCTCCCACCACACAGCCATCTCTGTCAGTGCTCCCCCACACAGCCAGCACTTTCAGTGCTCCCACCACAGAGCCAGCACTGACAGTGCTCCCCCACACAATCAGCACTGCCAGTGCTCCCACCACACAGCCAACACTGTCAGTGCTCCCACCACACAGCCAGCACTGTCAGTGCTCCCCCCACACAGCCAGCACTGTCAGTGCCACCCCCACACAGCCAGCACTGTCAGTACTACCCACACACAGCCAGCACTATCAGTGCTCCCAGCACACAGCCAGCACTGTCAGTGCTCCCCCACACAGCCAGCACTGTCAGTGCTCCACCCACACAGCCAGCACTGCCAGTGCTCCCACCACACATCCAGCACTGTCAGTGCTCCGCCACACAGCCAGCACTGTCAGTGCTCCCCCACACAGCCAGCACTGTCAGTGCTCCCCCACACAGCCAGCACTGTCAGTGTTCCCACCACACAGCCAGCACTGTCCGTGCTCCCCCCACACAGCCAGCACTGTCAGTGCTCCCCCACACAGCCAGTACTGTCAGTGCTCCCCCACACAGCCAGCACTGTCAGTGCTCCCACCACACAGCCAGCACCGTCAGATCTCCCACCACACAGCCAGCACTGTCAGTGCTTCCACCACACAGCCAGCACTGTCAGTGCTACCACCACACAGCCAGCCCTGTCAGTGCTCCCACCACACAGCCAGCACTGTCAGTGCCGCCGCCCCAAAATAGCCAGCACTGCCAGTGCTCCCCCGACACAGCCAGCACTGTCATTGCTCCCCCACACAGCCAGCACTGTCAGTGCTCCCACCACACAGCCAGCACTGTCAGTGCTCCCCACAAAGCCAGCACTGTCAGTGCTCCCACCACACAGCCAGCAGTGTCAGTGCTCCCACCACACAGCCAGCACTGTCAGTGCTCCCCAAAAAGCCAGCACTGGCAGTGCTCCCCCCACACAGCCTGCACTGTCAGTGCTCCCCCCACAAAGCCAGCACTGTCAGTGCTCCCCATACAGCCAGCGCTGACAGTGCTCCCCCCACACAGCCAGCACTGCCAGTGCTCCCACCACACAGCCAACACTGTCAGTGCTCCCACCACACAGCCAGCCCTGTCAGTGCTCCCCCACGCAGCCAGCACTGGCAGTGCTACCCCCACACAGCCAGCACCGTCAGTGCTCCCCCACACAGCCAACACTGTCAGTGCTCCCCCCGCACAGCCAGCACTGTCAGCGCTCCCACCACACAGCCAGCACTGTCAGTGCTCCCACCACACAGCCAGCACAGTCAGTGCTCCCTCACACAGCCAGCACTGTCAGTGCTCCCCCCACACAGCCAGCACTGTCAGTGCTCCCCCCAGACAAACAGCACTGTCAGTGCTCCCCCACACAGCCAGCACTGTCAGTGCTCACCCACACAGCCAGCACTGTCAGTGCTCCCACCACACAGCCAGCAGTGTCAGTGCTCCCCCACACAGCCAGCACTGTCAGTGCTCCCACCAAACAGCCAGCCCTGTCAGTGCTCCCACAACACAGCCAGCACTGTCAGTGCTACCACCACACAGCCAGAACTGTCATTGCTCCCACCACACAGCCAGCACTGTCAGTGCTCCCCCACACAGCCAGCACTGTCAGTGCTCCCCCACACAGCCAGCACTGTAAGTGCTCCCCCCACACAGCCAACACTGTCAGTGCTCCCACCACACAGCCAGCACTGTCAGTGCTCCCGCCACACAACCAGCACTGGCAGTTCTCCCACCACACAGCCAGCACTGTCCGAGCTCGCCCCACACAGCCAGAACTGTCAGTGCTCCTCACAATCAGCAAGCACTGTCAGTGCTCCCCCACACAGCCAGCACTGTCAGTGCACCCCCACACAGCCAGCACTGTCAGTGCTCCCACCACACAGCCAGCACTGTCATTGCTCCCCCCACACAGCCAGCACTGTCAGTGCTCCCACCACGCAGCCAGCACTGTCAGTGCCCCCACCACACAGCCAGCACTGTCAGTGCTCTCCCCACACTGCCAGCAGTGTCAGTGCTCCCCCCACACAGCCAGCATGTCAGTGCTCCACTCACTCAGCCAGCACTGTCAGTTCTTTCCCACATATCCAGCACTGTCAGTGCTCCCACCACATAGCCAGCACTGTCAGTGCTCCCACAGCACAGCCATCTCTGTCAGTGCTCCCCCACACAGCCAGCACTTTCAGTGCTCCCACCACAGAGCCAGCACTGACAGTGCTCCCCACACAGCCAGCACTGCCAGTGCTCCCACCACACAGCCAACACTGTCAGTGCTCCCACCACATAGCCAGCACTGTCAGTGCTCCCCCCACTCAGCCAGCACTGTCAGTGCTCCCACCACACAGCCAGCAATGTCAGTGCTCCCCCACACAGCCAGCACTGTCAGTGCTCCCACCAAACAGCCAGCCCTGTCAGGGCTCCCACAACACAGCCAGCACTGTCAGTGGTACCACCACACAGCCAGCACTGTCAGTGCTCCCCCAGACAGCCAGCACTGTCAGTGCTCCCCCACACAGCCACCACTGTAAGTGCTCCCCCCACACAGCCAACCCTGTCAGTGCTCCCACCACACAGCCAGCACTGTCAGTGCTCCCTCAATCAGCAAGCATTGTCAGTGCTCCCCCACACAGCCAGCACTGTCAGTGCACCCCCACACAGCCAGCACTGTCAGTGCTCCCACCACACAGCCAGCACTGTCATTGCTCCCCCCACACAGCCAGCACTGTCAGTGCTCCAACCACGCATCCAGCGCTGTCAGTGCTCCCACCACACAGCCAGCACTGTCAGTGCTCTCCCCACACTGCCAGCAGTGTCAGTGCTCCCCCCACACAGCCAGCATGTCAGTGCTCCACTCAATCAGCCAGCACTGTCAGTTCTCTCCCACATATCCAGCACTGTCAGTGCTCCCCCACACAGCCAGCACTTTCAGTGCTCCCACCACAGAGCCAGCACTGACAGTGCTCCCCCACACAGCCAGCTCTGCCAGTGCTCCCACCACACAGCCAACACTGTCAGTGCTCCCACCACACAGCCAGCACTGTCAGTGCTCCCCCACACAGCCAGCACTGTCAGTGCTACCCCCACACAGCCAGCACTGTCAGTACTACCCACACACAGCCAGCACTATCAGTGCTCCCAGCACACAGCCAGCACTGTCAGTGCTCCCCCACACAGCCAGCACTGTCAGTGCTCCACCCACACAGCCAGCACTGCCAGTGCTCCCACCACACAGCCAGCACTGTCAGTGCTCCGCAACACAGCCAGCACTGTCAGTGCTCCCCCACACAGCCAGCACTGTCAGTGCTCCCCCACACAGCCAGCACTGTCAGTGTTCCCACCACACAGCCAGCACTGTCCGTGCTCCCCCCACACAGCCAGCACTGTCAGTGCTCCCCCACACAGCCAGTACTGTCAGTGCTCCCCCACACAGCCAGCACTGTCAGTGCTTCCACCACACAGCCAGCACTGTCAGTGCTATCACCACACAGCCAGCCCTGTCAGTGCTCCCACCACACAGCCAGCACTGTCAGTGCCCCCCGCCAACATAGTCAGCACTGCCAGTGCTCCCACGACACAGCCAGCACTGTCAGTGCTCCCCCACATAGCCAGCACTGTCAGTGCTCCCACCACACAGCCAGCACCGTCAGTGCTCCCACCACACAGCCAGCACTGTCAGTGCTCCCCACACAGCCAGCACTGTCAGTGCTCCCACCACATAGCCAGCGTTGTCAGTGCTCCCACCACACAGCCAGCCGTGTCAGTGCTCCCTCCACACAGCCAGCACTGTCAGTGCTCCCACCACACAGCCAGCACTGTTAGTTCTCCCACCACACAGCCAGCACTGTGAGTGCTCCCCCACACAGCCAGCACTGTCAGTGCTCCCACCACACAGCCAGCAGTGTCAGTGCTCCCCTACACAGGCAGCACTGTCAGTACTCCCACCACACAGCCAGCCCTGTCAGTGCTCCCACAACACAGCCAGCACTGACAGTGCTCCCACCACACAGCCAGCACTGTCAGTGCTCCCACATCACAGCCAGCATTGTCAGTGCTCCCACCACACAGCCAGCCCTGTCAGTGCTCCCACCACACAGCCAGCACTGTCATTGCTCCCCCACACAGCCATCACTGTCAGTGCTCCCTCACACAGCCAGCTCTGTAAGTGCTCCCCCCACACAGCCAACACTGTCAGTGCTCCCACCACACAGCCAGCACTGTCAGTGCTCCCACCACACAACCAGCACTGTCAATGCTCCCCCACACAGCCAGCACTGGTAGTGCTCCCCCACACAGGCAGCACTGTCAGTGCTCCCCACAAACAGCCAGCACTGTCAGTGATCCCCCCACACAGGCAGCACTCTCCGTGCTCCCCCCACACAGCCAGCACTGTCAGTGCTCCCACCACACAGCCAGCACTGTCCGTGCTCGCCCCACACAGCCAGCACTGTCAGTGCTCCCCCACACAGTCAGCACTGTCAGTGCTCCAACCACAAAACCAGCACTGTCAGCATTCCCACCACACAGCCAGCACTGTCAGTGCTTCCCCCACACAGTCAGCACTGTCAGTGCTCCCCCTCACAGCCAGCACTGTCAGTGCTCCCACCACACAGCCAGCACTGTCAGCGCTCCCCCAACATAGCCAGCACTGGCAGGGCGACCCGACACAGCCAGCACTGTCAGTGCTTCCACCACAACGCCAGCACTATCAGTGCTCCCCCACACAGCCAGCACTGGCAGTGCGACCCGACACAGCCAGCACTGTCAGTGCTCCCCCCACACAGCCAGCACTCTCAGTGCTCCCCCCAAACAGCCAGCACTGTCAGTGCTCCCGCCACACAGCCAGCACTGTCAGTGCTCCCACCACACAGCCAGCACTGTCAGTGCTCCCCCAAACAGCCAGCACTGTCAGTGCTCCCACCACACAGCCAGCACTGTCAGTGCTCTCCCCACACAGCCAGCACAGTCAGTGCTCCCGCACACACATCCAGCACTGTCAGTGCTCCCCCACACAGCCAGCACTGTCAGTGCTCCCCCATACAGCCAGCACTGTCAGTGCCCCCCCACACAGCCAGCACTGTCAGTGCTCTTCCACGCAGACAGCACTGTCAATGCACCCCCCGCACAGCCAGCACTGTCAGTGCTCCCACCACACAGCCAACACTGTCAGTGCTCCCACCACACAGCCAGCGCTATCAGTGCTCCCACCACACAGCCAGCACCGTAAATGCTCCCACCACACAGCCAGCACTGTCAGTGCTCCCCACACAGCCAGCACTGTCAGTGCTCCCACATCACAGCCAGCACTGTCAGTGCCCCCCCACACAGCCAGCACTGTCAGTGCTCTTCCACGCAGACAGCACTGTCAATGCACCCCCCGCACAGCCAGCACTGTCAGTGCTCCCACCACACAGCCAACACTGTCAGTGCTCCCACCACACAGGCAGCACTGTCAGTACTCCCACCACACAGCCAGCCCTGTCAGTGCTCCCACAACACAGCCAGCACTGACAGTGCTCCCACCACACAGCCAGCACTGTCAGTGCTCCCACATCACAGCCAGCATTGTCAGTGCTCCCACCACACAGCCAGCCCTGTCAGTGCTCCCACCACACAGCCAGCACTGTCATTGCTCCCCCACACAGCCATCACTGTCAGTGCTCCCTCACACAGCCAGCTCTGTAAGTGCTCCCCCCACACAGCCAACACTGTCAGTGCTCCCACCACACAGCCAGCACTGTCAGTGCTCCCACCACACAACCAGCACTGTCAATGCTCCCCCACACAGCCAGCACTGGTAGTGCTCCCCCACACAGGCAGCACTGTCAGTGCTCCCCACAAACAGCCAGCACTGTCAGTGATCCCCCCACACAGGCAGCACTCTCCGTGCTCCCCCCACACAGCCAGCACTGTCAGTGCTCCCACCACACAGCCAGCACTGTCCGTGCTCGCCCCACACAGCCAGCACTGTCAGTGCTCCCCCACACAGTCAGCACTGTCAGTGCTCCAACCACAAAACCAGCACTGTCAGCATTCCCACCACACAGCCAGCACTGTCAGTGCTTCCCCCACACAGTCAGCACTGTCAGTGCTCCCCCTCACAGCCAGCACTGTCAGTGCTCCCACCACACAGCCAGCACTGTCAGCGCTCCCCCAACATAGCCAGCACTGGCAGGGCGACCCGACACAGCCAGCACTGTCAGTGCTTCCACCACAACGCCAGCACTATCAGTGCTCCCCCACACAGCCAGCACTGGCAGTGCGACCCGACACAGCCAGCACTGTCAGTGCTCCCCCCACACAGCCAGCACTCTCAGTGCTCCCCCCAAACAGCCAGCACTGTCAGTGCTCCCGCCACACAGCCAGCACTGTCAGTGCTCCCACCACACAGCCAGCACTGTCAGTGCTCCCCCAAACAGCCAGCACTGTCAGTGCTCCCACCACACAGCCAGCACTGTCAGTGCTCTCCCCACACAGCCAGCACAGTCAGTGCTCCCGCACACACATCCAGCACTGTCAGTGCTCCCCCACACAGCCAGCACTGTCAGTGCTCCCCCATACAGCCAGCACTGTCAGTGCCCCCCCACACAGCCAGCACTGTCAGTGCTCTTCCACGCAGACAGCACTGTCAATGCACCCCCCGCACAGCCAGCACTGTCAGTGCTCCCACCACACAGCCAACACTGTCAGTGCTCCCACCACACAGCCAGCGCTATCAGTGCTCCCACCACACAGCCAGCACCGTAAATGCTCCCACCACACAGCCAGCACTGTCAGTGCTCCCCACACAGCCAGCACTGTCAGTGCTCCCACCACAAAGCCAGCACTGTCAGCGCTCCCACCACACAGCCAGCACTGTCAGTGCTTCCCCCACACAGCCAGCACTGTCAGTGCTCCTCCACACAGCCAACACTGTCAGTGCTCCCCTACACAGCCAGCACTGTCAGTGCTCCCCCAGACAGCCAGCACTGTCAGTGCTCCCACCACACAGCCAGCACTGTCAGTGCTACCCCACACAGCCAGCACTGTCAGTGCTCCCACACACAGCCAGCACTGTCAGTGCTCCCACAACACAGCCAGCACTGTCAGTGCTCCCACCACACAGCCAGCACTGTCAGTGCTCCCAACACACAGCCAGCACTGTCAGTGCTCCCACACACAGCCAGCACTGGCAGTGCTCCCCTGACACAGCCAGCACTGTAAGTGCTCCCCCCATACAGCCAACACTGTCAGTTATCCCACCACCCAGCCAGCACTGTCAGTGCTCCCACCACACAGCCAGCACTGGCAGTGCTCCCCCCACACAGCCAGCACTGTCAGTGCTCCCCACACACAGCCAGCACTGTCAGTGATCCCCCAACACAGGCAGCACTGTCCGTGCTCCCCCACACAGCCAGCACTGTCAGTGCTCCCACCACACAGCCAGCACTGTCCGTGCTCGCCCCACAAAGCCAGCACTGTCAGTGCTCCCCCAATCTGCTCGCACTATCAGTGCTCCCACCACACAGCCAGCACTGTCAGTGCTCCCCCCACACAGCCAGCACTGTCTGTGCTCCCCCACACAGCCAGCACTGTCCGTGCTCGCCCCACACAGCCAGCACTGTCAGTGATCCCCCCACACTGCCAGCACTGTCAGTGCTCCCCCAAACAGCCAGCCGTGTCAGTGCTCCCTCCACACAGCCAGCACTGTCAGTGCTCCCACACACAGCCGGAACTGCCAGTGCTCCCCCACACAGCCAGCACTGCCAGTGCTCCCCTACACAGCCAGCACTGTCAGTGCTCCCCCCACACAGCCAGCACTGTCAGTGCTCCCACCACACAGCCAGCACTGTCAGTGCTCCCACACACAGCCAGCACTGTCAGTGCTCCCCACACAGCCAGCACTGTCAGTGCTCTCACCACACAGCCAGTACTGTCAGTGCTCCCCACACAGCCAGCACTATCAGTGCTCCCACACAGCCAGCACTGTAAGTGCTCCCCCCAATCAGCTAGCACTGTCAGTGCTCCCACCATACAGCCAGCATTGTCAGTGCTCCCCCACACAGCGAGCACTGTAAGTGCTTCCCCCAATCAGCTAGCACTGTCAGTGCTCCCACCACACAGCCATCTCTGTCAGTGCTCCCCCACACAGCCAGCACTGTCAGTGCTCCCACCACAGAGCCAGCACTGACAGTGCTCCCCCATACAGCCAGCCCTGCCAGTGCTCCCACCACACAGCCAACACTGTCAGTGCTCCCACCACACAGCCAGCCCTGTCAGTGCTCCCCACACAGCCAGCACTGGCAGTGCCAACCCCACACAGCCAGCACTGTCAGTGCTCCCCCACACAGCCAGCACTGTCAGTGCTCCCCCCGCACAGCCAGCACTGTCAGTGCTCCCACCACACAGCCAGCACTGCCAGTGCTCCCACCACACAGCCAGCACAGTCAGTGCTCCCTCACACAGCCAGCACTGTCAGTGCTCCCCCCACACAGCCACCACTGTCAGTTCTCCCACCACACAACCAGCACTGTCAGTGCTCCCCCACACAGCCAGCACTGTCAGTGCTCCCACCACACAGCCAGCAGTGTCAGTGCTCCCCCACACAGCCAGCACTGTCAGTGCTCCCACCAAACAGCCAGCCCTGTCAGTGCTCCCACAACACAGCCAGCACTGTCAGTGCTACCACCACACAGCCAGAACTGTCATTGCTCCCACCACACAACCAGCACTGTCAGTGCTCCCCCACACAGCCAGCACTGTAAGTGCTCCCCCACACAGCCAACACTGTCAGTGCTCCACTCACTCAGCCAGCACTGTCAGTTCTCTCCCACATATCCAGCACTGTCAGTGCTCCCACCACATAGCCAGCACTGTCAGTGCTCCCACCACACAGCCATCTCTGTCATTACTCCCCCACATAGCCAGCACTTTCAGTGCTCTCACCACAGAGCCAGCACTGACAGTGCTCCCCACACAGCCAGCACTGCCAGTGCTCCCACCACACAGCCAACACTGTCAGTGCTCCCACCACACAGCCAGCAGTGTCAGTGCTCCCCCACACAGCCAGCACTGTCAGTGCTCCCACCAAACAGCCAGCCCTGTCAGTGCTCCCACAACACAGCCAGCACTGGCAGTGGTACCACCACACATCCAGCACTGTCATTGCTCCCAGCACACAGCCAGCACTGTCAGTGCTCCCCCACACAGCCAGCACTGTCAGTGCTCCCCACACAGCCAGCACTGTAAGTGCTCCCCCCACACAGCCAACCCTGTCAGTGCTCCCACCACACAGCCAGCACTGTCAGTGCTCCCGCCACACAACCAGAACTGTCAGTGCTCCCACCACACAGCCAGCACTGTCCGAGCTCGCCCCACACAGCCAGAACTGTCAGTGCTCCCCCCAATCAGCAAGCATTGTCAGTGCTCCCCCACACAGCCAGCACTGTCAGTGCACCCCCACACAGCCAGCACTGTCAGTGCTCCCACAACACAGCCAGCACTGTCATTGCTCCCCCACACAGCCAGCACTGTCAGTGCTCCCACCATGCATCCAGCACTGTCAGTGCTCCCACCACACAGCCAGCACTGTCAGTGCTCTCCCCACACTGCAAGCAGTGTCAGTGCTCCACCCACACAGCCAGCATGTCAGTGCTCCGCTCACTCAGCCAGCACTGTCAGTTCTCTCCCACATATCCAGCACTGTCAGTGCTCCCGCAACACAGCCAGCACTGTCAGTGCTCCCACCACACAGCCATCTCTGTCAGTGCTCCCCCACACAGCCAGCACTTTCAGTGCTCCCACCACAGAGCCAGCACTGACAGTGCTCCCCCACACAGCCAGCACTGCCAGTGCTCCCACCACACAGCCAACACTGTCAGTGCTCCCACCACACAGCCAGCACTGTCAATGCTCCCCCACACAGCCAGAACTGTCAGTGCTACCCCCTCACAGCCAGCACTGTCAGTACTACCCACACACAGCCAGCACTATCAGTGCTCCCAGCACACAGCCAGCACTGTCAGTGCTCCCCCACACAGCCAGCACTGTCAGTGCTCCACCCACACAGCCAGCACTGCCAGTGCTCCCACCACACAGCTAGCACTGTCAGTGCTCCGCCACACAGCCAGCACTGTCAGTGCTCCCCCCACACAGTCAGCACTGTCAGTGCTCCCCCACACAACCAGCACTGTCAGTGTGCCCACCACACAGCCAGCACTGTCCGTGCTCCCCCCACACAGCCAGCACTGTCAGTGCTCCCACCACACAGCCAGCACTGTCATTGCTCCCCCCACACAGCCAGCACTGTCAGTGCTCCCACCACGCATCCAGCACTGTCAGTGCTCCCACCACACAGCCAGCACTGTCAGTGCTCTCCCCACACTGCCAGCAGTGTCAGTGCTCCACCCACACAGCCAGCATGTCAGTGCTCCACTCACTCAGCCAGCACTGTCAGTTCTCTCCCACATATCCAGCACTGTCAGTGCTTCCGCAACACAGCCAGCACTGTCAGTGCTCCCACCACACAGCCATCTCTGTCAGTGCTACCACCACACAGCCAGAACTGTCATTGCTCCCACCACACAGCCAGCACTGTCAGTGCTCCCCCACACAGCCAGCACTGTCAGTGCTCCCCCACACAGCCAGCACTGTAAGTGCTCCCCCCACACAGCCAACACTGTCAGTGCTCCCACCACACAGCCAGCACTGTCAGTGCTCCCGGCACACAACCAGCACTGTCAGTGCTCCCACCACACATCCAGCACTGTCCGAGCTCGCCCCACACAGCCAGAACTGTCAGTGCTCCTCACAATCAGCAAGCACTGTCAGTGCTCCCCCACACAGCCAGCACTGTCAGTGCACCCCCACACAGCCAGCACTGTCAGTGCTCCCACCACACAGCCAGCACTGTCATTGCTCCCCCAACACAGCCAGCACTGTCAGTGCTCCCACCACGCAGCCAGCACTGTCAGTGCCCCCACCACACAGCCAGCACTGTCAGTGCTCTCCCCACACTGCCAGCAGTGTCAGTGTTCCCCCCACACAGCCAGCATGTCAGTGCTCCACTCACTCAGCCAGCACTGTCAGTTCTCTCCCACATTTCCAGCACTGTCAGTGCTCCCACCACATAGCCAGCACTGTCAGTGCTCCCACCACACAGCCATCTCTGTCAGTACTCCCCCACACAGCCAGCACCTTCAGTGCTCCCACCACAGAGCCAGCACTGACAGTGCTCCCCCACACAGTCAGCACTGCCAGTGCTCCCACCACACAGCCAACACTGTCAGTGCTCCCACCACATAGCCAGCACTGTCAGTGCTCCCCCCACACAGCCAGCACTGTCAGTGCTCCCACCACATAGCCAGCAGTGTCAGTGCTCCCCCACACAGCCAGCACTGTCAGTGCTCCCACCAAACAGCCAGCCCTGTCAGTGCTCCCACAACACAGCCAGCACTGGCAGTGGTACCACCACACAGCCAGCACTGTCATTGCTCCCACCACACAGCCAGCACTGTCAGTGCTCCCCCACACAGCCAGCACTGTCAGTGCTCCCCCACACAGCCAGCACTGTAAGTGCTCCCCCCACACAGCCAACCCTGTCAGTGCTCCCACCACACAGCCAGCACTGTCAGTGCTCCCGCCACACAACCAGCACTGTCAGTGCTCCCACCACACAGCCAGCACTGTCCGAGCTCGCCCCACATAGCCAGAACTGTCAGTGCTCCCCCCAATCAGCAAGCATTGTCAGTGCTCCCCCACACAGCCAGCACTGTCAGTGCACCCCCACACAGCCAGCACTGTCAGTGCTCCCACCACACAGCCAGCACTGTCATTGCTCCCCCCACACAGCCAGCACTGTCAGTGCTCCCACCACACAGCCAGCACTGACAGTGCTCTCCCCACACTGCCAGCAGTGTCAGTGCTCCACCCACACAGCCAGCATGTCAGTGCTCCACTCACTCAGCCAGCACTGTCAGTTCTCTCCCACATATCAAGCACTGTCAGTGCTCCCGCAACACAGCCAGCACTGTCAGTGCTCCCACCACACAGCCATCTCTGTCAGTGCTCCCCCACACAGCCAGCACTTTCAGTGCTCCCACCACAGAGCCAGCACTGACAGTGCTCCCCCACACAGCCAGCACTGCCAGTGCTCCCACCACACAGCCAACACTGTCAGTGCTCCCACCACACAGCCAGCACTGTCAGTGCTCCCCCCACACAGCCAGAACTGTCAGTGCTACCCCCTCACAGCCAGCACTGTCAGTACTACCCACACACAGCCAGCACTGTCAGTGCTCTCCCCACACTGCCAGCAGTGTCAGTGCTCCACCCACACAGCCAGCATGTCAGTGCTCCACTCACTCAGCCAGCACTGTCAGTTCTCTCCCACATATCCAGCACTGTCAGTGCTCCCGCAACACAGCCAGCACTGTCAGTGCTCCCACCACACAGCCATCTCTGTCAGTGCTCCCCCACACAGCCAGCACTTTCAGTGCTCCCACCACAGAGCCAGCACTGACAGTGCTCCCCCACACAGCCAGCACTGCCAGTGCTCCCACCACACAGCCAACACTGTCAGTGCTCCCACCACACTGCCAGCACTGTCAGAGCTCCCCCCACACAGCCAGAACTGTCAGTGCTACCCCCTCACAGCCAGCACTGTCAGTACTACCCACACACAGCCAGCACTATCAGTGCTCCCAGCACACAGCCAGCACTGTCAGTGCTCCCCCACACAGCCAGCACTGTCAGTGCTCCACCCACACAGCCAGCACTGCCAGTGCTCCCACCACACAGCCAGCACTGTCAGTGCTCCGCCACACAGACAGCACTGTCAGTGCTCCACCCACACAGTCAGCACTGTCAGTGCTCTCCCACACAGCCAGCACTGTCAGTGTTCCCACCACACAGCCAGCACTGTTCGTGCTCCCCCCACACAGCCAGCACTGTCAGTGCTCCCCCCACACAGCCAGTACTGTCAGTGCTCCCCCACACAGCCAGCACTGTCAGTGCTCCCACCACACAGCCAGCACCGTCAGATCTCCCACCACACAGCCAGCACTGTCAGTGCTTCCACCACACAGCCAGCACTGTCAGTGCTACCACCACACAGCCAGCCCTGTCAGTGCTCCCACCACACAGCCAGCACAGTCAGTGCACCCCCCCCCAACATAGCCAGCACTGCCAGTGCTCCTCGACACAGCCAGCACTGTCAGTGCTCCCCCACACAGCCAGCACTGTCAGTGCTCCCACCACACAGCCAGCACTGTCAGTGCTACCCACACTGCCAGCACTGTCAGTGCTCCCACCACACAGCCAGCAGTGTCAGTGCTCCCACCACACAGCCAGCACTGTCAGTGCTCCCCAAAAAGCCAGCACTGGCAGTGCTCCCCCCACACAGCCTGCACTGTCAGTGCTCGCCCCACACAGCCAGCACTGTCAGTGCTCCCCATACAGCCAGCACTGTCAGTGCTCCCAACCCACAGCCTGCACTGTCAGTGCTCCCATCACACAGGCTGCCGTGTCAGTGCTCCCTCCACAAAGCCAGCACTGTCAGTGCTCCACCCACACAGCCAGCACAGCCAGTGCTCCCACCACACAGCCAGCACTGTCAGTGGTCCGCCACACAGCCAGCACTTTCAGTGCTCCCCCCACACAGCCAGCACTGTCAGTGCTCCCCCACACAGCCAGCACTGTCAGTGTTCCCACCACACAGCCAGCACTGTCCGTGCTCCCCGCACACAGCCAGCACTGTCAGTGCTCCCCCCACACAGCCAGTACTGTGTGCACTCCCACACAGCCAGCACTGTCAGTGCTCCCACCACACAGCCAGCACCGTCAGATCTCCCACCACACAGCCAGCACTGTCAGTGCTTCCACCACACAGCCAGCACTGTCAGTGCTACCACCACACAGCCAGCCCTGTCAGTGCTCCCACCACACAGCCAGCACTGTCAGTGCCCCCCCCCAAACATAGCCAGCACTGCCAGTGCTCCCCCGACACAGCCAGCACTGTCAGTGCTCCCACCACACAGCCATCTCTGTCAGTGCTCCCCCACACAGCCAGCACTTTCAGTGCTCCCACCACAGAGCCAGCACTGACAGTGCTCCCCCACACAGCCAGCTCTGCCAGTGCTCCCACCACACAGCCAACACTGTCAGTGCTCCCACCACACAGCCAGCACTGTCAGTGCTCCCCACACAGCCAGCACTGTCAGTGCTACCCCCACACAGCCAGCACTGTCAGTACTACCCACACACAGCCAGCACTATCAGTGCTCCCAGCACACAGCCAGCACTGTCAGTGCTCCCCCACACAGCCAGCACTGTCAGTGCTCCACCCACACAGCCAGCACTGCCAGTGCTCCCACCACACAGCCAGCACTGTCAGTGCTCCGCCACTCAGCCAGCACTGTCAGTGCTCCCCCCACAAAGCCAGCACTGTCAGTGCTCCCCCACACAGCCAGCACTGTCAGTGTTCCCACCACACAGCCAGCACTGTCCGTGCTCCCCCCACACAGCCAGCACTGTCAGTGCTCACCCCACACAGCCAGTACTGTCAGTGCTCCCCCACACAGCCAGCACTGTCAGTGCTCCCACCACACAGCCAGCACCGTCAGATCTCCCACCACACAGCCAGCACTGTCAGTGCTTCCACCACACAGCCAGCACTGTCAGTGCTACCACCACACAGCCAGCCCTGTCAGTGCTCCCACCACACAGCCAGCACTGTCAGTGCCCCCCCAACATAGCCAGCACTGCCAGTGCTCCCCCGACACAGCCAGCACTGTCAGTGCTCCCCCACACAGCCAGCACTGTCAGTGCTCCCACAACACAGCCAGCACCGTCAGTGCTCCCACCACACAGCCAGCACTGTCAGTGCTCCCCACACAGCCAGCACTGTCAGTGCTCCCACCACACAGCCAGCATTGTCAGTGCTCCCACCACACAGCCAGCCGTGTCAGTGCTCCCTCCACACAGCCAGCACTGTCAGTGCTCCCACCACACAGCCAGCACTGTTAGTTCTCCCACCACACAGCCAGCACTGTCAGTGCTCCCCCACTCAGCCAGAACTGTCAGTGCTCCCACCACACAGCCAGCAGTGTCAGTGCTCCCCTACACAGGCAGCACTGTCAGTACTCCCACCACACAGCCAGCCCTGTCAGTGCTCCCACAACACAGCCAGCACTGACAGTGCTCCCACCACACAGCCAGCACTGTCAGTGCTCCCACATCACAGCCAGCATTGTCAGTGCTCCCACCACACAGCCAGCCCTGTCAGTGCTCCCACCACACAGCCAGCACTGTCAGTGCTCTCCCCACACTGCCAGCAGTGTCAGTGCTCCCACCACACAGCCAGCACTGTCAGTGCTCCCCACACAGCCAGCACTGTCAGTGCTCCCACCACACAGCCAGCATTGTCAGTGCTCCCACCACACAGCCAGCCGTGTCAGTGCTCCCTCCACACAGCCAGCACTGTCAGTGCTCCCACCACACAGCCAGCACTGTTAGTTCTCCCACCACACAGCCAGCACTGTCAGTGCTCCCCCACTCAGCCAGCACTGTCAGTGCTCCCACCACACAGCCAGCAGTGTCAGTGCTCCCCTACACAGGCAGCACTGTCAGTACTCCCACCACACAGCCAGCCCTGTCAGTGCTCCCACAACACAGCCAGCACTGACAGTGCTCCCACCACACAGCCAGCACTGTCAGTGCTCCCACATCACAGCCAGCATTGTCAGTGCTCCCACCACACAGCCAGCCCTGTCAGTGCTCCCACCACACAGCCAGCACTGTCAGTGCTCTCCCCACACTGCCAGCAGTGTCAGTGCTCCCCCCACACAGCCAGCATGTCAGTGCTCCACTCACTCAGCCAGCACTGTCAGTTCTCTCCCACATATCCAGCACTGTCAGTGCTCCCGCAACACAGCCAGCACTGTCAGTGCTCCCACCACACAGCCATCTCTTTCAGTGCTCCCCCACACAGCCAGCACTTTCAGTGCTCCCACCACAGAGCCAGCACTGACAGTGCTCCCCCACACAGCCAGCACTTCCTGTGCTCCCACCACACAGCCAACACTGTCAGTGCTCCCACCACACAGCCAGCACTGTCAGTGCTCCCCCACACAGCCAGAACTGTCAGTGCTACCCCCTCACAGCCAGCACTGTCAGTACTACCCACACACAGCCAGCACTATCAGTGCTCCCAGCACACAGCCAGCACTGTCAGTGCTCCCCCACACAGCCAGCACTGTCAGTGCTCCACCCACACAGCCAGCCCTGCCAGTGCTCCCACCACACAGCCAGCACTGTCAGTGCTCCGCCACACAGCCAGCACTGTCAGTGCTCCCCCCACACAGTCAGCACTTTCAGTGCTCCCCCACACAGCCAGCACTGTCAGTGTTCCCACCACACAGCCAGCACTGTCCGTGCTCCCCCACACAGCCAGCACTGTCAGTGCTCCCCCCACACAGCCAGTACTGTCAGTGCTCCCCCACACAGCCAGCACTGTCAGTGCTTCCACCACACAGCCAGCACTGTCAGTGCTACCACCACACAGCCAGCCCTGTCAGTGCTCCCACCACACAGCCAGCACAGTCAGTGCCCCCCCCCCAACATAGCCAGCACTGCCAGTGCTCCCCGACACAGCCAGCACTGTCAGTGCTCCCCCACACAGCCAGCACTGTCAGTGCTCCCACCACACAGCCAGCACTGTCAGTGCTACCCACACAGCCAGCACTGTCAGTGCTCCCACCACACAGCCAGCAGTGTCAGTGCTCCCACCACACAGCCAGCACTGTCAGTGCTCCCCAAAAAGCCAGCACTGGCAGTGCTCCCCCCACACAGCCTGCACTGTCAGTACTCGCCCCACACAGCCAGCACTGTCAGTGCTCCCCCATACTGCCAGCACTGTCAGTGCTCCCACCACACAGCCTGCACTGTCAGTGCTCCCATCACACAGGCTGCCGTGTCAGTGCTCCCTCCACAAAGCCAGCACTGTCAGTGCTCCACCCACACAGGCAGCACAGCCAGTGCTCCCCCCACACAGCCAGCACTGTCAGTGCTCCCCACACAGCCAGCACTGTCAGTGTTCCCACCACACAGCCAGCACTGTCCGTGCTCCTCCACACAGCCAGCACTGTCAGTGCTCCCACCACACAGCCAGCGCCGTCAGATCTCCCACCACACAGCCAGCACTGTCAGTGCTTCCACCACACAGCCAGCACTGTCAGTGCTACCACCACACAGCCAGCCCTGTCAGTGCTCCCACCACACAGCCAGCACTGTCAGTGCCCCCCCCCCAACATTGCCAGCACTGCCAGTGCTCCCCCGACACAGCCAGCACTGTCAGTGCTCCCACCACACAGCCATCTCTGTCAGTGCTCCCCCACACAGCCAGCACTTTCAGTGCTCCCACCACAGAGCCAGCACTGACAGTGCTCCCCCACACAGCCAGCTCTGCCAGTGCTCCCACCACACAGCCAACACTGTCAGTGCTCCCACCACACAGCCAGCACTGTCAGTGCTCCCCACACAGCCAGCACTGTCAGTGCTACCCCCACACAGCCAGCACTGTCAGTACTACCCACACACAGCCAGCACTATCAGTGCTCCCAGCACACAGCCAGCACTGTCAGTGCTCCCCCACACAGCCAGCACTGTCAGTGCTCCACCCACACAGCCAGCACTGCCAGTGCTCCCACCACACAGCCAGCACTGTCAGTGCTCCGCCACACAGCCAGCACTGTCAGTGCCCCCCCCCACACAGCCAGCACAATCAGTGCTCCCCCACACAGCCAGCACTGTCAGTGTTCCCACCACACAGCCAGCACTGTCCGTGCTCCCCCCACACAGCCAGCACTGTCAGTACTCCCCCCACACAGCCAGTACTGTCAGTGCTCCCCCACACAGCCAGCACTGTCAGTGCTCCCACCACACAGCCAGCACCGTCAGATCTCCCACCACACAGCCAGCACTGTCAGTGCTTCCACCACACAGCCAGCACTGTCAGTGCTACCACCACACAGCCAGCCCTGTCAGTGCTCCCACCACACAGCCAGCACTGTCAGTGCCCCCCCCCAACATAGCCAGCACTGCCAGTGCTCCCCCGACACAGCCAGCACTTTCAGTGCTCCCCCACACAGCCAGCACTGTCAGTGCTCCCACCACACAGCCAGCACCGTCAGTGCTCCCACCACACAGCCAGCACTGTCAGTGCTCCCCACACAGCCAGCACTGTCAGTGCTCCCACCACACAGCCAGCATTGTCAGTGCTCCCACCACACAGCCAGCCGTGTCAGTGCTCCCTCCACACAGCCAGCACTGTCAGTGCTCCCACCACACAGCCAGCACTGTTAGTTCTCCCACCACACAGCCAGCACTGTCAGTGCTGCCCCACGCAGTCAGCACTGTCAGTGATCCCCCCACACAGGCAGCACTCTCCGTGCTCCCCCCACACAGCCAGCACTGTCAGTGCTCCCACCACACAGCCAGCACTGTCCGTGCTCGCCCCACACAGCCAGCACGGTCAGTGCTCCCCCACACAGTCAGCACTGTCAGTGCTCCCACCACAAAACCAGCACTGTCAGCGCTCCCACCACACAGCCAGCACTGTCAGTGCTTCCCCCACACAGTCAGCACTGTCAGTGCTCCCCCTCACAGCCAGCTCTGTCTGTGCTCCCCCCACACAGCCAGCACTGTCAGTGCTCCCACAACACAGCCAGCACTGTCAGCGCTCCCCCACAGAGCCAGCACTGGCAGTGCGACCCGACACAGCCAGCACTGTCAGTGCTTCCACCACACCGCCAGCACTATCAGTGCTCCCCCACACAGCCAGCACTGGCAGTGCGACCCGACACAGCCAGCACTGTCAGTGCTCCCCCCACACAGCCAGCACTCTCAGTGCTCCCCCCACACAGCCAGCAAAGTCAGTGCTCCCGCCACAAAGCCAGCACTGTCAGTGCTCCCACCACACAGCCAGCACTGTCAGTGCTCCCCCAAACAGCCAGCACTGTCAGTGCTCCCACCACACAGCCAGCACTGTCAGTGCGCTCCCCACACAGCCAGCACTGTCAGTGCTCCCGCACACACATCCAGCACTGACAGTGCTCCCCCACACAGCCAGCACTGTCAGTGCTCCCCCATACCGCCAGCACTGTCAGTGCTCCCCCACACAGCCAGCACTGTCAGTGCTCCCACCACACAGCCAGCACTGTCAGTGCTCTTCCACGCAGACAGCACTGTCAATGCACCCCCCGCACAGCCAGCACTGTCAGTGCTCCCACCACACAGCCAACACTGTCAGTGCTCACACCACACAGCCAGCGCTATCAGTGCTCCCACCACACATCCAGCACCGTCAGTGCTCCCACCACACAGCCAGCACTGTCAGTGCTCCCCACACAGCCAGCACTGTCAGTGCTCCCACCACAAAGCCAGCACTGTCAGCGCTCCCACCACACAGCCAGCACTGTCAGTGCTCCCCACACACAGCCAGCACTGTCAGTGCTCGCTCACACAGCCAGCACTGTCAGTACTCCCACCACACAGCCAGCACTGTCCGTGCTCCCTCCACACAGGCAGCACTATCAGTGCCCCCCCACACAGCCAGCACTGTCAGTGCCCCCACCACACAGCCAGCAGTGTCAGTGCTCCCACCACACAGCCAGCACTGTCAGTGCTCCCCCACACAGCCAGTACTGTCAGTGCTCCCACCACACAGCCAGCAGTGTCAGTGCTCCCCCACACAGCCAGCACTGTCAGTGCTCCCACCACACAGCCAGCCCTGTCAGTGCTCCCACAACACAGCCAGCCGTGTCAGTGCTCCCTCCACACAGCCAGCACTGTCAGTGCTCCCACCACACAGCCAGCACTGTTAGTTCTCCCACCACACAGCCAGCACTGTCAGTGCTGCCCCACGCAGTCAGCACTGTCAGTGATCCCCCCACACAGGCAGCACTCTCCGTGCTCCCACCACACAGCCAGCATTGTCAGTGCTCCCACCACACAGCCAGCCGTGTCAGTGCTCCCTCCACACAGCCAGCACTGTCAGTGCTCCCACCACACAGCCAGCACTGTTAGTTCTCCCACCACACAGCCAGCACTGTCAGTGCTGCCCCACGCAGTCAGCACTGTCAGTGATCCCCCCACACAGGCAGCACTCTCCGTGCTCCCCCCACACAGCCAGCACTGTCAGTGCTCCCACCACACAGCCAGCACTGTCCGTGCTCGCCCCACACAGCCAGCACGGTCAGTGCTCCCCCACACAGTCAGCACTGTCAGTGCTCCCACCACAAAACCAGCACTGTCAGCGCTCCCACCACACAGCCAGCACTGTCAGTGCTTCCCCCACACAGTCAGCACTGTCAGTGCTCCCCCTCACAGCCAGCTCTGTCTGTGCTCCCCCCACACAGCCAGCACTGTCAGTGCTCCCACAACACAGCCAGCACTGTCAGCGCTCCCCCACAGAGCCAGCACTGGCAGTGCGACCCGACACAGCCAGCACTGTCAGTGCTTCCACCACACCGCCAGCACTATCAGTGCTCCCCCACACAGCCAGCACTGGCAGTGCGACCCGACACAGCCAGCACTGTCAGTGCTCCCCCCACACAGCCAGCACTCTCAGTGCTCCCCCCACACAGCCAGCAAAGTCAGTGCTCCCGCCACAAAGCCAGCACTGTCAGTGCTCCCACCACACAGCCAGCACTGTCAGTGCTCCCCCAAACAGCCAGCACTGTCAGTGCTCCCACCACACAGCCAGCACTGTCAGTGCGCTCCCCACACAGCCAGCACTGTCAGTGCTCCCGCACACACATCCAGCACTGACAGTGCTCCCCCACACAGCCAGCACTGTCAGTGCTCCCCCATACCGCCAGCACTGTCAGTGCTCCCCCACACAGCCAGCACTGTCAGTGCTCCCACCACACAGCCAGCACTGTCAGTGCTCTTCCACGCAGACAGCACTGTCAATGCACCCCCCGCACAGCCAGCACTGTCAGTGCTCCCACCACACAGCCAACACTGTCAGTGCTCACACCACACAGCCAGCGCTATCAGTGCTCCCACCACACATCCAGCACCGTCAGTGCTCCCACCACACAGCCAGCACTGTCAGTGCTCCCCACACAGCCAGCACTGTCAGTGCTCCCACCACAAAGCCAGCACTGTCAGCGCTCCCACCACACAGCCAGCACTGTCAGTGCTCCCCACACACAGCCAGCACTGTCAGTGCTCGCTCACACAGCCAGCACTGTCAGTACTCCCACCACACAGCCAGCACTGTCCGTGCTCCCTCCACACAGCCAGCACTATCAGTGCCCCCCCACACAGCCAGCACTGTCAGTGCCCCCACCACACAGCCAGCAGTGTCAGTGCTCCCACCACACAGCCAGCACTGTCAGTGCTCCCCCACACAGCCAGTACTGTCAGTGCTCCCACCACACAGCCAGCAGTGTCAGTGCTCCCCCACACAGCCAGCACTGTCAGTGCTCCCACCACACAGCCAGCCCTGTCAGTGCTCCCACAACACAGCCAGCACTGTCAGTGCTCCCACCACACAGCCAGCACTGTCAGTGCTCCCACCACACAGCCAGCATTGTCAGTGCTCCCCCACACAGCCAGCACTGTCAGTGCTCCCACAACACAGCCAGCACTGTCAGTGCTCCCACCACACAGCCAGCATTGTCAGTGCTCCCAACACACAGCCAGCACTGTCATTGCTCCCACACACAGCCAGCACTGTCAGTGCTCCCCCGACACAGCCAGCACTGTAAGTGCTCCCCCCACACAGCCAACACTGTCAGTTATCCCACCACACAGCTAGCACTGTCAGTGCTCCCACCGCACAGCCAGCACTGGCAGTGCTCCCCCCACACAGCCAGCACTGTCAGTGCTCCCCACACACAGCCAGCACTGTCAGTGATCCCCCAACACAGGCAGCACTGTCAGTGATCCCCCCACACTGCCAGCACTGTCAGTGCTCCCCCAAACAGCCAGCCGTGTCAGTGCTCCCCCCACACAGCCAGCACTGTCAGTGCTCCCACACACAGCCAGAACTGCCAGTGCTCCCCCACACAGCCAGCACTGCCAGTGCTCCCCTACACAGCCAGCACTGTCAGTGCTCCCCCCACACAGCCAGCACTGTAAGTGCTCCCACCACACAGCCAGCATTGTCAGTGCTCCCACACACAGCCAGCACTGTCAGTGCTCCCCACACAGCCAGTACTGTCAGTGCTCCCCACACAGCCAGCACTGTCAGTGCTCCCACACAGCCAGCACTGTAAGTGCTCCCCCAATCAGCTAGCACTGTCAGTGCTCCCACCATACAGCCAGCATTGTCAGTGCTCCCCCACACAGCCAGCACTGTAAGTGCTCCCCGCAATCAGCTAGCACTGTCAGTGCTCCCACCACACAGCCATCTCTGTCAGTGCTCCCCCACACAGCCAGCACTGTCAGTGCTCCCACCACAGAGCCAGCACTGACAGTGCTCCCCCCACACAGCCAGCCCTGCCAGTGCTCCCACCACACAGCCAACACTGTCAGTGCTCCCACCACACAGCCAGCCCTGTCAGTGCTCCCCACACAGCCAGCACTGGCAGTGCTACCCCCACACAGCCAGCACTGTCAGTGCTCCCCCACACAGCCAGCACTGTCAGTGCTCCCCCCGCACAGCCAGCACTGTCAGTGCTCCCACCACACAGCCAGCACTGCCAGTGCTCCCACCACACAGCCAGCACAGTCAGTGCTCCCCCCACACAGCCACCACTGTCAGTTCTCCCACCACACAGCCAGCAGTGTCAGTGCTCCCACCACACAGCCAGCAGCGTCAGTGCTCCCCCACACAGCCAGCACTGTCAGTGCTCCCCACACACAGCCAGCCCTGTCAGTGCTCCCACAACACAGTCAGCACTGTCAGTGCTACCACCACACAGCCAGAACTGTCATTGCTCCCACCACACAGCCAGCACTGTCAGTGCTCCCCCACACAGCCAGCCCTGTCAGTGCTCCCACAACACAGTCAGCACTGTCAGTGCTACCACCACACAGCCAGAACTGTCATTGCTCCCACCACACAGCCAGCACTGTCAGTGCTCCCCCACACAGCCAGCACTGTCAGTGCTCCCCCACACAGCCAGCACTGTAAGTGCTCCCCCCACACAGCCAACACTGTCAGTGCTCCCACCACACAGCCAGCACTGTCAGTGCTTTCGGCACACAACCAGCACTGTCAGTGCTCCCACCACACAGCCAGCACTGTCCGAGCTCGCCCCACACAGCCAGAACTGTCAGTGCTCCTCACAATCAGCAAGCACTGTCAGTGCTCCCCCACACAGCCAGCACTGTCAGTGCACCCCCACACAGCCAGCACTGTCAGTGCTCCCACCACACAGCCAGCACTGTCATTGCTCCCCCCACACAGCCAGCACTGTCAGTGCTCCCACCACGCAGCCAGCACTGTCAGTGCCCCCACCACACAGCCAGCACTGTCAGTGCTCTCCCCACACTGCCAGCAGTGTCATTGTTCCCCCCACACAGCCAGCATGTCAGTGCTCCACTCACTCAGCCAGCACTGTCAGTTCTCTCCCACATATCCAGCACTGTCAGTGCTCCCACCACATAGCCAGCACTGTCAGTGCTCCCACCACACAGCCATCTCTGTCAGTACTCCCCCACACAGCCAGCACTTTCAGTGCTCCCACCACAGAGCCAGCACTGACAGTGCTCCCCCACACAGCCAGCACTGTCAGTGCCCCCCCCCCCCAACATTGCCAGCACTGCCAGTGCTCCCCGACACAGCCAGCACTGTCAGTGCTCCCACCACACAGCCATCTCTGTCAGTGCTCCCCCACACAGCCAGCACTTTCAGTGCTCCCACCACAGAGCCAGCACTGACAGTGCTCCCCCACACAGCCAGCTCTGCCAGTGCTCCCACCACACAGCCAGCACTGTCAGTGCCCCCACCACACAGCCAGCACTGTCAGTGCTCTCCCCACACTGCCAGCAGTGTCATTGTTCCCCCCACACAGCCAGCATGTCAGTGCTCCACTCACTCAGCCAGCACTGTCAGTTCTCTCCCACATATCCAGCACTGTCAGTGCTCCCACCACACAGCCAGCACTGTCAGTGCTCCCCCACACAGCCAGCACTGTCAGTGCTACCCCCACACAGCCAGCACTGTCAGTACTACCCACACACAGCCAGCACTATCAGTGCTCCCAGCACACAGCCAGCACTGTCAGTGCTCCCCCACACAGCCAGCACTGTCAGTGCTCCACCCACACAGCCAGCACTGCCAGTGCTCCCACCACACAGCCAGCACTGTCAGTGCTCCGCCACACAGCCAGCACTGTCAGTGCCCCCCCCCCACACAGCCAGCACAATCAGTGCTCCCCCACACAGCCAGCACTGTCAGTGTTCCCACCACACAGCCAGCACTGTCCGTGCTCCCCCCACACAGCCAGCACTGTCAGTGCTCCCCCACACAGCCAGTACTGTCAGTGCTCCCCCACACAGCCAGTACTGTCAGTGCTCCCCCACACAGCCAGCACTGTCAGTGCTCCCGCCACAAAGCCAGCACTGTCAGTGCTCCCACCACACAGCCAGCACTGTCAGTGCTCCCCCAAACAGCCAGCACTGTCAGTGCTCCCACCACACAGCCAGCACTGTCAGTGCGCTCCCCACACAGCCAGCACTGTCAGTGCTCCCGCACACACATCCAGCACTGTCAGTGCTCCCCCACACAGCCAGCACTGTCAGTGCTCCCCCATACAGCCAGCACTGTCAGTGCTCCCCACACAGCCAGCACTGTCAGTGCTCCCACCACACAGCCAGCACTGTCAGTGCTCTTCCACGCAGACAGCACTGTCAATGCACCCCCGCACAGCCAGCACTGTCAGTGCTCCCACCACACAGCCAACACTGTCAGTGCTCCCACCACACAGCCAGCGCTATCAGTGCTCCCACCACACAGCCAGCACCGTCAGTGCTCCCACCACACAGCCAGCACTGTCAGTGCTCCCCACACAGCCAGCACTGTCAGTGCTCCCACCACAAAGCCAGCACTGTCAGCGCTCCCACCACACAGCCAGCACTGTGAGTGCTCCCCACACACAGCCAGCACTGTCAGTGCTCGCTCACACAGCCAGCACTGTCAGTACTCCCACCACACAGCCAGCACTGTCCGTGCTCCCTCCACACAGCCAACACTATCAGTGCCCCCCCACACAGCGAGCACTGTCAGTGCTCCCACCATACAGCCAGCAGTGTCAGTGCTCCCACCACACAGCCAGCACTGTCAGTGCTCCCCCACACAGCCAGTACTGTCAGTGCTCCCACCACACAGCCAGCAGTGTCAGTGCTCCCCCACACAGCCAGCACTGTCAGTGCTCCCACCACACAGCCAGCCCTGTCAGTGCTCCCACAACACAGCCAGCACTGTCAGTGCTCCCACCACACAGCCAGCACTGTCAGTGCTCCCACCACACAGCCAGCATTGTCAGTGCTCCCCCACACAGCCAGCACTGTCAGTGTTCCCACAACACAGCCAGCACTGTCAGTGCTCCCACCACACAGCCAGCATTGTCAGTGCTCCCAACAAACAGCCAGCACTGTCACTGCTCCCACACACAGCCAGCACTGTCAGTGCTCCCCCGACACAGCCAGCACTGTAAGTGCTCCCCCCACACAGCCAACACTGTCAGTTATCCCACCACACAGCCAGCACTGTCAGTGCTCCCACCGCACAGCCAGCACTGTCAGTGCTCCCCCCACACAGCCAGCACTGTCAGTGCTCCCCACACACAGCCAGCACTGTCAGTGATCCCCCAACACAGGCAGCACTGTCCGTGCTCCCCCACACAGCCAGCACTGTCAGTGCTCCCACCACACTGCCAGCACTGTCCGTGCTCGCCCCACAAAGCCAGCACTGTCAGTGCTCCCCCAATCAGCTAGCACTGTCAGTGCTCCCACCACACAGCCAGCACTGTCAGTGCTCCCCCCACACAGCCAGCACTGTCTGTGCTCCCCCACACAGCCAGCACTGTCCGTGCTCGCCCCACACAGCCAGCACTGTCAGTGATCCCCCCACACTGCCAGCACTGTCAGTGCTCCCCCAAACAGCCAGCCGTGTCAGTGCTCCCCCCACACAGCCAGCACTGTCAGTGCTCCCACACACAGCCAAAACTGCCAGTGCTCCCCCACACAGCCAGCACTGCCAGTGCTCCCCTACACAGCCAGCACTGTCAGTGCTCCCCCCACACAGCCAGCACTGTAAGTGCTCCCACCACACAGCCAGCATTGTCAGTGCTCCCACACACAGCCAGCACTGTCAGTGCTCCCCACACAGCCAGTACTGTCAGTGCTCCCCACACAGCCAGCACTGTCAGTGCTCCCACACAGCCAGCACTGTAAGTGCTCCCCCCAATCAGCTAGCACTGTCAGTGCTCCCACCATACAGCCAGCATTGTCAGTGCTCCCCCACACAGCCAGCACTGTAAGTGCTCCCCCCAATCAGCTAGCACTGTCAGTGCTCCCACCACACAGCCATCTCTGTCAGTTCTCCCCCACACAGCCAGCACTGTCAGTGCTCCCACCACAGAGCCAGCACTGACAGTGCTCCCCCCACACAGCCAGCCCTGCCAGTGCTCCCACCACACAGCCAACACTGTCAGTGCTCCCACCACACAGCCAGCCCTGTCAGTGCTCCCCACACAGCCAGCACTGGCAGTGCTACCCCCACACAGCCAGCACTGTCAGTGCTCCCCCACACAGCCAGCACTGTCAGTGCTCCCCCCGCACAGCCAGCACTGTCAGTGCTCCCACCACACAGCCAGCACTGCCAGTGCTCCCACCACACAGCCAGCACAGTCAGTGCTCCCCCACACAGCCACCACTGTCAGTTCTCCCACCACACAGCCAGCAGTGTCAGTGCTCCCACCACACAGCCAGCAGCGTCAGTGCTCCCCCACACAGCCAGCACTGTCAGTGCTCCCCACACACAGCCAGCCCTGTCAGTGCTCCCACAACACAGTCAGCACTGTCAGTGCTACCACCACACAGCCAGAACTGTCATTGCTCCCACCACACAGCCAGCACTGTCAGTGCTCCCCCACACAGCCAGCCCTGTCAGTGCTCCCACAACACAGTCAGCACTGTCAGTGCTACCACCACACAGCCAGAACTGTCATTGCTCCCACCACACAGCCAGCACTGTCAGTGCTCCCCCACACAGCCAGCACTGTAAGTGCTCCCCCCACACAGCCAACACTGTCAGTGCTCCCACCACACAGCCAGCACTGTCAGTGCTTTCGGCACACAACCAGCACTGTCAGTGCTCCCACCACACAGCCAGCACTGTCCGAGCTCGCCCCACACAGCCAGAACTGTCAGTGCTCCTCACAATCAGCAAGCACTGTCAGTGCTCCCCCACACCGCCAGCACTGTCAGTGCACCCCCACACAGCCAGCACTGTCAGTGCTCCCACCACACAGCCAGCACTGTCATTGCTCCCCCCACACAGCCAGCACTGTCAGTGCTCCCACCACGCAGCCAGCACTGTCAGTGCCCCCACCACACAGCCAGCACTGTCAGTGCTCTCCCCACACTGCCAGCAGTGTCATTGTTCCCCCCACGCAGCCAGCATGTCAGTGCTCCACTCACTCAGCCAGCACTGTCAGTTCTCTCCCACATATCCAGCACTGTCAGTGCTCCCACCACATAGCCAGCACTGTCAGTGCTCCCCACACACAGCCAGCACTGTCAGTGATTCCCCAACACAGGCAGCACTGTCCGTGCTCCCCACACAGCCAGCACTGTCAGTGCTCCCACCACACAGCCAGCACTGTCCGTGCTCGCCCCACAAAGCCAGCACTGTCAGTGCTCCCCAATCAGCTAGCACTGTCAGTGCTCCCACCACACAGCCAGCACTGTCAGTGCTCCCCCCACACAGCCAGCACTGTCTGTGCTCCCACACACAGCCAGCACTGTCCGTGCTCGCCCCACACAGCCAGCACTGTCAGTGATCCCCCCACACTGCCAGCACTGTCAGTGCTCCCCCAAACAGCCAGCCGTGTCAGTGCTCCCCCCACACAGCCAGCACTGTCAGTGCTCCCACACACAGCCAGAACTGCCAGTGCTCCCCCACACAGCCAGCACTGCCAGTGCTCCCCTACACAGCCAGCACTGTCAGTGCTCCCCCCACACAGCCAGCACTGTAAGTGCTCCCACCACACAGCCAGCATTGTCAGTGCTCCCACACACAGCCAGCACTGTCAGTGCTCCCCACACAGCCAGTACTGTCAGTGCTCCCCACACAGCCAGCACTGTCAGTGCTCCCACACAGCCAGCACTGTAAGTGCTCCCCCCAATCAGCTAGCACTGTCAGTGCTCCCACCATACAGCCAGCATTGTCAGTGCTCCCCCACACAGCCAGCACTGTAAGTGCTCCCCCCAATCAGCTAGCACTGTCAGTGCTCCCACCACACAGCCATCTCTGTCAGTGCTCCCCCACACAGCCAGCACTGTCAGTGCTCCCACCACAGAGCCAGCACTGACAGTGCTCCCCCCCACACAGCCAGCCCTGCCAGTGCTCCCACCACACAGCCAACACTGTCAGTGCTCCCACCACACAGCCAGCCCTGTCAGTGCTCCCCACACAGCCAGCACTGGCAGTGCTACCCCCACACAGCCAGCACTGTCAGTGCTCCCCCACACAGCCAGCACTGTCAGTGCTCCCCCCGCACAGCCAGCACTGTCAGTGCTCCCACCACACAGCCAGCACTGCCAGTGCTCCCACCACACAGCCAGCACAGTCAGTGCTCCCCCACACAGCCACCACTGTCAGTTCTCCCACCACACAGCCAGCAGTGTCAGTGCTCCCACCACACAGCCAGCAGCGTCAGTGCTCCCCCACACAGCCAGCACTGTCAGTGCTCCCCACACACAGCCAGCCCTGTCAGTGCTCCCACAACACAGTCAGCACTGTCAGTGCTACCACCACACAGCCAGAACTGTCATTGCTCCCACCACACAGCCAGCACTGTCAGTGCTCCCCCACACAGCCAGCCCTGTCAGTGCTCCCACAACACAGTCAGCACTGTCAGTGCTACCACCACACAGCCAGAACTGTCATTGCTCCCACCACACAGCCAGCACTGTCAGTGCTCCCCCACACAGCCAGCACTGTCAGTGCTCCCCCACACAGCCAGCACTGTAAGTGCTCCCCCCACACAGCCAACACTGTCAGTGCTCCCACCACACAGCCAGCACTGTCAGTGCTTTCGGCACACAACCAGCACTGTCAGTGCTCCCACCACACAGCCAGCACTGTCCGAGCTCGCCCCACACAGCCAGAACTGTCAGTGCTCCTCACAATCAGCAAGCACTGTCAGTGCTCCCCCACACAGCCAGCACTGTCAGTGCACCCCCACACAGCCAGCACTGTCAGTGCTCCCACCACACAGCCAGCACTGTCATTGCTCCCCCCACACAGCCAGCACTGTCAGTGCTCCCACCACGCAGCCAGCACTGTCAGTGCCCCCACCACACAGCCAGCACTGTCAGTGCTCTCCCCACACTGCCAGCAGTGTCATTGTTCCCCCCACACAGCCAGCATGTCAGTGCTCCACTCACTCAGCCAGCACTGTCAGTTCTCTCCCACATATCCAGCACTGTCAGTGCTCCCACCACATAGCCAGCACTGTCAGTGCTCCCACCACACAGCCATCTCTGTCAGTACTCCCCCACACAGCCAGCACTTTCAGTGCTCCCACCACAGAGCCAGCACTGACAGTGCTCCCCCACACAGCCAGCACTGCCAGTGCTCCCACCACACAGCCAACACTGTCAGTGCTCCCACCACATAGCCAGCACTGTCAGTGCTCCCCCCACACAGCCAACACTGTCAGTGCTCCCACCACACAGCCAGCAGTGTCAGTGCTCCCCCACACAGCAGCACTGTCAGTGCTCCCACCAAACAGCCAGCCCTGTCAGTGCTCCCACAACACAGCCAGCACTGTCAGTGGTACCACCACACAGCCAGCACTGTCATTGCTCCCACCACACAGCCTGCACAGTCAGTGCTCCCCCACACAGCCAGCACTGTCAGTGCTCCCCCACACAGCCAGCACTGTAAGTGCTCCCCCCACACAGCCAACCCTGTCAGTGCTCCCCCCAATCAGCAAGCATTGTCAGTGCTCCCCCACACAGCCAGCACTGTCAGTGCACCCCCACACAGCCAGCACTGTCAGTGCTCCCACCACACAGCCAGCACTGTCAGTGCTCTCCCCACACAGCCAGCAGTGTCAGTGCTCCCCCCACACAGCCAGCATGTCAGTGCTCCACTCACTCAGCCAGCACTGTCAGTTCTCTCCCACATATCCAGCACTGTCAGTGCTCCCGCAACACAGCCAGCACTGTCAGTGCTCCCACCACACAGCCATCTCTGTCAGTGCTCCCCCACACAGCCAGCCCTTTCAGTGCTCCCACCACAGAGCCAGCACTGACAGTGCTCCCCCACACAGCCAGCACTGCCAGTGCTCCCACCACACAGCCAACACTGTCAGTGCTCCCACCACACAGCCAGCACTGTCAGTGCTCCCCCCACACAGCCAGAACTGTCATTGCTACCCCCTCACAGCCAGCACTGTCAGTACTACCCACACACAGCCAACACTATCAGTGCTCCCAGCACACAGCCAGCACTGTCAGTGCTCCCCCACACAGCCAGCACTGTCAGTGCTCCACCCACACAGCCAGCACTGCCAGTGCTCCCACCACACAGCCAGCACTGTCAGTGCTCCGCCACACAGCCAGCACTGTCAGTGCTCCCCCCACACAGTCAGCACTGTCAGTGCTCCCCCACACAGCCAGCACTGTCAGTGTTCCCACCACACAGCCTGCACTGTCAGTGCTCCCATCACACAGGCTGCCGTGTCAGTGCTCCCTCCACAAAGCCAGCACTGTCAGTGCTCCACCCACACAGCCAGCACAGCCAGTGCTCCCACCACACAGCCAGCACTGTCAGTGCTCCGCCACACAGCCAGCACTGTCAGTGCTCCCCCCACACAGCCAGCACTGTCAGTGCTCCCCCACACAGCCAGCACTGTCAGTGTTCCCACCACACAGCCAGCACTGTCCGTGCTCCCCGCACACAGCCAGCACTGTCAGTGCTCCCCCACACAGCCAGTACTGTCAGTGCTCCCCCACACAGCCAGCACTGTCAGTGCTCCCACCACACAGCCAGCACCGTCAGATCTCCCACCACACAGCCAGCACTGTCAGTGCTTCCACCACACAGCCAGCAATGTCAGTGCTACCACCACACAGCCAGCACTGTCAGTGCTC
Source organism: Scyliorhinus torazame (assembly GCF_047496885.1). Taxonomy (NCBI): domain Eukaryota; kingdom Metazoa; phylum Chordata; class Chondrichthyes; order Carcharhiniformes; family Scyliorhinidae; genus Scyliorhinus; species Scyliorhinus torazame. Next base: position 60,879,930 of record NC_092711.1, read on the forward strand.
CCACCACACAGCCAGCACTGTCAGTGCCCCCCCCCCAACATAGCCAGCACTGCCAGTGCTCCCCCGACACAGCCAGCACTGTCAGTGCTCCCCCACACAGCCAGCACTGTCAGTGCTCCCACCACACTGCCAGCACTGTCAGTGCTCCCCACACAGCCAGCACTGTCAGTGCTCCCACCACGCAGCCAGCAGTGTCAGTGCTCCCACCACACAGCCAGCACTGTCAGTGCTCCCCAAAAAGCCAGCACTGGCAGTGCTCCCCCGACACAGCCAGCACTGTCAGTGCTCCCCCACACAGCCAGCACTGTCAGTGCTCCCACCACACTGCCAGCACTGTCAGTGCTCCCCACACAGCCAGCACTGTCAGTGCTCCCACCACACAGCCAGCACCGTCAGATCTCCCACCACACAGCCAGCACTGTCAGTGCTTCCACCACACAGCCAGCAATGTCAGTGCTCCCACCACACAGCCAGCAGCGTCAGTGCTCCCCCACACAGCCAGCACTGTCAGTGCTCCCCACACACAGCCAGCCCTGTCAGTGCTCCCACAACACAGTCAGCACTGTCAGTGCTACCACCACACAGCCAGAACTGTCATTGCTCCCACCACACAGCCAGCACTGTCAGTGCTCCCCCACACAGCCAGCCCTGTCAGTGCTCCCACAACACAGTCAGCACTGTCAGTGCTACCACCACACAGCCAGAACTGTCATTGCTCCCACCACACAGCCAGCACTGTCAGTGCTCCCCCACACAGCCAGCACTGTCAGTGCTCCCCCACACAGCCAGCACTGTAAGTGCTCCCCCCACACAGCCAACACTGTCAGTGCTCCCACCACACAGCCAGCACTGTCAGTGCTTTCGGCACACAACCAGCACTGTCAGTGCTCCCACCACACAGCCAGCACTGTCCGAGCTCGCCCCACACAGCCAGAACTGTCAGTGCTCCTCACAATCAGCAAGCACTGTCAGTGCTCCCCCACACCGCCAGCACTGTCAGTGCACCCCCACACAGCCAGCACTGTCAGTGCTCCCACCACACAGCCAGCACTGTCATTGCTCCCCCCACACAGCCAGCACTGTCAGTGCTCCCACCACGCAGCCAGCACTGTCAGTGCCCCCACCACACAGCCAGCACTGTCAGTGCTCTCCCCACACTGCCAGCAGTGTGATTGTTCCCCCCACACAGCCAGCATGTCAGTGCTCCACTCACTCAGCCAGCACTGTCAGTTCTCTCCCACATATCCAGCACTGTCAGTGCTCCCACCACATAGCCAGCACTGTCAGTGCTCCCCACACACAGCCAGCACTGTCAGTGATTCCCCAACACAGGCAGCACTGTCCGTGCTCCCCCACACAGCCAGCACTGTCAGTGCTCCCACCACACAGCCAGCACTGTCCGTGCTCGCCCCACAAAGCCAGCACTGTCAGTGCTCCCCAATCAGCTAGCACTGTCAGTGCTCCCACCACACAGCCAGCACTGTCAGTGCTCCCCCCACACAGCCAGCACTGTCTGTGCTCCCACACACAGCCAGCACTGTCCGTGCTCGCCCCACACAGCCAGCACTGTCAGTGATCCCCCCACACTGCCAGCACTGTCAGTGCTCCCCCAAACAGCCAGCCGTGTCAGTGCTCCCCCCACACAGCCAGCACTGTCAGTGCTCCCACACACAGCCAGAACTGCCAGTGCTCCCCCACACAGCCAGCACTGCCAGTGCTCCCCTACACAGCCAGCACTGTCAGTGCTCCCCCCACACAGCCAGCACTGTAAGTGCTCCCACCACACAGCCAGCATTGTCAGTGCTCCCACACACAGCCAGCACTGTCAGTGCTCCCCACACAGCCAGTACTGTCAGTGCTCCCCACACAGCCAGCACTGTCAGTGCTCCCACACAGCCAGCACTGTAAGTGCTCCCCCCAATCAGCTAGCACTGTCAGTGCTCCCACCATACAGCCAGCATTGTCAGTGCTCCCCCACACAGCCAGCACTGTAAGTGCTCCCCCCAATCAGCTAGCACTGTCAGTGCTCCCACCACACAGCCATCTCTGTCAGTGCTCCCCCACACAGCCAGCACTGTCAGTGCTCCCACCACAGAGCCAGCACTGACAGTGCTCCCCCCCCACACAGCCAGCCCTGCCAGTGCTCCCACCACACAGCCAACACTGTCAGTGCTCCCACCACACAGCCAGCCCTGTCAGTGCTCCCCACACAGCCAGCACTGGCAGTGCTACCCCCACACAGCCAGCACTGTCAGTGCTCCCCCACACAGCCAGCACTGTCAGTGCTCCCCCCGCACAGCCAGCACTGTCAGTGCTCCCACCACACAGCCAGCACTGCCAGTGCTCCCACCACACAGCCAGCACAGTCAGTGCTCCCCCACACAGCCACCACTGTCAGTTCTCCCACCACACAGCCAGCAGTGTCAGTGCTCCCACCACACAGCCAGCAGCGTCAGTGCTCCCCCACACAGCCAGCACTGTCAGTGCTCCCCACACACAGCCAGCCCTGTCAGTGCTCCCACAACACAGTCAGCACTGTCAGTGCTACCACCACACAGCCAGAACTGTCATTGCTCCCACCACACAGCCAGCACTGTCAGTGCTCCCCCACACAGCCAGCCCTGTCAGTGCTCCCACAACACAGTCAGCACTGTCAGTGCTACCACCACACAGCCAGAACTGTCATTGCTCCCACCACACAGCCAGCACTGTCAGTGCTCCCCCACACAGCCAGCACTGTCAGTGCTCCCCCACACAGCCAGCACTGTAAGTGCTCCCCCCACACAGCCAACACTGTCAGTGCTCCCACCACACAGCCAGCACTGTCAGTGCTTTCGGCACACAACCAGCACTGTCAGTGCTCCCACCACACAGCCAGCACTGTCCGAGCTCGCCCCACACAGCCAGAACTGTCAGTGCTCCTCACAATCAGCAAGCACTGTCAGTGCTCCCCCACACAGCCAGCACTGTCAGTGCACCCCCACACAGCCAGCACTGTCAGTGCTCCCACCACACAGCCAGCACTGTCATTGCTCCCCCCACACAGCCAGCACTGTCAGTGCTCCCACCACGCAGCCAGCACTGTCAGTGCCCCCACCACACAGCCAGCACTGTCAGTGCTCTCCCCACACCGCCAGCAGTGTCATTGTTCCCCCCACACAGCCAGCATGTCAGTGCTCCACTCACTCAGCCAGCACTGTCAGTTCTCTCCCACATATCCAGCACTGTCAGTGCTCCCACCACATAGCCAGCACTGTCAGTGCTCCCACCACACAGCCATCTCTGTCAGTACTCCCCCACACAGCCAGCACTTTCAGTGCTCCCACCACAGAGCCAGCACTGACAGTGCTCCCCCACACAGCCAGCACTGCCAGTGCTCCCACCACACAGCCAACACTGTCAGTGCTCCCACCACATAGCCAGCACTGTCAGTGCTCCCCCCACACAGCCAACACTGTCAGTGCTCCCACCACACAGCCAGCACTGTCAGTGCTCCCCCACACAGCAGCACTGTCAGTGCTCCCACCAAACAGCCAGCCCTGTCAGTGCTCCCACAACACAGCCAGCACTGTCAGTGGTACCACCACACAGCCAGCACTGTCATTGCTCCCACCACACAGCCTGCACAGTCAGTGCTCCCCCACACAGCCAGCACTGTCAGTGCTCCCCCACACAGCCAGCACTGTAAGTGCTCCCCCCACACAGCCAACCCTGTCAGTGCTCCCACCACACAGCCAGCACTGTCAGTGCTCCCGCCACACAACCAGCACTATCAGTGCTTCCACCACACAGCCAGCACTGTCCGAGCTCGCCCCACACAGCCAGAACTGTCAGTGCTCCCCCCAATCAGCAAGCATTGTCAGTGCTCCCCCACACAGCCAGCACTGTCAGTGCACCCCCACACAGCCAGCACTGTCAGTGCTCCCACCACACAGCCAGCACTGTCAGTGCTCTCCCCACACAGCCAGCAGTGTCAGTGCTCCCCCCACACAGCCAGCATGTCAGTGCTCCACTCACTCAGCCAGCACTGTCAGTTCTCTCCCACATATCCAGCACTGTCAGTGCTCCCGCAACACAGCCAGCACTGTCAGTGCTCCCACCACACAGCCATCTCTGTCAGTGCTCCCCCACACAGCCAGCACTTTCAGTGCTCCCACCACAGAGCCAGCACTGACAGTGCTCCCCCACACAGCCAGCACTGCCAGTGCTCCCACCACACAGCCAACACTGTCAGTGCTCCCACCACACAGCCAGCACTGTCAGTGCTCCCCCCACACAGCCAGAACTGTCATTGCTACCCCCTCACAGCCAGCACTGTCAGTACTACCCACACACAGCCAACACTATCAGTGCTCCCAGCACACAGCCAGCACTGTCAGTGCTCCCCCACACAGCCAGCACTGTCAGTGCTCCACCCACACAGCCAGCACTGCCAGTGCTCCCACCACACAGCCAGCACTGTCAGTGCTCCCACCACACAGCCAGCACTGTCAGTGCTCCGCCACACAGCCAGCACTGTCAGTGCTCCCCCCACACAGTCAGCACTGTCAGTGCTCCCCCACACAGCCAGCACTGTCAGTGTTCCCACCACACAGCCTGCACTGTCAGTGCTCCCATCACACAGGCTGCCGTGTCAGTGCTCCCTCCACAAAGCCAGCACTGTCAGTGCTCCACCCACACAGCCAGCACAGCCAGTGCTCCCACCACACAGCCAGCACTGTCAGTGCTCCGCCACACAGCCAGCACTGTCAGTGCTCCCCCCACACAGCCAGCACTGTCAGTGCTCCCCCACACAGCCAGCACTGTCAGTGTTCCCACCACACAGCCAGCACTGTCCGTGCTCCCCGCACACAGCCAGCACTGTCAGTGCTCCCCCACACAGCCAGTACTGTCAGTGCTCCCCCACACAGCCAGCACTGTCAGTGCTCCCACCACACAGCCAGCACCGTCAGATCTCCCACCACACAGCCAGCACTGTCAGTGCTTCCACCACACAGCCAGCAATGTCAGTGCTACCACCACACAGCCAGCCCTGTCAGTGCTCCCACCACACAGCCAGCACTGTCAGTGCCCCCCCCCCAACATAGCCAGCACTGCCAGTGCTCCCCCGACACAGCCAGCACTGTCAGTGCTCCCCCACACAGCCAGCACTGTCAGTGCTCCCACCACACTGCCAGCACTGTCAGTGCTCCCCACACAGCCAGCACTGTCAGTGCTCCCACCACGCAGCCAGCAGTGTCAGTGCTCCCACCACACAGCCAGCACTGTCAGTGCTCCCCAAAAAGCCAGCACTGGCAGTGCTCCCCCCACACAGCCTGCACTGTCAGTGCTCCCCCCACACAGCCAGCACTGTCAGTGCTCCCCATACAGCCAGCACTGTCAGTGCTCCCACCACACAGCCTGCACTGTCAGTGCTCCTATCACACAGGCTGCCGTGTCAGTGCTCCCTCCACAAAGCCAGCACTATCAGTGCTCCCACCACGCAGCCAGCACTGTCAGTGCTCTTCCACGCAGACAGCACTGTCAATGCACCCCCCGCACAGCCAGCACTGTCAGTGCTCCCACCACACAGCCAACACTGTCAGTGCTCCCACCACACAGCCAGCACTATCAGTGCTCCCACCACACAGCCAGCACCGTCAGTGCTCCCACCACACAGCCAGCACTGTCAGTGCTCCCCACACAGCCAGCACTGTCAGTGCTCCCACCACACAGCCAGCACTGTCAGTGCTCCCACCACACAGCCAGCCGTGTCAGTGCTCCCTCCACACAGCCAGCACTGTCAGTGCTCCCACCACACAGCCAGCACTGTTAGTTCTCCCACCACACAGCCAGCACTGTCAGTGCTCCCCCACACAGCCAGCACTGTCAGTGCTCCCACCACACAGCCAGCAGTGTCAGTGCTCCCCTACACAGGCAGCACTGTCAGTACTCCCACCACACAGCCAGCCCTGTCAGTGCTCCCACAACACAGCCAGCACTGACAGTGCTCCAACCACACAGCCAGCACTGTCAGTGCTCCCACATCACAGCCAGCATTGTCAGTGCTCCCACCACACAGCCAGCCCTGTCAGTGCTCCCACCACACAGCCAGCACTGTCATTGCTCCCCCACACAGCCAGCACTGTCAGTGCTCCCTCACACAGCCAGGTCTGTAAGTGCTCCCCCCACACAGCCAACACTGTCAGTGCTCCCACCACACAGCCAGCACTGTCAGTGCTCCCACCACACAACCAGCACTGTCAATGCTCCCCCACACAGCCAGCATAGGCAGTGCTCCCCCCACACAGGCAGCACTGTCAGTGCTCCCCACAAACAGCCAGCACTGTCAGTGATCCCCCCACACAGGCAGCACTCTCCGTGCTCCCCCCACACAGCCAGCACTGTCAGTGCTCCCACCACACAGCCAGCACTGTCCGTGCTCGCCCCACACAGCCAGCACTGTCAGTGCTCCCCCACACAGTCAGCACTGTCAGTGCTCCCACCACAAAGCCAGCACTGTCAGCGCTCCCACCACACAGCCAGCACTGTCAGTGCTTCCCCCACATAGTCAGCACTGTCAGTGCTCCCCCCTCACAGCCAGCTCTGTCAGTGCTCCCACCACACAGCTAGCACTGTCAGTGCTCCCACCACACAGCCAGCACTGTCAGTGCTCCCACCACACAGCCAGCACTGTCAGTGCTCCCCCACAGAGCCAGCACTGGCAGTGCGACCCGACACAGCCAGCACTGTCAGTGCTTCCACCACACCGCCAGCACTATCAGTGCTCCCCCACACAGCAAGCACTGGCAGTGCGACCCGACACAGCCAGCACTGTCAGTGCTCCCACCACACAGCCAGCACTCTCAGTGCTCCCCCCACACAGCCAGCACTGTCAGTGCTCCCGCCACACAGCCAGCACTGTCAGTGCTCCCACCACACAGCCAGCACTGTCAATGCTCCCCCAAACAGCTAGCACTGTCAGTGCTCCCACCACACAGCCAGCACTGTCAGTGCTCTCCCCACACAGCCAGCACTGTCAGTGCTCCCGCACACACATCCAGCACTGTCAGTGCTCCCCCACACAGCCAGCACTGTCAGTGCTCCCCCATACAGCCAGCACTGTCAGTGCTCCCACCACACAGCCTGCACTGTCAGTGCTCCCATCACACAGGCTGCCGTGTCAGTGCTCCCTCCCACAAAGCCAGCACTATCAGTGCTCCCACCACACAGCCAGCACTGTCAGTGCTCCCACCACACAGCCAGCACTGTCAGTGCTCCCCACACAGCCAGCACTGTCAGTGCTCCCACCACAAAGCCAGCACTGTCAGCGCTCCCACCACACAGCCAGCACTGTCAGTGCTTCCCACACACAGCCAGCACTGACAGTGCTACCCCACACAGCCAGCACTGTCTGTGCTCCCATACACAGCCAGCACTGTCAGTGCTCCCCCACAGAGCCAGCACTGTCAGTGCTCCCCCACACAGCCAGCACTGTCAGTGCTCCCACCACACAGCCAGCAGTGTCAGTGCTCCCACCACACAGCCAGCACTGTCAGTGCTCCCCCACACATCCAGTACTGTCAGTGCTCCCACCACACAGCCAGCAGTGTCAGTGCTATCCCACACAGCCAGCACTGTCAGTGCTCCCACCACACAGCCAGCCCTGTCAGTGCTCCCACAACACAGCCAGCACTGTCAGTGCTCCCACCACACAGCCAGCACTGTCAGTGCTCCCACCACACAGCCAGCATTGTCAGTGCTCCCAACACACAGCCAGCACTGTCAGTGCTCCCACACACAGCCAGCACTGTCAGTGCTCCCCCGACACAGCCAGCACTGTAAGTGCTCCCCCCACACAGCCAACACTGTCAGTTCTCCCACCACACAGCCAGCACTGTCAGTGCTCCCACCACACAGCCAGCACTGGCAGTGCTCCCCACACACAGCCAGCACTGGCAGTGCTCCCCACACACAGCCAGCACTGTCAGTGATCCACCAACACAGGCAGCACTGTCCGTGCTCCCCCACACAGCCAGCACTGTCAGTGCTCCCACCACACAGCCAGCACTGTCCGTGCTCGCCCCACAAAGCCAGCACTGTCAGTGCTCCCCCAATCAGCTAGCACTGTCAGTGCTCCCACCACACAGCCAGCACTGTCAGTGCTCCCCCCACACAGCCAGCACTGTCTGTGCTCCCCACACAGCCAGCACTGTCCGTGCTCGCCCCACACAGCCAGCACTGTCAGTAATCCCCCCACACTGCCAGCACTGTCAGTGCTCCCCCACACAGCCAGCCGTGTCAGTGCTCCCCCCACACAGCCAGCACTGTCAGTGCTCCCACACACAGCCAGAACTGCAAGTGCTCCCCAACACAGCCAGCACTGCCAGTGCTCCCCTACACAGCCAGCACTGTCAGTGCTCCCCCCACACAGCCAGCACTTTCAGTGCTCCCACCACACAGCCAGCACTGTCAGTGCTCCCACACACAGCCAGCACTGTCAGTGCTCCCCACACAGCCAGCACTGTCAGTGCTCTCACCACACAGCCAGCACTGTCAGTGCTCCCACACAGCCAGCACTGTAAGTGCTCCCCCCAATCAGCTAGCTCTGTCAGTGCTCCCACCATACAGCCAGCATTGTCAGTGCTCCCCCACACAGCCAGCACTGTCAGTGCACCCCCACACAGACAGCACTGTCAGTGCTCCCACCACGCAGCCAGCACTGTCAGTGCTCCCACCACACAGCCAGCACTGTCAGTGCTATCCCCACACTGCCAGCAGTGTCAGTGCTCCCCCCACACAGCCAGCACTGACAGTGCTCCCCCCACACAGCCAGCACTGCCAGTGCTCCCACCACACAGCCAACACTGTCAGTGCTCCCACCACACAGGCAGCCCTGTCAGTGCTCCCCCACACAGCCAGCACTGGCAGTGCTACCCCCACACAGCAAGCACAGTCAGTGCTCCCTCACACAGCCAGCACTGTCAGTGCTCCCCCCACACAGCCAGCACTGTCAGTGCTCCCCCACACAGCCAGCACTGTCAGTGCTCCCACCACACAGCCAGCAGTGTCAGTGCTCCCCCACACAGCCAGCACTGTCAGTGCTCCCACCAAACAGCCAGCCTTGTCAGTGCTCCCACAACACAGCCAGCATTGTCACTGCTACCACCACACAGCCAGAACTGTCATTGCTCCCACCACACAGCCAGCACTGTCAGTGCTCCCCACACAGCCAGCACTGTCAGTGCTCCCCCACACAGCCAGCACTGTAAGTGCTCTCCCCACACAGCCAACACTGTCAGTGCTCCCACCACACAGCCAGCACTGTCAGTGCTCCCGCCACACAACCAGCACTGTCAGTGCTCCCACCACACAGCCAGCACTGTCCGAGCTCGCCCCACACAGCCAGAACTGTTAGTGCTCCTCACAATCAGCAAGCACTGTCAGTGCTCCCCACACAGCCAGCACTGTCAGTGCACCCCCACACAGCCAGCACTGTCAGTGCTCCCACCACACAGCCAGCACTGTCATTGCTCCCCCCACACAGCCAGCACTGTCAGTGCTCCCACCACGCAGCCAGCACTGTCAGTGCCCCCACCACAGAGCCAGCACTGTCAGTGCTCTCCCCACACTGCCAGCAGTGTCAGTGCTCCCCCCACACAGCCAGCATGTCAGTGCTCCACTCACTCAGCCAGCACTGTCAGTTCTCTCCCACATATCCAGCACTGTCAGTGCTCCCGCAACACAGCCAGCACTGTCAGTGCTCCCACCACACAGCCATCTCTGTCAGTGCTCCCCCACACAGCCAGCACTTTCAGTGCTCCCACCACAGAGCCAGCACTGACAATGCTCCCCCACACAGCCAGCACTGCCAGTGCTCCCACCACACAGCCAACACTGTCAGTGCTCCCACCACACAGCCAGCACTGTCAGTGCTCCCCCCACACAGCCAGACCTGTCAGTGCCCCCCCCAATATAGCCAGCACTGCCAGTGCTCCCCCGACACAGCCAGCACTGTCAGTGCTCCCCCACACAGCCAGCACTGTCAGTGCTCCCACCACACTGCCAGCACTGTCAGTGCTCCCCACACAGCCAGCACTGTCAGTGCTCCCACCACGCAGCCAGCAGTGTCAGTGCTCCCACCACACAGCCAGCACTGTCAGTGCTCCCCAAAAAGCCAGCACTGGCAGTGCTCCCCCCACACAGCCTGCACTGTCAGTGCTCCCCCCACACAGCCAGCACTGTCAGTGCTCCCCCATACAGCCAGCACTGTCAGTGCTCCCACCACACAGCCTGCACTGTCAGTGCTCCTATCACACAGGCTGCCGTGTCAGTGCTCCCTCCACAAAGCCAGCACTATCAGTGCTCCCAACACGCAGCCAGCACTGTCAGTGCTCTTCCACGCAGACAGCACTGTCAATGCACCCCCCGCACAGCCAGCACTGTCAGTGCTCCCACCACACAGCCAACACTGTCAGTGCTCCCACCACACAGCCAGCACTATCAGTGCTCTCACCACACAGCCAGCACCGTCAGTGCTCCCACCACACAGCCAGCACTGTCAGTGCTCCCCACACAGCCAGCACTGTCAGTGCTCCCACCACACAGCCAGCACTGTCAGTGCTCCCACCACACAGCCAGCCGTGTCAGTGCTCCCTCCACACAGCCAGCACTGTCAGTGCTCCCACCACACAGCCAGCACTGTTAGTTCTCCCACCACACAGCCAGCACTGTCAGTGCTCCCCCACACAGCCAGCACTGTCAGTGCTCCCACCACACAGCCAGCAGTGTCAGTGCTCCCCTACACAGGCAGCACTGTCAGTACTCCCACCACACAGCCAGCCCTGTCAGTGCTCCCACAACACAGCCAGCACTGACAGTGCTCCCACCACACAGCCAGCACTGTCAGTGCTCCCACATCACAGCCAGCATTGTCAGTGCTCCCACCACACAGCCAGCCCTGTCAGTGCTCCCACCACACAGCCAGCACTGTCATTGCTCCCCCACACAGCCAGCACTGTCAGTGCTCCCTCACACAGCCAGGTCTGTAAGTGCTCCCCCCACACAGCCAACACTGTCAGTGCTCCCACCACACAGCCAGCACTGTCAGTGCTCCCACCACACAACCAGCACTGTCAATGCTCCCCCACACAGCCAGCATAGGCAGTGCTCCCCCCACACAGGCAGCACTGTCAGTGCTCCCCACAAACAGCCAGCACTGTCAGTGATGCCCCCACACAGGCAGCACTCTCCGTGCTCCCCCCACACAGCCAGCACTGTCAGTGCTCCCACCACACAGCCAGCACTGTCCGTGCTCGCCCCACACAGCCAGCACTGTCAGTGCTCCCCCACACAGTCAGCACTGTCAGTGCTCCCACCACAAAGCCAGCACTGTCAGCGCTCCCACCACACAGCCAGCACTGTCAGTGCTTCCCCCACATAGTCAGCACTGTCAGTGCTCCCCCCTCACAGCCAGCTCTGTCAGTGCTCCCACCACACAGCTAGCACTGTCAGTGCTCCCACCACACAGCCAGCACTGTCAGTGCTCCCACCACACAGCCAGCACTGTCAGTGCTCCCCCACAGAGCCAGCACTGGCAGTGCGACCCGACACAGCCAGCACTGTCAGTGCTTCCACCACACCGCCAGCACTATCAGTGCTCCCCCACACAGCAAGCACTGGCAGTGCGACCCGACACAGCCAGCACTGTCAGTGCTCCCACCACACAGCCAGCACTCTCAGTGCTCCCCCCACACAGCCAGCACTGTCAGTGCTCCCGCCACACAGCCAGCACTGTCAGTGCTCCCACCACACAGCCAGCACTGTCAATGCTCCCCCAAACAGCTAGCACTGTCAGTGCTCCCACCACACAGCCAGCACTGTCAGTGCTCTCCCCACACAGCCAGCACTGTCAGTGCTCCCGCACACACATCCAGCACTGTCAGTGCTCCCCCACACAGCCAGCACTGTCAGTGCTCCCCCATACAGCCAGCACTGTCAGTGCTCCCACCACACAGCCTGCACTGTCAGTGCTCCCATCACACAGGCTGCCGTGTCAGTGCTCCCTCCCACAAAGCCAGCACTATCAGTGCTCCCACCACACAGCCAGCACTGTCAGTGCTCCCACCACACAGCCAGCACTGTCAGTGCTCCCCACACAGCCAGCACTGTCAGTGCTCCCACCACAAAGCCAGCACTGTCAGCGCTCCCACCACACAGCCAGCACTGTCAGTGCTTCCCACACACAGCCAGCACTGACAGTGCTACCCCACACAGCCAGCACTGTCTGTGCTCCCATACACAGCCAGCACTGTCAGTGCTCCCCCACAGAGCCAGCACTGTCAATGCTCCCCACACACAGCCAGCACTGTCAGTGCTCGCTCACACAGCCAGCACTGTCAGTGCTCCCACCACACAGCCAGCACTGTCAGTGCTCCCTCCACACAGCCAGCACCGTCAGTGCTCCCACCACACAGCCAGCAGTGTCAGTGCTCCCACCACACAGCCAGCACTGTCAGTGCTCCCCCACACAGCCAGCACTGTCAGTGCTCCCACCACACAGCCAGCAGTGTCAGTGCTCCCACCACACAGCCAGCACTGTCAGTGCTCCCCCACACATCCAGTACTGTCAGTGCTCCCACCACACAGCCAGCAGTGTCAGTGCTCTCCCACACAGCCAGCACTGTCAGTGCTCCCACCACACAGCCAGCCCTGTCAGTGCTCCCACAACACAGCCAGCACTGTCAGTGCTCCCACCACACAGCCAGCACTGTCAGTGCTCCCAGCACACAGCCAGCATTGTCAGTGCTACCAACGCACAGCCAGCACTGTCAGAGCTCCCACACACAGCCAGCACTGTCAGTGCTCCCCGACACAGCCAGCACTGTAAGTGCTCCCCCCACACAGCCAACACAGTCAGTTCTCCCACCACACAGCCAGCACTGTCAGTGCTCCCACCACACAGCCAGCACTGGCAGTGCTCCCCCCACACAGCCAGCACTGGCAGTGCTCCCCACACACAGCCAGCACTGTCAGTGATCCACCAACACAGGCAGCACTGTCCGTGCTCCCCCACACAGCCAGCACTGTCAGTGCTCCCACCACACAGCCAGCACTGTCCGTGCTCGCCCCACAAAGCCAGCACTGTCAGTGCTCCCCCAATCAGCTAGCACTGTCAGTGCTCCCACCACACAGCCAGCACTGTCAGTGCTCCCCCACACAGCCAGCACTGTCTGTGCTCCCCACACAGCCAGCACTGTCCGTGCTCGCCCCACACAGCCAGCACTGTCAGTGATCCCCCCACACTGCCAGCACTGTCAGTGCTCCCCCACACAGCCAGCCGTGTCAGTGCTCCCCCCACACAGCCAGCACTGTCAGTGCTCCCACACACAGCCAGAACTGCAAGTGCTCCCCAACACAGCCAGCACTGCCAGTGCTCCCCTACACAGCCAGCACTGTCAGTGCTCCCCCCACACAGCCAGCACTTTCAGTGCTCCCACCACACAGCCAGCACTGTCAGTGCTCCCACACACAGCCAGCACTGTCAGTGCTCCCCACACAGCCAGCACTGTCAGTGCTCTCACCACACAGCCAGCACTGTCAGTGCTCCCACACAGCCAGCACTTTCAGTGCTCCCCCCAATCAGCTAGCCCTGTCAGTGCTCCCACCATACAGCCAGCATTGTCAGTGCTCCCCCACACAGCCAGCACTGTCAGTGCACCCCCACACAGACAGCACTGTCAGTGCTCCCACAACGCAGCCAGCACTGTCAGTGCTCCCACCACACAGCCAGCACTGTCAGTGCTATCCCCACACTGCCAGCAGTGTCAGTGCTCCCCCCACACAGCCAGCACTGACAGTGCTCCCCCCACACAGCCAGCACTGCCAGTGCTCCCACCACACAGCCAACACTGTCAGTGCTCCCACCACACAGGCAGCCCTGTCAGTGCTCCCCCACACAGCCAGCACTGGCAGAGCTACCCCCACACAGCCAGCACAGTCAGTGCTCCCTCACACAGCCAGCACTGTCAGTGCTCCCCCCACACAGCCAGCACTGTCAGTGATCCCCCACACAGCCAGCACTGTCAGTGCTCCCACCACACAGCCAGCAGTGTCAGTGCTCCCCCACACAGCCAGCACTGTCAGTGCTCCCACCAAACAGCCAGCCTTGTCAGTGCTCCCACAACACAGCCAGCATTGTCACTGCTACCACCACACAGCCAGAACTGTCATTGCTCCCACCACACAGCCAGCACTGTCAGTGCTCCCCCACACAGCCAGCACTGTCAGTGCTCCCCCACACAGCCAGCACTGTAAGTGCTCTCCCCACACAGCCAACACTGTCAGTGCTCCCACCACACAGCCAGCACTGTCAGTGCTCCCGCCACACAACCAGCACTGTCAGTGCTCCCACCACACAGCCAGCACTGTCCGAGCTCGCCCCACACAGCCAGAACTGTTAGTGCTCCTCACAATCAGCAAGCACTGTCAGTGCTCCCCACACAGCCAGCACTGTCAGTGCACCCCCACACAGCCAGCACTGTCAGTGCTCCCACCACACAGCCAGCACTGTCATTGCTCCCCCCACACAGCCAGCACTGTCAGTGCTCCCACCACGCAGCCAGCACTGTCAGTGCCCCCACCACACAGCCAGCACTGTCAGTGCTCTCCCCACACTGCCAGCAGTGTCAGTGCTCCCCCCACACGGCCAGCATGTCAGTGCTCCACTCACTCAGCCTGCACTGTCAATTCTCCCCCACATATCCAGCACTGTCAGTGCTCCCCCACACAGCCACCACTGTCAGTGCTACCACCACAGAGCCAGAACTGTCATTGCTCCCACCACAGAGCCAGCACTGTCAGTGCTCCCCCACACAGCCAGCACTGTCAGTGCTCCCCCACACAGCCAGCACTGTAAGTGCTCCCCCCACACAGCCAGCACTGTCCGAGCTCGCCCCACACAGCCAGAACTGTCAGTGCTCCTCACAATCAGCAAGCACTGTCAGTGCTCCCCCACACAGCCAGCACTGTCAGTGCACCCCCACACAGCCAGCACTGTCAGTGCTCCCACCACACAGCCAGCACTGTCATTGCTCCCCCCCACACAGCCAGCACTGTCAGTGCTCCCACCACGCAGCCAGCACTGTCAGTGCCCCCACCACACAGCCAGCACTGTCAGTGCTCTCCCCACACTGCCAGCAGTGTCAGTGCTCCCCCACACAGCCAGCATGTCAGTGCTCCACTCACTCAGCCAGCACTGTCAGTTCTCTCCCACATATCCAGCACTGTCAGTGCTCCCACCACATAGCCAGCACTGTCAGTGCTCCAACCACACAGCCATCTCTGTCAGTGCTCCCCCACACAGCCAGCACTTTCAGTGCTCCCACCACAGAGCCAGCACTGACAGAGCTCCCCCACACAGCCAGCACTGCCAGTGCTCCCACCACACAGCCAACACTGTCAGTGCTCCCACCACATAGCCAGCACTGTCAATGCTCCCCCCACACAGCCAGCACTGTCAGTGCTCCCACCACACAGCTAGCAGTGTCAGTGCTCCCCCACACAGCCAGCACTGTCAGTGCTCCCACCAAACAGCCAGCCCTGTCAGTGCTCCCACAACACAGCCAGCACTGTCAGTGGTACCACCACACAGCCAGCACTGTCATTGCTCCCACCACAAAGCCAGCACTGTCAGTGCTCCCCCACACAGCCAGCACTGTCAGTGCTCCCCCACACAGCCAGCACTGTAAGTGCTCCCCCCACACAGCCAACCCTGTCAGTGCTCCCACCACAGAGCCAGCACTGTCAGTGCACCCGCCACACAACCAGCACTGTCAGTGCTCCCACCACACAGCCAGCACTGTCCGAGCTCGCCCCACACAGCCAGAACTGTCAGTGCTCCCCCAATCAGCAAGCATTGTCAGTGCTCCCCCACACAGCCAGCACTGTCAGTGCACCCCCACAAAGCCAGCACTGTCAGTGCTCCCACCACACAGCCAGCACTGTCATTGCTCCCCCACACAGCCAGCACTGCCAGTGCTCCCACCACGTATCCAGCACTGTCAGTGCTCCCACCACACAGCCAGCACTGTCAGTGCTCTCCCCACACTGCCAGCAGTGTCAGTGCTCCCCCCACACAGCCAGCATGTCAGTGCCTCACTCACTCAGCCAGCACTGTCAGTTCTCTCCCACATATCCAGCACTGTCAGTGTTCCCACAACACAGCCGGCACTGTCAGTGCTCCCACCGCACAGCCATCTCTGTCAGTGCTCCCACACACAGCCAGCACTTTCAGTGCTCCCACCACAGAGCCAGCACTGACAGTGCTCCCCCAGACAGCCAGCACTGCCAGTGCTCCCACCACACAGCCAACACTGTCAGTGCTCCCACCACACAGCCAGCACTGTCAGTTCTCCCCCCACACAGCCAGCACTGTCAGTGTTACCCCCACACAGCCAGCACTGTCAGTACTACCCACACACAGCCAGCACTATTAGTGCTCCCAGCACACCGCCAGCACTGTCAGTGCACCCCCACACAGCCAGCACTGTCAGTGCTCCACCCACACAGCCAGCACTGCCAGTGCTCCCACCACACAGCCAGCACTGTCAGTGCTCCGCCACACAGGCAGCACTGTCAGTGCTCCCCCCACACAGCCAGCACTGTCAGTGCTCCCCCACACAGCCATCACTGTCAGTGTTCCCACCACACAGCCAGCGCTGTCCGTGCTCCCCCCACACAGCCAGCACAGTCAGTGCTCCCCCCACACAGCCGGTACTGTCAGTGCTCCCCCACGCAGCCAGCACTGTCAGTGCTCCCACCACACAGCCAGCACCGTCAGATCTCCCACCACACAGCCAGCACTGTCAGTGCTTCCACCACACAGCCAGCACTGTCAGTGCTACTACCACACAGCCAGCCCTGTCAGTGCTCCCACCACACAGCCAGCACTGTCAGTGCCCCCCCCCCAACATAGCCAGCACTGCCAGTGCTCCCCCAGACAGCCTGCACTGCCAGTGCTCCCACCACACAGCCAACACTGTCAGTGCTCCCACCACACAGCCTGCACTGTCAGTTCTCCCCCCACACAGCCAGCACTGTCAGTGCTACCCCCACACAGCCAGCACTGTCAGTACTACCCACACACAGCCAGCACTATCAGTGCTCCCAGCACACCGCCAGCACTGTCAGTACACCCCCACACAGCCAGCACTGTCAGTGCTCCACCCACACAGCCAGCACTGCCAGTGCTCCCACCACACAGCCAGCACTGTCAGTGCTCCGCCACACAGCCAGCACTGTCAGTGCTCCCCCCACACAGCCAGCACTGTCAGTGCTCCCCCACACAGCCATCACTGTCAGTGTTCCCACCACACAGCCAGCACTGTCCGTGCTCCCCCCACACAGCCAGCACTGTCAGTGCTCCCCCCACACAGCCAGTACTGTCAGTGCTCCCCCACACAGCCAGCACTGTCAGTGCTCCCACCACACAGCCAGCACCGTCAGATCTCCCACCACACAGCCAGCACTGTCAGTGCTTCCACCACACAGCCAGCACTGTCAGTGCTACTACCACACAGCCAGCCCTGTCAGTGCTCCCACCACACAGCCAGCACTGTCAGTGCTCCCACCACACAGCCAGCACTGTCAGTGCTCCCCCCACACAGCCAGCACTGTCAGTGCTCCCACCACACAGCCAACAGTGTCAGTGCTCCAACCACACAGCCAGCACTGTCCGTGCTCCCGCCACACAGCCAGCACTGTCAGTGCTCCCACCACACAGCCAGCACTGTCAGTGCTCCCACACACAGCCAGCACTGTCAGTGCTCCCACCACACAGCCAGCACTGTCAGTGCTCTCCCCACACAGCCAGTACTGTCAGTGCTCCCACCACACAGCCAGCACTGTCAGTGCTACCCCCAAACAGCCAACACTGTCAGTGCTCCCCCACACAGCCAGCACTGTCAGTGCTCCCACCAAACAGCCAGCACTGTCAGTGCTCCCCCACACAGCCAGCACTGTCAGTGCTCCCACCAAACAGCCAGCACTGTCAGTGCTCCCCCACACAGCCAGCACTGTCAGTGCTCCCACCACACAGCCAGCACTGACAGTGCTCCCACCACACAGCCAGCACTGTCAGTGCTCCCACCACACAGCCAGCACTGTCAGTGCTCCCACCACACAGCCAGCACTGTCAGTGCTCCACCCACACAGCCAGCACTCTCAGTGCTCCCACTACACAGCCAGCACTGTCAGTGCTCCCCCCACACAGCCAGCACTGTCAGCGCTCCCCTACACAGCCAGCACTGTCAGTGCTCCCACCACACAGCCAGCACTGTCAGTGCTCCCACCACACAGCTAGCACTGTCAGTGCTCCCCACGCACCAGACCCAGCTGATTGGCTCATAGACTGTCAGTCAGCGGTTGGAGCTGCTGACTGGATGAGAGGCTGTCAGTCAGCGGCTGGAGCTGCTGATTGGATGAGAGGCTGTCAGTCAGCGGCTGGAGCTCCTGATTGGCTGAGAGACTGTCGGTCAGCGGCTGGAGCTCCTGATTGGCTGAGAGGCTGTCGGTCAGCGGCTGGTGCTCCTGATTGGCTGAGAGACTGTCGGTCAGCGGCTGGAGCTCCCGATTGGCTGAGAGACTGTCAGTCAGCGGCTGGAGCTCCTGATTGGCTGTGAGGCTGTCAGTCAGCGGCTGGAGCTCCTGATTGGCTGAGAGACTGTCAGTCAGCGGCTGGAGCTCCTGATTGGCTGAGATGGTTTCAGTCAGCGGCTGGAGCTCCTGATTGGCTGAGAGGCTGTCAGTCGGCGGCTGGAGCTCCTGATTGGCTGAGAGACTGTCAGTCAGCGGCTGGAGCTCCTGATTGGCTGAGAGGTTTTCAGTCCGTTTTATTTTCTCATTAATTTAATAATTGACGTGACCGGATATTTCACCGCGACCTTGATCTGCTCCCTGAACCTGGACTGAGTCACCACATAAATAAATGTGTTTGTGCAGCAATTTAAATCCTGCAGCATCCATCCGACTTGTTGTAAAGTATATTGAGGAAGTGTGAGGTAATATAATCCTCTCACATCGATATAGAAAAATTTAATAACAGACACGGTCCAGAGGAGGATGAAAGTTCCGGAGATGCTGAAGAGTAAAATCATTGACTTCCTTCTGCTCTCCATCTCTGGGTCGCTGCGATTGTCTCCCTGACTCTTGGCCCTCAGTGCCTTCCGGACCCGACTGCTGAGTAAAATGTGTCTGACTGTCAGAGCGTTGGTCAACAGGATTGAGAAGAACGGCACCAATGGGGTTACAACCTGAGCAAACCAGAGATACCCAACCCATCCCGGGTCAGTGACGACGCTGCTCTTTGTGACGCAGTCCCACTGGACATTGTCGATTATCCCCCCAGGTTCCAATGTAAAGTACCGGGGGATGTTTTTCACACAGAGCAGGAGGCCGCTTGTGGACAGAACCACAGCTGCAGTTTTCCCGGTGCAATATTTACTTTTCAGTTTCTGGCAGCGAATGGCCACAAATCGATCAAAGGAGAAAGTGAGGGTGAACCAGACAGAACAGTCCGTGGCTGCAGTGAGCAGGACAGAGTTAACACGACACACAGGGGTGAGGGACAGGAAACTCCAGGGGAAATAATAATAACTGATCTTGTTCAGTATGGGTTTAATGATAATAAACAGCAGATCCGCCGTTGCCATGGCCACCAGGTAGCGAGTGGTGCAGGTAGAGAGGCCACACTTCCCCCGACACAGAATCACAATTCCCAGTATATTAACTGTCAGAGAGAGAAAGGAGAGACGCGGGAAATTACTGGGTAATGAATCTCCCTGTCTGAACCAGGACACAATTGCAGCATCAATATAATGGACAGTGGGTGGGTGGGGGTGTGGGGAGAGGAGTGGGCACAGAGATTAACATTGCAGAGAGGGGAGTAGGAAATGTAACTCCAGTGTTAAAGGTGGGGAATGGGGGGAAAGTGTGAATTGCAGCCCTGTCAGTTTGATGGCAGTGGTAGGAAAATGTTTATAATTCAGAGACCTTTGGGAGAGGTTACATTTCTCATTTAGTCTGATTTACAGGATTCACTCAGGCCGGCCAGGTTTCCCAAACCGGATACAAACATACCCGAGATTGTCATCCCAGCTCAATTATTGGACCACACCCCGGATTGGACCGTTCCCTGGGCTGGATTTCTGATGGGGTTGGACCCCACTCCTGGTTTATTTGAATACTCCACGATCAATGGGAAAAATAAAACAAACGCGGGACCTTCCCACTTCATAACAATGGGAGGAATAGAAATATAGAATGTACAGTGCAAAAGGAGGCCATTCGGCCCATCGAGTCTGCACCGGCCCTTGGAAAGAGAAAACCAGTTCAGCCCACCCCATCCCCATAACCCAGTGACCCCATCAAAATTGTCTGGAAACTAAACACAATTTATCTTGGCCGTTCCACCTAACCCGCACATCTTTGGACTGTGGGAGGAAACCGGAGCACCCGGAGGAAGCCCACGCAGATACGGGGAGGATGTCCAGACTCCGCACAGACAGTCACCCAAGCCGGGAATCGAACCTGGGACCCTGGCGCTGTGAATCAACTGTGCCAACCACTGTGCTACCGTGCAGCCCAGCCTGTCCAGAATAGAGTCTGTCCAGTCTCCAGAACATCCCGAGGGATCACCCCTCGCAGGTTTAGTCATTCGTAAAGCACCCGCTCCCAGGAATCCCCCATTGCCATGTCTGGAACATCCCAACATCACTGTTCGCAGGAATCCATCCTCTCCCTGTTTGGAAACAATCCCTGCCAAGCTTTTCTCAGGAATATTCCCGCTCCGGCATTGGACATTCCCCAGGGTTCACTTGGCCGGAATAGACTCTCTCCAGATTCGGACTCACTGCATTCGTCAAAAAAGTAGGAACATTCCAAAACAAGAGCGTTAAGATGGAGGAGAAAGTTCCCAGAATAAAGTAGTTGAAATTAAAGTTACGTCCTGCGGGATGCAACATCCTAATTGGACGATGAGATGTTGCTCCTCCAGCTTGCGTTGGGCTTCACTGCATTCTGGCAGCAGGCCAAGGACAGACATGTGGGCCCGAGAGCAAGGTGCTGAGTTAACATGGCCACAACAGGAAGGCTGGGGCCATGCTGTGGGCTGAGTGAAGGTGTTCCACAAAGCAGCCTCCCAGTCTGCGTTTAGTCCCCCCCAATGCAGAGGAGACGGTATTGGCAGCAGCGAATACAGGAGAACAAACTGAAGGCACAGAAGTGAAACGCTGCTTCCCCAGAAAGGAGAGTTTGCTGCTGAGAACCGGGACACGGGAGGAGGTAAAGGGACAGTTGTTGCACCGTCTGTGATTGCAGGGGAAGGTGCTGGGGGAAGGGAAAGGGGTGTGAGGTGTGAGGGGGAAGTGGACAAGGGGGAGGGAGCCGTACCTGAGGAATGCAGACATTGAGGGGGGTGGTTGGAGAGAGGTGAAGATGTGTTTGGTGGTGACATCATGCTGGAGTTGGCAGAAATGGAGGAGGATTTCCCATTCAATGGGAAGGCTGATGGTGTGGAAAGTGAGGAGGGGAACCCTATCATGTTTCCGGGAGGGAGGGGGCTGTGTGAGGACAGAGGTGTGAGAAGTGAATTGAACACGATTGAGAGCCCTGTTAACAAAGGAAGGTGGTGGGGACGGCCCGGTTAAGGAAAATACAGACATGCCAGGGGGGCTATTTTCGAAGACGCCAGCATCAGATCAGAGGCGATGGAGGCGGAGAAAGTGGGAGAATGAGATGCAGTCTTTACAGGAAGCAGGGTATGAGGATCTGTACACAACCCTCGTGTTGGGGAACGGAGGTGCAGAGGGATTGGACGTCCATTGTGAAGATTAGGCGGTTAGGGCCAGGGAAATGGACCTTGTTTACGACACCAGAGGAATCAGGAATCATAGAATTCCCACAGTGCAGAAGGAGGCCATTCGGCCCATTAAGTCTGTACCAAACCTCTGAAAGAGTACCTCAACCAAGCTCACTCCCCCGCCTATCTCATTAACCCCTTAATCTAACCTACACATCTTTTTGGACACTACGGAGTAATTTAGCATGACCAATCCACCTAACCTGCACATCTTTGGGCTATGGGAGGCAACCGGAGACCCGGAGGAAACCCACACAGACAGGGAGAGAAAGTGCAGTCTGCACACAGACAGTCACCCAAGGTAGGAATTGATCCGGGGACCCTGCTGCTGTGAGGCAGCAGTGCAAACCACTGTGTCACTGTGACACCACTGTCTTTGGGAAGGGGCTGAACAGGGTAAAGCGGATGGAATCAAGATGGGAAGAAATGATCTTGGTGGGGCTGGAACAGGCCGAAATAATGGGTGCACTGGGACGTTCCTGTTTGTGGATTTTGGGAAGGAGGTAGAAGCGGGAGGTTGATGCAGGATGTGTGGGGTTGTGGGACTCTGATCTCTGAGACTGTGGACAGAAGATATCCAGAGTCAACGAGGTCAGTGAAAGCCCTGGAAACAATATCATGATGTTTGGTGGTGTGCTGCTGGTCCAGGGGGAGGTACCAGGATGGGCCTGAGAGCTGACGGTCAGCCTCTGTGAGGAAGAGGTCAGGACACCAGACAATAATGACACCGCCCTTGTGAGCAGCTTAGATCACCAGGCCAGGGTTGGATATTAGAGAGAGGATTGGAGCAAGTTTAGAGTGAGTCAGGATAGAGTTGGTGAGAGGCACAGAGAAATTGAGACGGTCGATGTCGCACTGACAGATCTCAATGAAAAGATCAAGAGCTGATAGGAGGCCAGAGGGTGGGGTCCAGGTAGAGGGAGATTACTGGAGGCGGATGGATTTCACAACAAATATTCATAAAATAGACAGTGAGAAACAGCAGAGACAATATTATCTATTCACTGATCACCATCAGAATAATTACCAAAGAATTGAGAAGCAGAAGTCGGTCTCTGTTATTCTTGAACTTAGAACAGAATATAATCACATCTTCCAGTCACAATGTCAACAGTTGGAAGCATTGAATTAGAAGTCTGAGTTAAAAGAAATCCAGTAACACAGAGTACACTAAATAGTCGGCACATATTCCAAAGTCAACATTCTTCCTGACACATGTCATCCAATTATTTCAATAACTACCAGAAATAATATATCTGAGTAGTATGATAGATGTTAAACAATTTGATTTTCTAAAGGCCGTCAGTAAGATCCGACGTAACAGACTGATGAGTAATCTCAGAGCCAGTGGAGTTAGGGGACACAGCAGCAGGATGGACACATGCTGGCGACACACACAGAAAACAGGGAGAGGAGTTAAAGGGATTTAGGCTGATTGGTGGAAGGTGGGAAGTGGTGTTCCACAAGGATCAGCACTGGGATCACTCTCCTTCACCATTCCCATCAACAGTATGGGATCGGGAAGCAGAATGATAATTACACAATTTACAGACAAAATCAAATTGAGAGTGATAGTGAATACGGAGGCAGAATACAACTAATTACAGGCACACGCCATCATTCATTATGAATTTGCAAAGTGGGTATTTCGATGGGACATTAATGTCCCGACAGATCAGTGTCCGCTGCTGCATTTTGTTCAGAACAATAAGTCCCCCAATCACTCCTTGGAAAACAAGTGTGTGAATGGACTGGAGGGGTTTCTGGCTTCAGGTGAATAGATTCACAAATCGTGTGAAGCAGAAAGACAGTTTAAAAACACCCATAAAAATTGATCAAACTTGTGAGTTCATTTCAGGATGAATAGGAATGAGAAAATATCACAAAACCTATTGGAATGCTGCACTGCTGTGGGTTTTATGAAATATTAGAGTGTGGGTGATATCTGTTCCTGTTAGAGTAGATCAATAGAAAACAGAGATAGAGACATTGCACTTCATACAATAAATATCAAACATCTTCAAAACACAGCCAAACTCTTCCTGTTTTCAACCTATTCCAAAGTTAAAACACACAGAGAGAACTCCACAGAATGGAGCGACCCCTCCCCAATAAAATACATCATTTCAAAATAGAACCAACTAATTTCAGTCCAGTTACTGACCCACACACAATACAATTCCACACGGACAGATAGTCCCAGAAATAGATAGATAATTGGATCAGATATTCCACTCTGGTGAGAGACCCACAGTCAGTACAATTCTACACTGACAGACATTTCCAGAAATCCTTGTTCACCGCTGTCAGATATTCCACTCTGGTGAGAGACCCACAGTCAGTACAATTCTACACTGACAGACACTTCCAGTAACCCTTGTTCACCGCCGTCAGATATTCCACTCTGATAGTGACCCACAGTCAGTACAATTCTACACTGACAGATACCCACACTCAGTGTGATTTAATTCTTTCTCCTCCTAAACCTCCCTTCAGAGAGATTGCCTTTGCTGTCATCCAATCTAACATTATACAAAATTCCACTCAATATAATAACTTCCCCGGTCAGAGATCCAGTGAGTTACAAACAGAGGTTTATTGTGAGTTGATGAAAGGGATTCAAACCATTGACATGCTTGAATACATTTGACAATTATATCGTTGACCAGGTGTCGATATAACAGTGAGCACGAGATCAGGATCAGGTACTTTCAGTCGCAGTTTAAAATCAGAGAGCCGCTCACACACAGATTTACACCAATTCAATGGTGACAGTCACTTACCAGGAACACCAACAATAGCCAGGATTGGGTAGAATACTTTCTCAACCATATCAATTGGACGATGCATTTTCAGTGTGAAGTGATGTGTCCCTTCCTGCGATTGACAATCTCTCTGTCTAAAACTCTGAGGTTATATATTCTCCAAGCTTTTAATTAATACCCTGTGGAACCACACAAGGAAAATTGAGGTTGTGACATCGTTTTAACTTATTTTTCAAGACGTGAACAAACAGATTACGATATTGTGTTCAGTGAAAGCAAATATTATTTTTCTGAGTGAGTGACCTCTTTGCAAACACCGGACGGTGTTGATCACATTGTTCAACTAACATTAACAGAAAGTATGCTGTCCACTCAGAAACCATCAGTCCCATCTCTACATCTCACATTGTTTCAGAGATATCCCTCACTCCACTGTAACCATTCAGTGATTCAGTTCCAATTGTCAGTGTGTTTCTCAGGGTGGTTCCAATGCACTCTGGGTTGTAGCTTTCTCTCTAACTGTGACCATTCAGAGATTCAGTTCCAATTGTCAGTGTGTTTCTCTGGGTGGTTCCACTGCTCTCTGGTATGTAGCTGCCTCTGTAACTGTGACCATTCAGTGATTCAGTTCCAATTTTCAGTGTGTTTCTCTGGGTGGTTCCACTGCACTCTGGGGTGTAGTTGTCTCTGTGACGGTGACCATTCAGTGATTCAGTTCCAATTGTCAGTGTTTTTCTCTGGGTGGTTCCACTGCGCTCTGGGGTGTAGCTGTCTCTGTAACTGTGACCATTCAGTGATTCAGTTCCAATTGTCAGTGTGTTTCTCTGGGTGGTTCCACTGCACTCTGGGGTGTAGCTGCCTCTGTAACTGTGACCATTCAGTGATTCAGTTCCAATTGTCAGTGTGTTTCTCTGGGTGGTTCCACTGTGCTCTGGGGTGTAGCTGTCTCTGTAACTGTGACCATTCAGTGATTCAGTTCCAATTGTCAGTGTGTTTCTCTGGGTGGGTCCACTGCACTCTGGGATGTAGCTGTCTCTATAACTGTGACCATTCAATGATTCAGTTCCAATTGTCAGTGTGTTTCTCTGGGTGGTTCCACTGCACTCTGGGGTGTAGCTGCCTCTGTAACTGTGACCATTCAGTGATTCAGTTCCAATTGTCAGTGTGTTTCTCTGTGTGGTTCCACTGCACTCTGGGGTGTAGTTGTCTCTGTGACGGTGACCATTCAGTGATTCCGTTCCAATTGTCAGTGTGTTTCTCTGGGTGGTTCCACTGCACTCTGGGGTGTAATTGTCTCTGTGACGGTGACCATTCAGTGATTCAGTTCCAATTGTCAGTGTGTTTCTCTGGGTGGGTCCACTGCACACTGGGGTGTAGCTGCCTCTGTAACTGTGACCATTCAGTGATTCAGTTCCAATTGTCAGTGTGTTTCTCTGGGTGGTTCCACTGCACTCTGGGGTGTAGCTGTCTCTGTAACTGTGACCATTCCTTTATTTTATTTCAGTAGTTTCTGTTTGAGAATAAGTAGAACATTTCAATGTCTCCAAAATCTGGAACTATTTAAAGTGCAAATTATGTGATCCCATATCTATATCTGATTCAGCCCCTCAAACTAAGAAAATATTTAGCATCATTGGAACCTCAGAAAACTCAGAGGCTGCAGCAGAGACAAACTCATCACCTCAGAGAGCAGCATTAATACATAGTCAGCAGTGAAAACTAGTACCCCGTCTCTAACTGACACCGGCCTCCATCTGATACACACACTTCAACTGGGAGAGAGGCGGGGTGAGATGTGGAGGAAGAGAGAACTGGTCTGTGAGATGTGCTGATAGAAGACAGCGTGAGAGAGAAAGAGGGTGTGAGGAGAGATATTGGGAGAGAAAGAGGGTGGATAAATAAAGATAAAACGGGAGAAAGAGGTGGATTGTCTGTGAGAAAGGGAAGCAGAGAGTGGAGAGGGTGAGTGGCTGAGGGAGGCAGATTGGGTGAGAAGGATGGTGTATTAAATACTCACATAATCTTAGCCATAAGTACAGGAGAGAGTAACTGAGTGACTGAGGGAGCGGGAGAGGGAAAGATTGTGAGGGAAAGTGTGAGAGAGGGAAACAGAGTGAGAGAAAGTGTGATAGAGGGAAAGAGTGTGAGAGAACGTGTGAGAGAGGGAAAGAGTGTGAGAGAAAATGTGAGAGAGGGAAAGAGAGTCAGAGAAAGTGTGAAAGAGGGAAAGGGTGTGAGAGAAAGTGTGAGAGAGGGAAAGAGTGTGAGAGAAAGTGTGAGAGAGGGAAAGAGAGTCAGAGAAAGTGTGAGAGAGGGAAAGTGTGAGAGAAAGTGTGAGAGACAGAAAGTGTGAGAGAGGGAAAGAGCATGAGAGAAAGTGTGAGAGAGGGAAAGAGTTTAAGACAAAGTGTGAGAGAGTGAAATAGAGTCAGAGACATTGTGAGAGAGGGAAAGAGAGTGAGAAAAAGTGTGAGAGAGGGAAAGTGTGAGAGAGGGAAAGAATGTGAGAGAACGTGTGAGAGAGAGAAAGAGTGTGAGAGAAATTGTGAGAGAGGGAAAGAGAGTGAGAGAAATTGTGAGAGAGGGAATGAGAGTGAGAAAAAGTGTGAGAAAGGGAAAGTGTGAGAGAGGGAAAGATTGTGAGAGAAATTGTGAGAGAGAGAAAGAGAGTGAGAGAAATTGTGAGAGATGGAAAGAGAGTGAGAAAAACTGTGAGAGAGGGAAAGAGAGTGAGAGAAAGTGTGAGAGAGGGAAAGTGTGTGAGAGAAAGTGTGAGAGAGGGATAGAGAGTGAGAGAATGTGTGAGAGAGGGAAAGAGTGTTAGAGAAATTGTGAGAGAGGGATAGAGAGTGAGAGAAAGTGTGAGAGAGGGACAACGTGTGAGAGAGAGAAAGAGTGTGAGAGAAAGTGTCATTGAGGGAGTTTTGTGAGAGGGAGGGAGGCATGGAGGGAGAGAATATAGGGATGGAGAGAGAGAGGGACAGAGTGTGAATGTGTCTAACGGAGATGTGAGAGAGGGAGGGAGGGAGGCATGATGCAGAGAGAGAGAGGGGGGAGAGTGAGAGAGAGGGACAGAATGTAAGAGTGGGGTAAGTGTGAGACAAGGGAAATCTGCTAGAGAGAGTGGGAGAGTGGGAGTGAGTATCTATGAAGAAGAAAGTATGTGAGAGGCTGGAATTTGAGAGAGGCAGTGTGAGAGATGGAGGGATAGTGAGAGATGGAGGGTGTGAGATGGAGAGAGTGTGAGGAAGGGAGAGTGAGTGAGACAGGTAGATTGTGTTAGGCAGGGAGAGAGTGAGAGAGAGGGAGAGAGTCTGACAGGAGACAAAGTGGGAGACAATGGGAGAGAGGGAGGGTGACTGAGGTAGAGAATGTGTCAGAGGGAGAGAATGTGAGGGGGAGAGTGTGAGAGAGGGTGAGAGTGCTAGAGAGGGAGGGAGTACAAAAGAGAGAATGCGAAAGGGGAGAGGGGGAGAGTGTGTGAGAGAGGGAGAAAGTGTGAGAGAGGGAGGGTGAGAGAGGGAGGGTGAGAGAGTGAGAGAGTGTGAGAGAGTGAGACACTGTGAGAGAGGGAGGGAGTGTGAGAGGGGGACAGAATGTGATAGAGGGAGAGAGTGTCAGAGAGGGAGAACGTGTGAGAGAGGGAGAGAGTGTGAGAGAGGGAGAAAGTGTGAGAGAGGGAGACAGTGTGGGAGAGGGAGAGAGTGTGAGAGAGGGAGAGAGTGTGAGAGAGTGTGAGAGAGGGAGACAGTGTGGGAGAGGGACAGAGTGTGAGAGAGGGAGAGAGTGTGGGAGGCAGTGTGGGAGAGGCAGAGAGTGTGAGAGTGGTAGGGATTGTTGAGAGGGAGAGAGTGTGAGCGAGGGAGAGAGTGTGAGAGAGGGAGAGAGTGTGAGAGGGGGAGAGCGTGTGGGAGAGGGAGCGAGTGTGAGAGAGGGAGAGAGTGTGAGAGTGGGAGGTAGTGTGGGAGAGGGAGAGAGTGTGAGAGGGGCGCAGAGTGTGAGAGAGGGAGACAGTGTGGGAGAGGGAGAGAGTGTCAGAGAGGGAGACAGTGTGAGAGGGGGAGAGAGTGTGAGAGTGTGAGGGATTGTTGAGAGGGAGAGAGTGTGAGCGAGGGAGACAGTGTGAGAGTTGGTGACAGTGTGGGAGAGGGAGAGAGTGTGAGAGTGGGTGACAGTGTGGGAGAGGGAGAGAGTGTGAGAGAGGGAGAGAGTGTGAGAGTGGGTGACAGTGTGAGAGAGGGAGAGAGAGGGAGAGTGGGTGAAAGTGTGGGAGAGGGAGAGAGTGTGAGAGTGGGAGGCAGTGTGGGAGAGGGAGAGAGTGTGAGAGTGGGAGGCAGTGTGGGAGAGGGAGAGAGTGTGAGAGTGGGAGGCAGTGTGGGAGAGTAAAAGAGTGTGAGAGTGGGAGGCAGTGTGGGAGAGGGAGAGAGTGTGAGAGTGGGTGACAGTGTGGGAGAGGGAGAGAGTGTGAGAGAGGGAGACAGTGTGGGAGAGGGAGAGAGTGTGAGCGAGGGAGGGATTGTTGAGAGGGAGAGAGTGTGAGAGAGGGAGAGAGTGTGAGAGTGTGAGAGTGGGAGGTAGTGTGGGAGAGGGAGAGAGTGTGAGAGGGGGGCAGAGTGTGAGAGAGGAAGACAGTGTGGGAGAGGGAGAGAGTGTCAGAGAGGGAGACAGTGTGAGAGAGGGAGAGAGTGTGAGGGATTGTTGAGAGGGAGAGAGTGTGAGCGAGGGAGAGAGTGTGAGAGAGGGGGACAGTCTGGGAGAGGGAGAGAGTGTGAGAGAGGGAGACAGTGTGAGAGTTGGTGACAGTGTGGGAGAGGGAGAGAGTGTGAGAGTGGTTGACAGTGTGGGAGAGGGAGAGAGTGTGAGAGAGGGAGAGAGTGTGAGAGTGGGTGACAGTGTGAGTGAGGGAGAGAGAGGGAGAGTGGGTGACAGTGTGGGAGAGGGAGAGAGTGTGAGAGTGGGAGGCAGTGTGGGAGAGGGAGAGAGTGTGAGAGTGGGTGACAGTGTGGGAGAGGGAGAGAGTGTGAGAGTGGGTGACAGTGTGGGAGAGGGAGAGAGTGTGAGAGTGGGAGGCAGTGTGGGAGAGGGAGAGAGTGTGAGAGTGGGAGGCAGTGTGGGAGAGGGAGAGAGTGTGAGAGTGGGAGGCAGTGTGGGAGAGGGAGAGAGTGTGAGACTGGGTGACAGTGTGGGAGAGGGAGAGAGTGTGAGAGAGGGACAGAGTGTGAGATTGGGTGACAGTGTGAGAGAGGGAGTGAGATTGAGAGTGGGTGACAGTGTGGGAGAGGGAGAAAGTGTGAGAGTGGGAGGCAGTGTGGGAGAGGGAGAGAGTGGGAGGCAGTGTGGGAGAGGGAGAGAGTGTGAGAGTGGGAGGCAGTGTGGGAGAGGGAGAGAGTGTGAGATTGGGAGGCAGTGTGGGAGAGGGAGAGAGTGTGAGAGTGGGTGACAGTGTGGGAGAGGGAGAGAGTGTGAGAGAGGGAGAGAGTGTGAGAGTGGGTGACAGTGTGAGTGAGGGAGAGAGAGGGAGAGTGGGTGACAGTGTGGGAGAGGGAGAGAGTGTGAGAGTGGGAGGCAGTGTGGGAGAGGGAGAGAGTGTGAGAGTGGGTGACAGTGTGGGAGAGGGAGAGAGTGTGAGAGTGGGTGACAGTGTGGGAGAGGGAGAGAGTGTGAGAGTGGGAGGCAGTGTGGGAGAGGGAGAGAGTGTGAGAGTGGGAGGCAGTGTGGGAGAGGGAGAGAGTGTGAGAGTGGGAGGCAGTGTGGGAGAGGGAGAGAGTGTGAGACTGGGTGACAGTGTGGGAGAGGGAGAGAGTGTGAGAGAGGGACAGAGTGTGAGATTGGGTGACAGTGTGAGAGAGGGAGTGAGATTGAGAGTGGTTGACAGTGTGGGAGAGGGAGAGAGTGTGAGAGTGGGAGGCAGTGTGGGAGAGGGAGAGAGTGGGAGGCAGTGTGGGAGAGGGAGAGAGTGTGAGAGTGGGAGGCAGTGTGGGAGAGGGAGAGAGTGTGAGATTGGGAGGCAGTGTGGGAGAGGGAGAGAGTGTGAGACTGGGTGACAGTGTGGGAGAGGGATAGAGTGTGAGAGTGAGTGACAGTGTGGGAGAGGGAGAGAGTGTGAGAGAGGGATACAGTGTGAGAGAGGGAGACAGTGTGGGAGAGGGGGAGAGTGTGAGAGTGGGTGGCAGTGTGGGAGAGGGAGAGAGTGTGAGAGTGGGTGACAGTGTGGGAGAGGGAGAGAGTGTGAGAGTGGGTGACAGTGTGGGAGAGGGAGAGAGTGTGAGAGTGGGAGGCAGTGTGGGAGAGGGAGAGAGTGTGAGAGTGGGAGGCAGTGTGGGAGAGGGAGAGAGTGTGAGAGTGGGAGGCAGTGTGGGAGAGGGAGAGAGTGTGAGACTGGGTGACAGTGTGGGAGAGGGAGAGAGTGTGAGAGAGGGACAGAGTGTGAGATTGGGTGATAGTGTGAGAGAGGGAGTGAGATTGAGAGTGGGTGACAGTGTGGGAGAGGGAGAGAGTGTGAGAGTGGGAGGCAGTGTGGGAGAGGGAGAGAGTGGGAGGCAGTGTGGGAGAGGGAGAGAGTGTGAGAGTGGGAGGCAGTGTGGGAGAGGGAGAGAGTGTGAGATTGGGAGGCAGTGTGGGAGAGGGAGAGAGTGTGAGACTGGGTGACAGTGTGGGAGAGGGATAGAGTGTGAGAGTGAGTGACAGTGTGGGAGAGGGAGAGAGTGTGAGAGAGGGATACAGTGTGAGAGAGGGAGACAGTGTGGGAGAGGGGGAGAGTGTGAGAGTGGGTGGCAGTGTGGGAGAGGGAGACAGTGTGAGAGTGGGAGAGAGTGTGAGAGAGGGAGAGAGTGTGAGAGAGGGAGAGAGTGTGAGAGAGGGAGACAGTCTGAGAGAGGGAGAGAGTGTGAGAGTAGGAGGCAGTGTGGGAGAGGGAGAGAGTGTGAGAGTGGGTGACAGTGTGGGAGAAGGAGAGAGTGTGAGAGAGGGAGACAGTGTGAGAGAGGGAGACAGTGTGGGAGAGGGAGAGAGTGTGAGAGAGGGAGAGAGTGTGAGAGTGGGTGACAGTGTGAGAGAGGGAGAGAGAGGGAGAGTGGGTGACAGTGTGGGAGAGGGAGAGAGTGTGAGAGTGGGAGGCGGTGTGGGAGAGGGAGAGAGTGTGAGAGTGGGAGGCAGTGTGGGAGAGGGAGAGATTGTGAGAGTGGGTGACAGTGTGGGAGTGGGAGAGAGTGTGAGAGAGGGAGACAGTGTGGGAGAGGGAGAGAGTGTGAGAGAGGGAGGGATTGTTGAGAGGGAGAGAGTGTGAGAGAGGGAGAGAGTGTGAGAGTGTGAGAGTGGGAGGTAGTGTGGGAGAGGGAGAGAGTGTGAGAGGGGAGCAGAGTGTGAGAGAGGAAGACAGTGTGGGAGAGGGAGAGAGTGTCAGAGAGGGAGACAGTGTGAGAGAGGGAGAGAGTGTGAGGGATTGTTGAGAGGGAGAGAGTGTGAGCGAGGGAGAGAGTGTGAGAGAGGGAGACAGTCTGGGACAGGGAGAGAGTGTGAGAGAGGGAGACAGTGTGAGAGTTGGTGACAGTGTGGGAGAGGGAGAGAGTGTGAGAGTGGGTGACAGTGTGGGAGAGGGAGAGAGTGTGAGAGAGGGAGAGAGTGTGAGAGTGGGTGACAGTGTGAGAGAGGGAGTGAGAGGGAGAGTGGGTGACAGTGTGGGAGAGGGAGAGAGTGTGAGAGTGGGAGGCAGTGTGAGAGAGGGAGAGAGTGTGAGAGTGGGTGACAGTGTGGGAGAGGGAGAGAGTGTGAGAGTGGGTGACAGTGTGGGGGAGGGAGAGAGTGTGAGAGTGGGAGGCAGTGTGGGAGAGGGAGAGAGTGTGAGAGTGGGAGGCAGTGTGGGAGAGGGCGAGAGTGTGCGAGTGGGTGACAGAGTGGGAGCGGGAGAGAATGTGAGAGAGGGAGACAGTGTGGGAGAGGGAGAGAGTGTGAGAGAGGGAGGGATTATTGAGAGGGAGAGAGTGTGAGAGAGGGAGAGATTGTGAGAGTGTGAGAGTGGGAGGTAGTGTGGGAGAGGGAGAGAGTGTGAGAGAGGGGCAGAGTGTGAGAGAGGAAGACAGTGTGGGAGAGGGAGAGAGTGTCAGAGAGGGAGACAGTGTGAGAGAGGGAGAGAGTGTGAGGGATTGTTGAGAGGGAGAGAGTGTGAGCGAGGGAGAGAGTGTGAGAGAGGGGGACAGTCTGGGAGAGGGAGAGAGTGTGAGAGAGGGAGACAGTGTGAGAGTTGGTGACAGTGTGGGAGAGGGAGAGAGTGTGAGAGTGGGTGACAGTGTGAGAGAGGGAGAGAGAGGGAGAGTGGGTGAAAGTGTGGGAGAGGGAGAGAGTGTGAGAGTGGGAGGCAGTGTGGGAGAGGGAGAGAGTGTGAGAGTGTGAGGCAGTGTGGGAGAGGGAGAGAGTGTGAGAGTGGGTGACAGTGTGGGAGAGGGAGAGAGTGTGAGAGTGGGTGACAGTGTGGGAGAGGGAGAGAGTGTGAGAGTGGGAGGCAGTGTGGGAGAGGGAGAGAGTGTGAGAGTGGGAGGCAGTGTGGTAGAGGGAGAGAGTGTGAGAGTGGGAGGCAGTGTGGGAGAGAGAGAGAGTGTGAGACTGGGTGACAGTGTGGGAGAGGGAGAGAGTGTGAGAGAGGGACAGAGTGTGAGATTGGGTGACAGTGTGAGAGAGGGAGTGAGATTGAGAGTGTGGGAGAGGGAGAGAGTGTGAGAGTGGGAGGCAGTGTGGGAGAGGGAGAGAGTGGGAGGCAGTGTGGGAGAGGGAGAGAGTGTGAGAGTCGGAGGCAGTGTGGGAGAGGGAGAGAGTGTGAGATTGGGAGGCAGTGTGGGAGAGGGAGAGAGTGTGAGAGTGGGTGACAGTGTGGGAGAGGGAGAGAGTGTGAGAGAGGGAGAGAGTGTGAGAGTGGGTGACAGTGTGAGTGAGGGAGAGAGAGGGAGAGTGGGTGACAGTGTGGGAGAGGGAGAGAGTGTGAGAGTGGGAGGCAGTGTGGGAGAGGGAGAGAGTGTGAGAGTGGGAGGCAGTGTGGGAGAGGGAGAGAGTGTGAGAGTGGGAGGCAGTGTGGGAGAGGGAGAGAGTGTGAGACTGGGTGACAGTGTGGGAGAGGGAGAGAGTGTGAGAGAGGGACAGAGTGTGAGATTGGGTGACAGTGTGAGAGAGGGAGTGAGATTGAGAGTGGGTGACAGTGTGGGAGAGGGAGAGAGTGTGAGAGTGGGAGGCAGTGTGGGAGAGGGAGAGAGTGGGAGGCAGTGTGGGAGAGGGAGAGAGTGTGAGAGTGGGAGGCAGTGTGGGAGAGGGAGAGAGTGTGAGATTGGGAGGCAGTGTGGGAGAGGGAGAGAGTGTGAGACTGGGTGACAGTGTGGGAGAGGGATAGAGTGTGAGAGTGAGTGACAGTGTGGGAGAGGGAGAGAGTGTGAGAGAGGGATACAGTGTGAGAGAGGGAGACAGTGTGGGAGAGGGGGAGAGTGTGAGAGTGGGTGGCAGTGTGGGAGAGGGAGACAGTGTGAGAGAGGGAGTGTGAGAGAGGGAGACAGTGTGAGAGAGGGAGAGAGTGTGAGAGTGGGAGGCAGTGTGGGAGAGGGAGAGAGTGTGAGAGTGGGTGACAGTGTGGGAGAGGGAGAGAGTGTGAGAGAGGGAGACAGTGTGGGAGAGGGAGAGAGTGTGAGAGAGGGAGGGATTGTTGAGAGGGAGAGAGTGTGAGAGAGGGAGAGAGTGTGAGAGTGGGAGGTAGTGTGGGAGAGGGAGAGAGTGTGATAGGGGGGCAGAGTGTGAGAGAGGAAGACAGTGTGGGAGAGGGAGAGAGTGTGAGAGAGGGAGACAGTGTGAGAGTTGGTGACAGTGTGGGAGAGGGAGAGAGTGTGAGAGTGGGTGACAGTGTGGGAGAGGGAGAGAGTGTGAGAGAGGGAGAGAGTGTGAGAGTGGGTGACAGTGTGAGAGAGGGAGTGAGAGGGAGAGTGGGTGACAGTGTGGGAGAGGGAGAGAGTGTGAGAGTGGGAGGCAGTGTGGGAGAGGGAGAGAGTGTGAGAGTGGGTGACAGTGTGGGAGAGGGAGAGAGTGTGAGAGTGGGTGACAGTGTGGGAGAGGGAGAGAGTGTGAGAGTGGGAGGCAGTGTGGGAGAGGGAGAGAGTGTGAGAGTGGGAGGCAGTGTGGGAGAGGGAGAGAGTGTGAGAGTGGGTGACAGTGTGGGAGAGGGAGAGAGTGTGAGAGAGGGAGACAGTGTGGGAGAGGGAGAGAGTGTGAGAGAGGGAGGGATTGTTGAGAGGGAGAGAGTGTGAGAGAGGGAGAGAGTGTGAGAGTGTGAGAGTGGGAGGTAGTGTGGGAGAGGGAGAGAGTGTGAGAGGGGGGCAGAGTGTGAGAGAGGAAGACAGTGTGGGAGAGGGAGAGTGTGTCAGAGAGGGAGACAGTGTGAGAGAGGGAGAGAGTGTGAGGGATTGTTGAGAGGGAGAGAGTGTGAGCGAGGGAGAGAGTGTGAGAGTGGGTGACAGTGTGAGTGAGGGAGAGAGAGGGAGAGTGGGTGACAGTGTGGGAGAGGGAGAGAGTGTGAGAGTGGGAGGCAGTGTGGGAGAGGGAGAGAGTGTGAGAGTGGGTGACAGTGTGGGAGAGGGAGAGAGTGTGAGAGTGGGTGACAGTTTGGGAGAGGGAGAGAGTGTGAGAGTGGGAGGCAGTGTGGGAGAGGGAGAGAGTGTGAGAGTGGGAGGCAGTGTGGTAGAGGGAGAGAGTGTGAGAGTGGGAGGCAGTGTGGGAGAGGGAGAGAGTGTGAGACTGGGTGACAGTGTGGGAGAGGGAGAGAGTGTGAGAGAGGGACAGAGTGTGAGATTGGGTGACAGTGTGAGAGAGGGAGTGAGATTGAGAGTGTGGGAGAGGGAGAGAGTGTGAGAGTGGGAGGCAGTGTGGGAGAGGGAGAGAGTGGGAGGCAGTGTGGGAGAGGGAGAGAGTGTGAGAGTGGGAGGCAGTGTGGGAGAGGGAGAGAGTGTGAGATTGGGAGGCAGTGTGGGAGAGGGAGAGAGTGTGAGAGTGGGTGACAGTGTGGGAGAGGGAGAGAGTGTGAGAGAGGGAGAGAGTGTGAGAGTGGGTGACAGTGTGAGTGAGGGAGAGAGAGGGAGAGTGGGTGACAGTGTGGGAGAGGGAGAGAGTGTGAGAGTGGGAGGCAGTGTGGGAGAGGGAGAGAGTGTGAGAGTGGGTGACAGTGTGGGAGAGGGAGAGAGTGTGAGAGTGGGTGACAGTGTGGGAGAGGGAGAGAGTGTGAGAGTGGGAGGCAGTGTGGGAGAGGGAGAGAGTGTGAGAGTGGGAGGCAGTGTGGGAGAGGGAGAGAGTGTGAGAGTGGGAGGCAGTGTGGGAGAGGGAGAGAGTGTGAGACTGGGTGACAGTGTGGGAGAGGGAGAGAGTGTGAGAGAGGGACAGAGTGTGAGATTGGGTGACAGTGTGAGAGAGGGAGTGAGATTGAGAGTGGGTGACAGTGTGGGAGAGGGAGAGAGTGTGAGAGTGGGAGGCAGTGTGGGAGAGGGAGAGAGTGGGAGGCAGTGTGGGAGAGGGAGAGAGTGTGAGAGTGGGAGGCAGTGTGGGAGAGGGAGAGAGTGTGAGATTGGGAGGCAGTGTGGGAGAGGGAGAGAGTGTGAGACTGGGTGACAGTGTGGGAGAGGGATAGAGTGTGAGAGTGAGTGACAGTGTGGGAGAGGGAGAGAGTGTGAGAGAGGGATACAGTGTGAGAGAGGGAGACAGTGTGGGAGAGGGGGAGAGTGTGAGAGTGGGTGGCAGTGTGGGAGAGGGAGACAGTGTGAGAGAGGGAGAGAGTGTGAGAGAGGGAGACAGTGTGAGAGAGGGAGAGAGTGTGAGAGTGGGAGGCAGTGTGGGAGAGGGAGAGAGTGTGAGAGTGGGTGACAGTGTGGGAGAGGGAGAGAGTGTGAGAGAGGGAGACAGTGTGGGAGAGGGAGAGAGTGTGAGAGAGGGAGGGATTGTTGAGAGGGAGAGAGTGTGAGAGAGGGAGAGAGTGTGAGAGTGTGAGAGTGGGAGTTAGTGTGGGAGAGGGAGAGAGTGTGATAGGGGGGCAGAGTGTGAGAGAGGAAGACAGTGTGGGAGAGGGAGAGAGTGTCAGAGAGGGAGACAGTGTGAGAGAGGGAGAGAGTGTGAGGGATTGTTGAGAGGGAGAGAGTGTGAGCGAGGGAGAGAGTGTGAGAGAGGGAGACAGTCTGGGACAGGGAGAGAGTGTGAGAGAGGGAGACAGTGTGAGAGTTGGTGACAGTGTGGGAGAGGGAGAGAGTGTGAGAGTGTGTGACAGTGTGGGAGAGGGAGAGAGTGTGAGAGTGGGTGACAGTGTGGGAGAGGGAGAGAGTGTGAGAGTGGGAGGCAGTGTGGGAGAGGGAGAGAGTGTGAGAGTGGGAGGCAGGGTGGGAGAGGGAGAGAGTGTGAGAGTGGGTGACAGTGTGGGAGAGGGAGAGAGTGTGAGAGAGGGAGACAGTGTGGGAGAGGGAGAGAGTGTGAGAGAGGGAGGGATTGTTGAGAGGGAGAGAGTGTGAGAGAGGGAGAGAGTGTGAGAGTGTGTGAGTGGGAGGTAGTGTGGGAGAGGGAGAGAGTGTGAGAGGGGGGCAGAGTGTGAGAGAGGAAGACAGTGTGGGAGAGGGAGAGTGTGTCAGAGAGGGAGACAGTGTGAGAGAGGGAGAGAGTGTGAGGGATTGTTGAGAGGGAGAGAGTGTGAGCGAGGGAGAGAGTGTGAGAGAGGGGGACAGTCTGGGAGAGGGAGAGTGTGTGAGAGAGGGAGACAGTGTCAGAGTTGGTGACAGTGTGGGAGAGGGAGAGAGTGTGAGAGTGGGTGACAGTGTGAGAGAGGGAGAGAGAGGGAGAGTGGGTGAAAGTGTGGGAGAGGGAGAGAGTGTGAGAGTGGGAGGCAGTGTGGGAGAGGGAGAGAGTGTGAGAGTGGGAGGCAGTGTGGGAGAGGGAGAGAGTGGGAGGCAGTGTGGGAGAGGGAGAGAGTGTGAGAGTGGGAGGCAGTGTGGGAGAGGGAGAGAGTGGGAGGCAGTGTGGGAGAGGGAGAGAGTGTGAGAGTGGGAGGCAGTGTGGGAGAGGGAGAGAGTGTGAGATTGGGAGGCAGTGTGGGAGAGGGAGAGAGTGTGAGAGTGGGTGACAGTGTGGGAGAGGGAGAGAGTGTGAGAGAGGGAGAGAGTGTGAGAGTGGGTGACAGTGTGAGTGAGGGAGAGAGAGGGAGAGTGGGTGACAGTGTGGGAGAGGGAGAGAGTGTGAGAGTGGGAGGCAGTGTGGGAGAGGGAGAGAGTGTGAGAGTGGGTGACAGTGTGGGAGAGGGAGAGAGTGTGAGAGTGGGTGACAGTGTGGGAGAGGGAGAGAGTGTGAGAGTGGGAGGCAGTGTGGGAGAGGGAGAGAGTGTGAGAGTGGGAGGCAGTGTGGGAGAGGGAGAGAGTGTGAGAGTGGGAGGCAGTGTGGGAGAGGGAGAGAGTGTGAGACTGGGTGACAGTGTGGGAGAGGGAGAGAGTGTGAGAGAGGGACAGAGTGTGAGATTGGGTGACAGTGTGAGAGAGGGAGTGAGATTGAGAGTGGGTGACAGTGTGGGAGAGGGAGAGAGTGTGAGAGTGGGAGGCAGTGTGGGAGAGGGAGAGAGTGGGAGGCAGTGTGGGAGAGGGAGAGAGTGTGAGAGTGGGAGGCAGTGTGGGAGAGGGAGAGAGTGTGAGATTGGGAGGCAGTGTGGGAGAGGGAGAGAGTGTGAGACTGGGTGACAGTGTGGGAGAGGGATAGAGTGTGAGAGTGAGTGACAGTGTGGGAGAGGGAGAGAGTGTGAGAGAGGGATACAGTGTGAGAGAGGGAGACAGTGTGGGAGAGGGGGAGAGTGTGAGAGTGGGTGGCAGTGTGGGAGAGGGAGACAGTGTGAGAGAGGGAGAGAGTGTGAGAGAGGGAGACAGTGTGAGAGAGGGAGAGAGTGTGAGAGTGGGAGGCAGTGTGGGAGAGGGAGAGAGTGTGAGAGTGGGTGACAGTGTGGGAGAGGGAGAGAGTGTGAGAGAGGGAGACAGTGTGGGAGAGGGAGAGAGTGTGAGAGAGGGAGGGATTGTTGAGAGGGAGAGAGTGTGAGAGAGGGAGAGAGTGTGAGAGTGTGAGAGTGGGAGTTAGTGTGGGGGAGGGAGAGAGTGTGATAGGGGGGCAGAGTGTGAGAGAGGAAGACAGTGTGGGAGAGGGAGAGATTGTCAGAGAGGGAGACAGTGTGAGAGAGGGAGAGAGTGTGAGGGATTGTTGAGAGGGAGAGAGTGTGAGCGAGGGAGAGAGTGTGAGAGAGGGAGACAGTCTGGGACAGGGAGAGAGTGTGAGAGAGGGAGACAGTGTGAGAGTTGGTGACAGTGTGGGAGAGGGAGAGAGTGTGAGAGTGTGTGACAGTGTGGGAGAGGGAGAGAGTGTGAGAGTGGGTGACAGTGTGGGAGAGGGAGAGAGTGTGAGAGTGGGAGGCAGTGTGGGAGAGGGAGAGAGTGTGAGAGTGGGAGGCAGTGTGGGAGAGGGAGAGAGTGTGAGAGTGGGTGACAGTGTGGGAGAGGGAGAGAGTGTGAGAGAGGGAGACAGTGTGGGAGAGGGAGAGAGTGTGAGAGAGGGAGGGATTGTTGAGAGGGAGAGAGTGTGAGAGAGGGAGAGAGTGTGAGAGTGTGAGAGTGGGAGGTAGTGTGGGAGAGGGAGAGAGTGTGAGAGGGGGGCAGAGTGTGAGAGAGGAAGACAGTGTGGGAGAGGGAGAGTGTGTCAGAGAGGGAGACAGTGTGAGAGAGGGAGAGAGTGTGAGGGATTGTTGAGAGGGAGAGAGTGTGAGCGAGGGAGAGAGTGTGAGAGAGGGGGACAGTCTGGGAGAGGGAGAGTGTGTGAGAGAGGGAGACAGTGTCAGAGTTGGTGACAGTGTGGGAGAGGGAGAGAGTGTGAGAGTGGGTG
This sequence comes from Scyliorhinus torazame, assembly GCF_047496885.1. Lineage (NCBI taxonomy): Eukaryota > Metazoa > Chordata > Chondrichthyes > Carcharhiniformes > Scyliorhinidae > Scyliorhinus > Scyliorhinus torazame. The sequence continues at coordinate 60,919,494 of NC_092711.1, forward strand.
ACAGTGTGAGAGAGGGAGAGAGAGGGAGAGTGGGTGAAAGTGTGGGAGAGGGAGAGAGTGTGAGAGTGGGAGGCAGTGTGGGAGAGGGAGAGAGTGTGAGAGTGGGAGGCAGTGTGGGAGAGGGAGAGAGTGTGCGAGTGGGAGGCAGTGTGGGAGAGAGAGAGTGGGAGAGTGGGAGGCAGTGTGGGAGAGGGAGAGAGTGTGAGAGTGGGTGACAGAGTGGGAGAGGGAGAGAGTGTGAGAGAGGGAGACAGTGTGGGAGAGGGAGAGAGTGTGAGAGAGGGAGGGATTGTTGAGAGGGAGAGAGTGTGAGAGAGGGAGAGAGTGTGAGAGTGTGAGAGTGGGAGGTAGTGTGGGAGAGGGAGAGAGTGTGAGAGGGGGGCAGAGTGTGAGAGAGGAAGACAGTGTGGGAGAGGGAGAGAGTGTCAGAGAGGGAGACATTGTGAGAGAGGGAGAGAGTGTGAGGGATTGTTGAGAGGGAGAGAGTGTGAGCGAGGGAGAGAGTGTGAGAGAGGGGGACAGTCTGGGAGAGGGAGAGAGTGTGAGAGAGGGAGACAGTGTGAGAGTTGGTGACAGTGTGGGAGAGGGAGAGAGTGTGAGAGTGGGTGACAGTGTGGGAGAGGGAGAGAGTGTGAGAGAGGGAGAGAGTGTGAGAGTGGGTGACAGTGTGAGTGAGGGAGAGAGAGGGAGAGTGGGTGACAGTGTGGGAGAGGGAGAGAGTGTGAGAGTGGGAGGCAGTGTGGGAGAGGGAGAGAGTGTGAGAGTGGGTGACAGTGTGGGAGAGGGAGAGAGTGTGAGAGTGGGTGACAGTGTGGGAGAGGGAGAGAGTGTGAGAGTGGGAGGCAGTGTGGGAGAGGGAGAGAGTGTGAGAGTGGGAGGCAGTGTGGGAGAGGGAGAGAGTGTGAGAGTGGGAGGCAGTGTGGGAGAGGGAGAGAGTGTGAGACTGGGTGACAGTGTGGGAGAGGGAGAGAGTGTGAGAGAGGGACAGAGTGTGAGATTGGGTGACAGTGTGAGAGAGGGAGTGAGATTCAGAGTGGGTGACAGTGTGGGAGAGGGAGAGAGTGTGAGAGTGGGAGGCAGTGTGGGAGAGGGAGAGAGTGGGAGGCAGTGTGGGAGAGGGAGAGAGTGTGAGAGTGGGAGGCAGTGTGGGAGAGGGAGAGAGTGTGAGATTGGGAGGCAGTGTGGGAGAGGGAGAGAGTGTGAGAGTGGGTGACAGTGTGGGAGAGGGAGAGAGTGTGAGAGAGGGAGAGAGTGTGAGAGTGGGTGACAGTGTGAGTGAGGGAGAGAGAGGGAGAGTGGGTGACAGTGTGGGAGAGGGAGAGAGTGTGAGAGTGGGTGACAGTGTGGGAGAGGGAGAGAGTGTGAGAGTGGGAGGCAGTGTGGGAGAGGGAGAGAGTGTGAGAGTGGGAGGCAGTGTGGGAGAGGGAGAGAGTGTGAGAGTGGGAGGCAGTGTGGGAGAGGGAGAGAGTGTGAGACTGGGTGACGGTGTGGGAGAGGGAGAGAGTGTGAGAGAGGGACAGAGTGTGAGATTGGGTGACAGTGTGAGAGAGGGAGTGAGATTGAGAGTGGGTGACAGTGTGGGAGAGGGAGAGAGTGTGAGAGTGGGAGGCAGTGTGGGAGAGGGAGAGAGTGGGAGGCAGTGTGGGAGAGGGAGAGAGTGTGAGAGTGGGAGGCAGTGTGGGAGAGGGAGAGAGTGTGAGATTGGGAGGCAGTGTGGGAGAGGGAGAGAGTGTGAGACTGGGTGACAGTGTGGGAGAGGGATAGAGTGTGAGAGTGAGTGACAGTGTGGGAGAGGGAGAGAGTGTGAGAGAGGGATACAGTGTGAGAGAGGGAGACAGTGTGGGAGAGGGGGAGAGTGTGAGAGTGGGTGGCAGTGTGGGAGAGGGAGACAGTGTGAGAGTGGGAGAGAGTGTGAGAGAGGGAGAGAGTGTGAGAGAGGGAGAGAGTGTGAGAGAGGGAGACAGTGTGAGAGAGGGAGAGATTGTGAGAGTGGGTGACAGTGTGGGAGAGGGAGAGAGTGTGAGAGTGGGAGGCAGTGTTGGCGAGGGAGAGAGTGTGAGAGTGGGAGGCAGTGTGGGAGAGGGAGAGGGTGTGAGAGTGGGTGACAGTGTGGGAGCGGGAGAGAGTGTGAGAGAGGGAGACAGTGTGGGAGAGGGAGAGAGTGTGAGAGAGGGAGGGATTGTTGAGAGGGAGAGAGTGTGAGAGAGGGAGAGAATGTGAGAGTGTGAGAGTGGGAGGTATTGTGGGAGAGGGAGAGAGTGTGAGAGGGGGGCAGAGTGTGAGAGAGGAAGACAGTGTGGGAGAGGGAGAGAGTGTCAGAGAGGGAGATAGTGTGAGAGAGGGAGAGAGTGTGAGGGATTGTTGAGAGGGAGAGAGTGTGAGCGAGGGAGAGAGTGTGAGAGAGGGGGACAGTCTGGGAGAGGGAGAGAGTATGAGAGAGGGAGACAGTGTGAGAGTTGGTGACAGTGTGGGAGAGGGAGAGAGTGTGAGAGTGGGTGACAGTGTGAGAGAGGGAGAGAGAGGGAGAGTGGGTGAAAGTGTGGGAGAGGGAGAGAGTGTGAGAGTGGGAGGCAGTGTGGGAGAGGGAGAGAGTGTGAGAGTGGGAGGCAGTGTGGGAGAGGGAGAGAGTGTGCGAGTGGGAGGCAGTGTGGGAGAGTGAGAGAGTGTGAGAGTGGGAGGCAGTGTGGGAGAGGGAGAGAGTGTGAGAGTGGGTGACAGTGTGGGAGAGGGAGAGAGTGTGAGAGAGGGAGACAGTGTGGGAGAGGGAGAGAGTGTGAGAGAGGGAGGGATTGTTGAGAGGGAGAGAGTGTGAGAGAGGGAGAGAGTGTGAGAGTGTGAGAGTGGGAGGTAGTGTGGGAGAGGGAGAGAGTGTGAGAGGGGGGCAGAGTGTGAGAGAGGAAGACAGTGTGGGAGAGGGAGAGAGTGTCAGAGAGGGAGACAGTGTGAGAGAGGGAGAGAGTGTGAGGGATTGTTGAGAGGGAGAGAGTGTGAGCGAGGGAGAGAGTGTGAGAGAGGGGGACAGTCTGGGAGAGGGAGAGAGTGTGAGAGAGGGAGACAGTGTGAGAGTTGGTGACAGTGTGGGAGAGGGAGAGAGTGTGAGAGTGGGTGACAGTGTGGGAGAGGGAGAGAGTGTGAGAGAGGGAGAGAGTGTGAGAGTGGGTGACAGTGTGAGTGAGGGAGAGAGAGGGAGAGTGGGTGACAGTGTGGGAGAGGGAGAGAGTGTGAGAGTGGGAGGCAGTGTGGGAGAGGGAGAGAGTGTGAGAGTGGGTGACAGTGTGGGAGAGGGAGAGAGTGTGAGAGTGGGTGACAGTGTGGGAGAGGGAGAGAGTGTGAGAGTGGGAGGCAATGTGGGAGAGGGAGAGAGTGTGAGAGTGGGAGGCAGTGTGGGAGAGGGAGAGAGTGTGAGAGTGGGAGGCAGTGTGGGAGAGGGAGTGAGTGTGAGACTGGGTGACAGTGTGGGAGAGGGAGAGAGTGGGAGGCAGTGTGGGAGAGGGACAGTGTGTGAGATTGGGTGACAGTGTGAGAGAGGGAGTGAGATTGAGAGTGGGTGACAGTGTGGGAGAGGGAGAGAGTGTGAGAGTGGGAGGCAGTGTGGGAGAGGGAGAGAGTGGGAGGCAGTGTGGGAGAGGGAGAGAGTGTGAGAGTGGGTGGCAGTGTGGGAGAGGGAGAGAGTGTGAGATTGGGAGGCAGTGTGGGAGAGGGAGAGAGTGTGAGAGTGGGTGACAGTGTGGGAGAGGGAGAGAGTGTGAGAGAGGGAGAGAGTGTGAGAGTGGGTGACAGTGTGAGTGAGGGAGAGAGAGGGAGAGTGGGTGACAGTGTGGGAGAGGGAGAGAGTGTGAGAGTGGGAGGCATGTGGGAGAGGGAGAGAGTGTGAGAGTGGGTGACAGTGTGGGAGAGGGAGAGAGTGTGAGAGTGGGTGACAGTGTGGGAGAGGGAGAGAGTGTGAGAGTGGGAGGCAGTGTGGGAGAGGGAGAGAGTGTGAGAGTGGGAGGCAGTGTGGGAGAGGGAGAGAGTGTGAGAGTGGGAGGCAGTGTGGGAGAGGGAGAGAGTGTGAGACTGGGTGACAGTGTGGGAGAGGGAGAGAGTGTGAGAGAGGGACAGAGTGTGAGATTGGGTGACAGTGTGAGAGAGGGAGTGAGATTGAGAGTGGGTGACACTGTGGGAGAGGGAGAGAGTGTGAGAGTGGGAGGCAGTGTGGGAGAGGGAGAGAGTGGGAGGCAGTGTGGGAGAGGGAGAGAGTGTGAGAGTGGGAGGCAGTGTGGGAGAGGGAGAGAGTGTGAGATTGGGAGGCAGTGTGGGAGAGGGAGAGAGTGTGAGACTGGGTGACAGTGTGGGAGAGGGATAGAGTGTGAGAGTGAGTGACAGTGTGGGAGAGGGAGAGAGTGTGAGAGAGGGATACAGTGTGAGAGAGGGAGACAGTGTGGGAGAGGGGGAGAGTGTGAGAGAGGGAGAGAGTGTGAGAGAGGGAGAGAGTGTGAGAGAGGGAGACATTGTGAGAGAGGGAGAGAGTGTGAGAGTGGGAGGCAGTGTGGGAGAGGGAGAGAGTGTGAGAGTGGGTGACAGTGTGGGAGAGGGAGAGAGTGTGAGAGAGGGAGACAGTGTGAGAGAGGGAGACAGTGTGGGAGAGGGAGAGAGTGTGAGAGAGGGAGAGAGTGTGAGAGTGGGTGACAGTGTGAGAGAGGGAGAGAGAGGGAGAGTGGGTGACAGTGTGGGAGAGGGAGAGAGTGTGAGAGTGGGAGGCGGTGTGGGAGAGGGAGAGAGTGTGAGAGTGGGAGGCAGTGTGGGAGAGGGAGAGAGTGTGAGAGTGGGAGGCAGTGTGGGAGAGTGAGAGAGTGTGAGAGTGGGAGGCAGTGTGGGAGAGGGAGAGATTGTGAGAGTGGGTGACAGTGTGGGAGAGGGAGAGAGTGTGAGAGAGGGAGACAGTGTGGGAGAGGGAGAGAGTGTGAGAGAGGGAGGGATTGTTGAGAGGGAGAGAGTGTGAGAGAGGGAGAGAGTGTGAGAGTGTGAGAGTGGGAGGTAGTGTGGGAGAGGGAGAGAGTGTGATGGGGGGCAGAGTGTGAGAGAGGAAGACAGTGTGGGAGAGGGAGAGAGTGTCAGAGAGGGAGACAGTGTGAGAGAGGGAGAGAGTGTGAGGGATTGTTGAGAGGGAGAGAGTGTGAGCGAGGGAGAGAGTGTGAGAGAGGGAGACAGTCTGGGACAGGGAGAGAGTGTGAGAGAGGGAGACAGTGTGAGAGTTGGTGACAGTGTGGGAGAGGGAGAGAGTGTGAGAGTGGGTGACAGTGTGGGAGAGGGAGAGAGTGTGAGAGAGGGAGAGAGTGTGAGAGTGGGTGACAGTGTGAGAGAGGGAGTGAGAGGGAGAGTGGGTGACAGTGTGGGAGAGGGAGAGAGTGTGAGAGTGGGAGGCAGTGTGGGAGAGGGAGAGAGTGTGAGAGTGGGTGACAGTGTGGGAGAGGGAGAGAGTGTGAGAGTGGCTGACAGTGTGGGAGAGGGAGCGAGTGTGAGAGTGGGAGGCAGTGTGGGAGAGGGAGAGAGTGTGAGAGTGGGAGGCAGTGTGGGAGAGGGAGAGAGTGTGAGAGTGGGTGACAGTGTGGGAGAGGGAGAGAGTGTGAGAGAGGGAGACAGTGTGGGAGAGGGAGAGAGTGTGAGAGAGGGAGGGATTGTTGAGAGGGAGAGAGTGTGAGAGAGGGAGAGAGTGTGAGAGTGGGAGGTAGTGTGGGAGAGGAAGAGAGTGTGAGAGGGGGGCAGAGTGTGAGAGAGGAAGACAGTGTGGGAGAGGGAGAGAGTGTCAGAGAGGGAGACAGTGTGAGAGAGGGAGAGAGTGTGAGGGATTGTTGAGAGGGAGAGAGTGTGAGCGAGGGAGAGAGTGTGAGAGAGGGGGACAGTCTGGGAGAGGGAGAGAGTGTGAGAGAGGGAGACAGTGTGAGAGTTGGTGACAGTGTGGGAGAGGGAGAGAGTGTGAGAGTGGGTGACAGTGTGAGAGAGGGAGAGAGAGGGAGAGTGGGTGAAAGTGTGGGAGAGGGAGAGAGTGTGAGAGTGGGAGGCAGTGTGGGAGAGGGAGAGAGTGTGAGAGTGGGAGGCAGTGTGGGAGAGGGAGAGAGTGTGCGAGTGGGAGGCAGTGTGGGAGAGTGAGAGAGTGTGAGAGTGGGAGGCAGTGTGGGAGAGGGAGAGAGTGTGAGAGTGGGTGACAGTGTGGGAGAGGGAGAGAGTGTGAGAGAGGGAGACAGTGTGGGAGAGGGAGAGAGTGTGAGAGAGGGAGGGATTGTTGAGAGGGAGAGAGTGTGAGAGAGGGAGAGAGTGTGAGAGTGTGAGAGTGGGAGGTAGTGTGGGAGAGGGAGAGAGTGTGAGAGTGGGTGACAGTGTGGGAGAGGGAGAGAGTGTGAGAGAGGGAGACAGTGTGGGAGAGGGAGAGAGTGTGAGAGAGAGAGGGATTGTTGAGAGGGAGAGAGTGTGAGAGAGGGAGAGAGTGTGAGAGTGTGAGAGTGGGAGGTAGTGTGGGAGAGGGAGAGAGTGTGAGAGGGGGGCAGAGTGTGAGAGAGGAAGACAGTGTGGGAGAGGGAGAGAGTGTCAGAGAGGGAGACAGTGTGAGAGAGGGAGAGAGTGTGAGGGATTGTTGAGAGGGAGAGAGTGTGAGCGAGGGAGAGAGTGTGAGAGAGGGGGACAGTCTGGGAGAGGGAGAGAGTGTGAGAGAGGGAGACAGTGTGAGAGTTTGTGACAGTGTGGGAGAGGGAGAGAGTGTGAGAGTGGGTGACAGTGTGGGAGAGGGAGAGAGTGTGAGAGAGGGAGAGAGTGTGAGAGTGGGTGACAGTGTGAGTGAGGGAGAGAGAGGGAGAGTGGGTGACAGTGTGGGAGAGGGAGAGAGTGTGAGAGTGGGAGGCAGTGTGGGTGAGGGAGAGAGTGTGAGAGTGGGTGACAGTGTGGGAGAGGGAGAGAGTGTGAGAGTGGGTGACAGTGTGGTAGAGGGAGAGAGTGTGAGAGTGGGAGGCAATGTGGGAGAGGGAGAGAGTGTGAGAGTGGGAGGCAGTGTGGGAGAGGGAGAGAGTGTGAGAGTGGGAGGCAGTGTGGGAGAGGGAGAGAGTGTGAGACTGGGTGACAGTGTGGGAGAGGGAGAGAGTGGGAGGCAGTGTGGGAGAGGGACAGTGTGTGAGATTGGGTGACAGTGTGAGAGAGGGAGTGAGATTGAGAGTGGGTGACAGTGTGGGAGAGGGAGAGAGTGTGAGAGTGGGAGGCAGTGTGGGAGAGGGAGAGAGTGGGAGGCAGTGTGGGAGAGGGAGAGAGTGTGAGAGTGGGAGGCAGTGTGGGAGAGGGAGAGAGTGTGAGATTGGGAGGCAGTGTGGGAGAGGGAGAGAGTGTGAGAGTGGGTGACAGTGTGGGAGAGGGAGAGAGTGTGAGAGAGGGAGAGAGTGTGAGAGTGGGTGACAGTGTGAGTGAGGGAGAGAGAGGGAGAGTGGGTGACAGTGTGGGAGAGGGAGAGAGTGTGAGAGTGGGAGGCAGTGTGGGAGAGGGAGAGAGTATGAGAGTGGGTGACAGTGTGGGAGAGGGAGAGAGTGTGAGAGAGGGACAGAGTGTGAGATTGGGTGACAGTGTGAGAGAGGGAGTGAGATTGAGAGTGGGTGACACTGTGGGAGAGGGAGAGAGTGTGAGAGTGGGAGGCAGGGTGGGAGAGGGAGAGAGTGGGAGGCAGTGTGGGAGAGGGAGAGAGTGTGAGAGTGGGAGGCAGTGTGGGAGAGGGAGAGAGTGTGAGATTGGGAGGCAGTGTGGGAGAGGGAGAGAGTGTGAGACTGGGTGACAGTGTGGGAGAGGGATAGAGTGTGAGAGTGAGTGACAGTGTGGGAGAGGGAGAGAGTGTGAGAGAGGGATACAGTGTGAGAGAGGGAGACAGTGTGGGAGAGGGGGAGAGTGTGAGAGAGGGAGAGAGTGTGAGAGAGGGAGAGAGTGTGAGAGAGGGAGACAGTGTGAGAGAGGGAGAGAGTGTGAGAGTGGGAGGCAGTGTGGGAGAGGGAGAGAGTGTGAGAGTGGGTGACAGTGTGGGAGAGGGAGAGAGTGTGAGAGAGGGAGTCAGTGTGAGAGAGGGAGACAGTGTGGGAGAGGGAGAGAGTGTGAGAGAGGGAGAGAGTGTGAGAGTGGGTGACAGTGTGAGAGAGGGAGAGAGAGGGAGAGTGGGTGACAGTGTGGGAGAGGGAGAGAGTGTGAGAGTGGGAGGCGGTGTGGGAGAGGGAGAGAGTGTGAGAGTGGGAGGCAGTGTGGGAGAGGGAGAGAGTGTGAGAGTGGGAGGCAGTGTGGGAGAGTGAGAGAGTGTGAGAGTGGGAGGCAGTGTGGGAGAGGGAGAGATTGTGAGAGTGGGTGACAGTGTGGGAGAGGGAGAGAGTGTGAGAGAGGGAGAGAGTGTGAGAGTGGGTAACAGTGTGAGAGAGGGAGTGAGAGGGAGAGTGGGTGACAGTGTGGGAGAGGGAGAGAGTGTGAGAGTGGGAGGCAGTGTGGGAGAGGGAGAGAGTGTGAGAGTGGGTGACAGTGTGGGAGAGGGAGAGAGTGTGAGAGTGGCTGACAGTGTGGGAGAGGGAGAGAGTGTGAGAGTGGGAGGCAGTGTGGGAGAGGGAGAAAGTGTGAGAGTGGGAGGCAGTGTGGGAGAGGGAGAGAGTGTGAGAGTGGGTGACAGTGTGGGAGAGGGAGAGAGTGTGAGAGAGGGAGACAGTGTGGGAGAGGGAGAGAGTGTGAGAGAGGGAGGGATTGTTGAGAGGGAGAGAGTGTGAGAGAGGGAGAGAGTGTGAGAGTGTGAGAGTGGGAGGTAGTGTGGGAGAGGAAGAGAGTGTGATAGGGGGGCAGAGTGTGAGAGAGGAAGACAGTGTGGGAGAGGGAGAGAGTGTCAGAGAGGGAGACAGTGTGAGAGAGGGAGAGAGTGTGAGGGATTGTTGAGAGGGAGAGAGTGTGAGCGAGGGAGAGAGTGTGAGAGAGGGGGACAGTCTGGGAGAGGGAGAGAGTGTGAGAGAGGGAGACAGTGTGAGAGTTGGTGACAGTGTGGGAGAGGGAGAGAGTGTGAGAGTGGGTGACAGTGTGAGAGAGGGAGAGAGAGGGAGAGTGGGTGAAAGTGTGGGAGAGGGAGAGAGTGTGAGAGTGGGAGGCAGTGTGGGAGAGGGAGAGAGTGTGAGAGTGGGAGGCAGTGTGGGAGAGGGAGAGAGTGTGCGAGTGGGAGGCAGTGTGGGAGAGTGAGAGAGTGTGAGAGTGGGAGGCAGTGTGGGAGAGGGAGAGAGTGTGAGAGTGGGTGACAGTGTGGGAGAGGGAGAGAGTGTGAGAGAGGGAGACAGTGTGGGAGAGGGAGAGAGTGTGAGAGAGGGAGGGATTGTTGAGAGGGAGAGAGTGTGAGAGAGGGAGAGAGTGTGAGAGTGTGAGAGTGGGAGGTAGTGTGGGAGAGGGAGAGAGTGTGAGAGGGGGGCAGAGTGTGAGAGAGGAAGACAGTGTGGGAGAGGGAGAGAGTGTCAGAGAGGGAGACAGTGTGAGAGAGGGAGAGAGTGTGAGGGATTGTTGAGAGGGAGAGAGTGTGAGCGAGGGAGAGAGTGTGAGAGAGGGGGCAGTCTGGGAGAGGGAGAGAGTGTGAGAGAGGGAGACAGTGTGAGAGTTGATGACAGTGTGGGAGAGGGAGAGAGTGTGAGAGTGGGTGACAGTGTGGGAGAGGGAGAGAGTGTGAGAGAGGGAGAGAGTGTGAGAGTGGGTGACAGTGTGAGTGAGGGAGAGAGAGGGAGAGTGGGTGACAGTGTGGGAGAGGGAGAGAGTGTGAGAGTGGGAGGCAGTGTGGGAGAGGGAGAGAGTGTGAGAGTGGGTGACAGTGTGGGAGAGGGAGAGAGTGTGAGAGTGGGTGACAGTGTGGGAGAGGGAGAGAGTGTGAGAGTGGGAGGCAGTGTGGGAGAGGGAGAGAGTGTGAGAGTGGGAGGCAGTGTGGGAGAGGGAGAGAGTGTGAGAGTGGGAGGCAGTGTGGGAGAGGGAGAGAGTGTGAGACTGGGTGACAGTGTGGGAGAGGGAGAGAGTGTGAGAGAGGGACAGAGTGTGAGATTGGGTGACAGTGTGAGAGAGGGAGTGAGATTCAGAGTGGGTGACAGTGTGGGAGAGGGAGAGAGTGTGAGAGTGGGAGGCAGTGTGGGAGAGGGAGAGAGTGGGAGGCAGTGTGGGAGAGGGAGAGAGTGTGAGAGTGGGAGGCAGTGTGGGAGAGGGAGAGAGTGTGAGATTGGGAGGCAGTGTGGGAGAGGGAGAGAGTGTGAGAGTGGGTGACAGTGTGGGAGAGGGAGAGAGTGTGAGAGAGGGAGAGAGTGTGAGAGTGGGTGACAGTGTGAGTGAGGGAGAGAGAGGGAGAGTGGGTGACAGTGTGGGAGAGGGAGAGAGTGTGAGAGTGGGAGGCAGTGTGGGAGAGGGAGAGAGTGTGAGAGTGGGTGACAGTGTGGGAGAGGGAGAGAGTGTGAGAGTGGGTGACAGTGTGGGAGAGGGAGAGAGTGTGAGAGTGGGAGGCAGTGTGGGAGAGGGAGAGAGTGTGAGAGTGGGAGGCAGTGTGGGAGAGGGAGAGAGTGTGAGAGTGGGAGGCAGTGTGGGAGAGGGAGAGAGTGTGAGACTGGGTGACAGTGTGGGAGAGGGAGAGAGTGTGAGAGAGGGACAGAGTGTGAGATTGATGACAGTGTGAGAGAGGGAGTGAGATTGAGAGTGGGTGACAGTGTGGGAGAGGGAGAGAGTGTGAGAGTGGGAGGCAGTGTGGGAGAGGGAGAGAGTGGGAGGCAGTGTGGGAGAGGGAGAGAGTGTGAGAGTGGGAGGCAGTGTGGGAGAGGGAGAGAGTGTGAGATTGGGAGGCAGTGTGGGAGAGGTAGAGAGTGTGAGACTGGGTGACAGTGTGGGAGAGGGATAGAGTGTGAGAGTGAGTGACAGTGTGGGAGAGGGAGAGAGTGTGAGAGAGGGATACAGTGTGAGAGAGGGAGACAGTGTGGGAGAGGGGGAGAGTGTGAGAGTGGGTGGCAGTGTGGGAGAGGGAGACAGTGTGAGAGTGGGAGAGAGTGTGAGAGAGGGAGAGAGTGTGAGAGAGGGAGAGAGTGTGAGAGAGGGAGACAGTGTGTGAGAGGGAGAGAGTGTGAGAGTGGGAGGCAGTGTGGGAGAGGGAGAGAGTGTGAGAGTGGGTGACAGTGTGGGAGAGGGAGAGAGTGTGAGAGAGGGAGACAGTGTGAGAGAGGGAGACAGTGTGGGAGAGGGAGAGAGTGTGAGAGAGGGAGAGAGTGTGAGAGTGGGTGACAGTGTGAGAGAGGGAGAGAGAGGGAGAGTGGGTGACAGTGTGGGAGAGGGAGAGAGTGTGAGAGTGGGAGGCGGTGTGGGAGAGGGAGAGAGTGTGAGAGTGGGAGGCAGTGTGGGAGAGGGAGAGAGTGTGAGAGTGGGAGGCAGTGTGGGAGAGTGAGAGAGTGTGAGAGTGGGAGGGAGTGTGGGAGAGGGAGAGATTGTGAGAGTGGGTGACAGTGTGGGAGAGGGAGAGAGTGTGAGAGAGGGAGACAGTGTGGGAGAGGGAGAGAGTGTGAGAGAGGGAGGGATTGTTGAGAGGGAGAGAGTGTGAGAGAGGGAGAGAGTGTGAGAGTGTGAGAGTGGGAGGTAGTGTGGGAGAGGGAGAGAGTGTGAGAGGGGGGCAGAGTGTGAGAGAGGAAGACAGTGTGGGAGAGGGAGAGAGTGTCAGAGAGGGAGTCAGTGTGAGAGAGGGAGAGAGGGTGAGGGATTGTTGAGAGGGAGAGAGTGTGAGCGAGGGAGAGAGTGTGAGAGAGGGAGACAGTCTGGGACAGGGAGAGAGTGTGAGAGAGGGAGACAGTGAGAGTTGGTGACAGTGTGGGAGAGGGAGAGAGTGTGAGAGTGGGTGACAGTGTGGGAGAGGGAGAGAGCATGAGAGAGGGAGAGAGTGTGAGAGTGGGTGACAGTGTGAGAGAGGGAGAGAGAGGGAGAGTGGGTGACAGTGTGGGAGAGGGAGAGAGTGTGAGAGTGGGAGGCAGTGTGGGAGAGGGAGAGAGTGTGAGAGTGGGTGACAGTGTGGGAGAGGGAGAGAGTGTGAGAGTGGGTGACAGTGTGGGAGAGGGAGAGAGTGTGAGAGTGGGAGGCAGTGTGGGAGAGGGAGAGAGTGTGAGAGTGGGAGGCAGTGTGGGAGAGGGAGAGAGTGTGAGAGAGGGAGAGAGTGTGAGATTGGGTGACAGTGTGAGAGAGGGAGTGAGAGGGAGAGTGGGTGACAGTGTGGGAGAGGGAGAGAGTGTGAGAGTGGGAGGCAGTGTGGGAGAGGGAGAGAGTGTGAGAGTGGGAGGCAGTGTGGGAGAGGGAGAGAGTGTGAGAGTGGGAGGCAGTGTGGGAGAGGGAGAGAGTGTGAGAGAGGGAGAGAGTGTGAGATTGGGTGACAGTGTGAGAGAGGGAGTGAGAGGGAGAGTGGGTGACAGTGTGGGAGAGGGAGAGAGTGGGAGGCAGTGTGGGAGAGGGAGAGAGTGTGAGAGTGGGAGGCAGTGTGGGAGAGGGAGAGAGTGTGAGAGTGGGAGGCAGTGTGGGAGAGGGAGACAGTGTGGGAGAGGGAGAGAGTGTGAGAGTGGGTGGCAGTGTGGGAGAGGGAGACAGTGTGAGAGTGGGAGAGAGTGGGAGAGAGGGAGAGAGTGTGAGAGAGGGAGAGAGTGTGAGAGAGGGAGACAGTGTGAGAGAGGGAGAGAGTGTGAGAGTGGGAGGCAGTGTGGGAGAGGGAGAGAGTGTGAGAGTGGGTGACAGTGTGGGAGAGGGAGAGAGTGTGAGAGTGGGAGGGATTGTTGAGAGGGAGAGAGTGTGAGCGAGGGAGAGAGTGTGAGAGAGGGATACTGTGAGAGAGTGAGGGTGAGGGAGGGAGAGAGTGCAAGGGAGAGATAGAGTGTGAGGGAGTGTTCTTGGAGATATGGGAAACTGGCTATCATGTGGGAAACACAATACCGATTAATACATTTGCTGAGTAAACAAACTTGTTCCTAAATTATAAAATCAGATCCTGGATGAAGTAAATGTCCTCCATGCAGTATTGCACCATTTAAGTTGTGAATAACTGACAGAGTGTGATTGGTCAGTTATTGTGCAGAGCTGGAATAGAACTTGTCTTTCCCCAGTCAGAGGCCAGAAAGCAAACACGTGGCACAGCCGCTTTTAAAAATAATTGTAAAGCAACCTGAAAAAAGATAGACCTCCCTCTAATTATTAAATGTGCGTCTGCTTTTATTGGGAGCAACACAGATGTTTTCAATATTAAAGCACAGGCAGCGCCCAGGGTCAGACAGATTGGAACTTACAATGAAGTTGATGCTGTGAAGTAAGCAGTGAGCTAAAGCGGACGCTGGGTTCGCACATGGAAACAGTGAATAGAAAGGATTACAGTGAGAATACTCGCGGTGCGGGGGAACTTGGAGGGAACCTGCAGGTGTTGGTCCCATCATCTCCCAGCCAGACCACATCCAAAGCCTTTAAAATGCGTGAAGTCCCGAAGGAGGACATTCATTCCTGGGGCTGGTTTAGCACACTGGGATAAATCGCTGGCTTTTAAAGCAGACCAAGGCAGGCCAGCAGCACGGTTCAATTCCTGTACCAGCCTCTCCGAACAGGCGCCGGAATTTGGCGACTAGGGGCTTTTCACAGTAACTTCATTTGAAGCCTACTTGTGACAATAAGCGATTTTCATTTCATTTCATTCCGTTTCATTTCATTCCGTTTGACCTCAGCGGCTCTACAGATTAGCAGATGATTCAATCCGACTGCACCGCCCTTTCCCTGGAGACGTACATTTGAGTTCTGTCACTCCGACCATTCCCTGTGAAACCACTGTTGTATCTGCCGGCACCAGTGTCCCAGGCCATGCAGACCAGATCAGAACCACTCGCTGTGTGAATCGTTTAGAAGCAGTTTTCCCTTCGGGATGATTGGATTGGCTGGGGCTGGGTTATTGGGAATAAAAGACGATGATGTGAGATTCGTTCCACACAATTAAGATGATATTAGTTTTGGATAATCTGGATGTAAATGAACTGTTTCCATGAACAATATAAATATATGTTGGAAAGATGTAACTGAAGTATATGATCGTGCAGCTACATTCATCAGGAGTAATGTAGAGCCGGAACTGATAACAAATGGCAACATGGGGAGACTACACGGTCACTCACACCTCCTCCACCATTCAATTTAATCACTGCTTAGCTTCTGCCTCAATGTCATTTCCCGCTTCTTCCTCACATCCTTTCATTACCTCATTTTCTGTAAGAATAATGGAGGCTGACACCCAAAGCCATATTTCAAACCGAGTTGGACATTTACGGCCGTAAGACCATAAGACACAGGAGCTGAACTTGGTCACTCGGCCCAGCGAGCCTGCTCCGCCAATCATGGCTGATATGTTTCTCATCCTCATTCTCCTACCTTCTCACCTTCTCCCCATAACCCCTGATCTCCTTATTAACCAAGAACCTATCTATCTCTGTCTTAAAGACACTCAGTGATTTGGCCTCCACAGCCTTCTGTGGCAGAGTCCCACCGATTCACCACCCTCGGGCTGAATAAATTCCTCCACATCTCTGTTTTAAAGGATCGTGCCTTTAGTCTGAGACAGTGTCCTCTGGTTCTAGTTTTTCATACAAGTGGAAACACCCTCTCCACATCCACTCTGTCCAGGCCTCACAGTATCCTGGAAGTTTCAATAAGATACCCCTCATCCTTCTTAACTCCAACGAGTACAGACCCAGAGTCCTCAACCATTCCTCATACGACAAGCTCTTCATTCCAGGGATCGTTCTAGTGAACCTCCTCTGGACCCTTTCCAAGGGAAGCATGTCCTTCTTCAGATACGGGCCCCAGAACTGCTCACAATACTCCAAATGGGGCCTGACCAGAGACTTATGCAGCCTCAGAAATACATCCCCGCTCTTGTACTCTCGCCCTCTCGACGTGAATGCTAACATTGCAATTGCCTTCCTAACTGCCGACTGAACCAGCCCGTCAACCGTAAGAGAATCGTGAACAAGGCCTCCCAAGTCCCTTTGTGCTTCTCATTTCCGAAGCATTTCCACTTTTAGAGAATAGTCAATTCCTCCATTCCTCCTTCCAAAGCGCATTACCTCACACTTTTCCACATTGTATTCCATCTTCCACTTGTTTGTACAATCTCCCAGCCTCTGAGTCCTTCTGCAGCCACCCCCCTCCCTCCCCCCACCGCTTCCTCAATACTACCTGTCCCTCTACAGAAAAATACCCCTTTATGCCGCTCTCTGCCTCTGCCAGTCAGCCAATTCTTTTTCCATCCCAGGATCTTGCCCTGAACACCATGGGCTCTTAACCAATTTAACAGACTGGAATGCGGCACTGTGTCAAAGGCCCTCTGGAAATCTACATAAATCGCATCCACTGGTTCTCCCTTGTCTCACTTCCTTGTTATTTCCTCAAAGAACTCTAACAGATTTGTCAGACATGACCTCCCCTTGACGAAGCCATGCTGACTCAGTCCTATTTTATCCTGCACTTCCAAGTACTCCGCAATCTCATCTTTAATAATGGATCTAAAATCTTACCAATGACCGAAGTCAGGCTAACCGGCCGATAATTTCCCGTCTTCTGCCTCCCTCCCTTCTTAACCAGCGGTGCTACATTAGCCACTTTCCAGTCCTCTGGGACCCTTTCTGCCTCCAGTGATTCCTGAAAGATCATCACCACTCCCTCCACAATCTCCTCAGCTATCTCTTTTAGAACCCTGGGATGTAGTCCATCCGTCCAGGTCATTCATCCACCTTCAGACCTTTCAGTTTCCGCAGAACCTTCTCCTTAGTGATGGCCACGGCCCTCCCCTCTGCCCCCTGGCTCTCCTGGAGCTCTGGCATCCCACTGGTGTCTTCCACCGTGAAGACTGATGCAAAGTAACTATACAGTTCGTCTGCCATTTCTTTGTTACCTATTGTTACTTCTCCAGTCACATTTTCCAGTGGTCCAATGTCTTTTTTGTCTCTCTCTTACCTTTTATATATTGAAAAGAACATCTCCCTATCTTCTTTTACATTACTAGCTAGCTTGTCCTCAAATTTCATCTGCTCCTCCTTTATTGCTGTTTCAGTTTTCCTCTGCTCGCTATTAAAGGCTTCCCGATTTTCTGGCATCCCACTATTCCGCGCCACATTGTATGTTTTTTATTTTGATTTACTGCTCTCCTTGACTTCCCTCGTGAGCCATGGACTCCTTGTCCTCCCCTTGGCATGTTTCCTCCTCCTTGGGATGAAATTCTGTTGTTCCTCCCGAATAACCCCCCAAAACTGCTGCCATTGCTGTTCCACTGTCTTCCCTGCTCGTCTCCTTTTCCAATCAACTCTGGCCAGCTCCTCCCATGCCTTTGTAGTTACCCCTATTTAATTGTAATACTGTTACATCTGACTCCAGCTTCTCCCTCTCAAACTGCAGGGTAAATTCTATCATATTGTGGTCACTGCTCCCTTCGGGTTCCTTCACCTTAAGTTCCCTAATCAAGTCTGCTTCATTACACATCACCAAATCCAGAATTGCCTGTTCCCCAGTCGGCTCTGTCACAGACTGCTCCAAAACAACATCTCATTCCACAAATTCCATTTCTTGGGATCCACGATCAACCTGATTTTCCTGCATGTTGAAGTCCCCCATGATTATTGTAATATTTCCTTTTTTACATGCCTTTTCTATCTCCTGATTTATTTTTTGCTCCACCTCTTGATTACTGCTCCGAGTTCTGCAATAAGTCCGATCAGAGTCTTTTTATCGATTCGATTCCTCAACTCTGTCCATAGGGAATCTCTGCCTTCTGATCCTATATCGCTCCTTGCTATCGATTTAACTTCATTCCTTCCTCACAATGGAGCCCCGCCTCCTTTGCCCATCTGCCTGTCCTTTCGATAGAACACTTGCACATTTTGATCCCAGCCCTGATCACCTTGCAGCCACGTCTCTGTGATTCCAACAACATCGTACCAGCCAATTTCAATGTGCGCAACATGCAAATTTACCTTGTTCCGTACACTGCACACATTTAGGTCCACCACCCTCAATGCTGCATTGAGCACCTCCCTTCTCACCCTCGGCACCTTTTTTGCTCTGCCTGAGGGTGATGTTGTTCAGGTATTTGTGTTCTCCATTTCCCATTCAGTTATTACACCTGCTGAGCTACCGCTATGGTTCCCATTCCCTTTCATATTAGTTTCAATTCTCCCGGGTGACACTAACAAGCCTCCCAGCGAGGATAGTGATGTCCCTCCAGTTTAGAAGCTGCCCGCCCTTCTTGTCCAGGTCCCACATTTCCCGGAATATCGCCCAATGGCCCAGAAATCTGAAACCCTCCCTCCTACACCACCAGTTTAGCCACGAGTTTAGCTGTACTATCCTCTTGTTTCTAGCCTCACTCTCACGTGGCACAGGGAGTAATCCTGAGATTCCAACCCAAGAGGTCCTGCTTTTTAGCTTACTGTCTAACTTCCTGAACTCCTTCTGCAGGGCCTCATCGCTCTTCCTGCCGATGTCGTTAGTACCTCTGTGAACTAAGACCTCTGGCTGTTCACCCTCCCTCTTCAGGATGTCCTGTGTTCGTTCAGTGACAACCTTGACCCTGGCACCAGGCAGACAATATACCAACCTGGAGTCTCTTGCCTGTCCACAGAAGCGCCGATCTGTGCCCCTTTCTATAGAGTCCCTGTAACTATCGCTTTCCTGCACTTTACCCTACCCTGCTGAGTAACAGAGCCAGCTGTGGTGCCACTGTTCTGGCTGCTGTTGTTTTCCCCTGAGATGCTATCCCCCAACTGTATCCAACACAGTATACCTATTAGAGAGGGGGACAGCCACAGGGGATTCCAGCGCTGACTGCCTGCCCGTTCCAGAAGTCATCCACCGAACTATCTGCCTGCACCTTAGGTGTGACCACGCCTCCAGAACGTCTACCTATGATGCTTTCCGCCACCTGTATGCTCCTCAGTGCATCCAATTGCTGCTCAAACCGAACCACGCGGTCTGTGTGGAGCTGCCATTGGCTACACCTGCTGCAGACGCAGTTGACCGGAACACTGGAAGCGTCACGGTTCTCCCACATCTCACAGTTAGAGCACTGCACCCTCTGAGTGACATTTATGCACTAGTTAATTCATTCAAAATAATCACTTAAATTATTATCAGATTAAGTTACAATTAACTATATGGTCCTGCGCTGGATTTTCACTGTAAATAAATGTTAAATTCTAATCCCTGCTCTCAGGTTTACTGACTCCTCTGCCCATTTAATGAATTTGTTACTGCAGTTGTATAGAACCTGAATTACACGAGTAACACATGAACAGAATGGGAATAGAGGGATACGGACCACAGGAAGCGCAGAAGATTATAGGTCAGATGGGCAGCAAGTTCAGCACAGGCTTGAGGGCCGAAGGGCCAATATAGAATCATAGAATCATAGAAGTTTACAGCATGGAAACAGGCCCTTCGGCCCAACCAGTCCATGCCGCCCAGTTTTTACCATTAAGCTAGTCCCAGTTGCCCGCATTTGGCCCATAACCCTCTATACCCATCTTACCCATGTAACTATCTAAATGCTTTTTAAAAGACACAATTGTACCCGCCTCTACTACTACCTCTGGCAGCACATTCCAGACACTCACTACCCTCTGAGTGAAGAAATTACCCTTCTGAATCTCTCCCTGCTCACCTTAAACCTATGCCCTCTAGTTTTAGACTCCCCTACCTTTGGGAAAAGATGTTGACTATCTACCTTATCTATGCCCCTCATTATTTTATAGACCTCTATAAGATCACCCCTAAGCCTCCTACGCTCCAGGGAAAAAAGTCCCAGTCTATCCAGCCTCTCCTTATAACCCAAACCATCAAGTCCCGGTAACATCCTAGTAAATCTTTTCTGCACTCTTTCTAGTTTAATAATATCCTTTCTATAATAGGGTGGCCAGAACTGCACACAGTATTCCAAGTGTGGCCGTACCAATGTCTTGTACAACTTCAACAAGACGTCCCAACTCCTGTATTCAATGTTCTGACCAATGAAACCAAGCATGCCGAATGCCTTCTTCACCACCCTGTCCACCTGCGACTCCACCTTCAAGGAGCTATGAACCTGTACTCCTAGATCTCTTTGTTCTATAACTCTCCCCAACGCCATACCATTAACTGTGTAGGTCCTGGCCTGATTCGATCTGCCAAAATGCATCACCTCACATTTATCTAAATTAAACTCCATCTGCCATTCGTCGGCCCACTGGCCTAATTGATCAAGATCCCGTTGCAAACCTAGATAACCTTCTTCACTATCCACTGTGCTACCAATCTTGGTGTCATCTGCAAACTTACTAACCATGCCTCCTAAATTCTCATCCAAATCATTAATATAAATCACAAATAACAGTGGACCCAGCACCGATCCGTGAGGCACACCACTGGTCACAAGCATCCAGTTTGAAAAACAACCCTCTACAACCACCCTCTGTCTTCTGTCGTCCAGCCAATTTTGAATCCAATTGGCAACCTCACCCTGGATCCCGTGAGCTTTCACATTCTGCAACAACTTACCATGCGGTACCTTGTCAAAGGCTTTGCTAAAGTCCATGTAGACAACGTCTACTGCACTGCCCTCATCTACCTTCTTGGTCACCCCCTCAAAAAACTCAATCAAATTTGTGAGACATGATTTTCCACGCACAAAGCCATGCTGACTGGCCCGAATCAGTCCTTGCCTCTCTAAATGCTTGTAGATCCTGTCTCTCAGAAGACCTTCTAGCAACTTACCTACTACAGACGTTAGGCTCACCGGTCTGTAGTTCCAAGGCTTTTCCCTGCTGCCCTTCTTAAACAAGGGCACAACTTTCGCTACTCTCCAATCTTCAGGCACCTCACCTGTGGCTGCTGATGATTCAAATATCTCGGATAGGGGACCCGCAATTTCCTCCCTAGCCTCCCACAACACCCTGGGTTACATTTCATCAGGTCCCGGGGATTTATCTAACTTGATGCGCTTTAAGACTTCCAGCACCTCCTCCTCTGTAATATGCACACTTCTCAAGACATCACTATTTATTTCCCTTAGTTTCCTCACATCCATGCCTTTCTCGCCCTACTCTGTCCCTAGTTACTCTTTTTCCCTTTATGTATCTGTAGAAGCTCTTTGGATTCTCCTTTGCATTATTTGCCAAAGCAATTTCATGTCCCCTTTTTGCCCTCCTGATTTCCCTCTTAACTCTATTTCGACAATCTTTATACTCTTCAAGGGATCCACTTGATCCCAGTTGCTTATGTACGTCATATGCCTCCTTCTTCTTTTTGACCAGAGTCTCAATATCTCGAGTCATCCAGGGTTCCCTACTTCTACCAGCCTTGCCCTTCACTCTAAAGGGAATGTGCTTACCCTGAACCCTGGTTAACACATTTTTAAAAGCCTCCCATTTACCAGCCGTCCCTTTGCCTGCCAACAGTCTCCCCCAATCTACCTCTGAAAGTTCCTGTCTGATACCATCAAAATTGGCCTTGCCCCAATTAAGAATTTTAACTCTTGGGCCAGACCTATCATTCTCCATAGCTATCTTAAAACTAATGGCGCTATGGTCACTTGTCCCAAAGTGATCCCTCACTAACACTTCTGTCACTTGCCCTTCTTTATTTCCCAAGACGAGGTCAAGTTTTGCCCACTCTCTAGTCGGGCCATCCACATACTGAATGAGAAATTCCTCCTGAATACACTCAACAAATTTCCCTCCATCCAAGCTCCTAATGCTATGGCTGTCCCAGTCAATGTTGGGAAAGTTAAAGTCCCCTACTATTACCACCCTATTTTTCTTGCAGCTATCTGTAATTTCCTTACATATTTGCTCCCCAATTTCCCGCTGACTATTTGGGGGCCTGTAGTACAGTCCTACCAAGGTGATCTCTCCCTTCTTATTTTTCAGTTCCACCCATATAGACTCAGTGGGCGAATCCTCGGATATATCCCCTCTAAGTACTGCCGTAATGTTCTCCCTAATCAAAAACGCCACTCCCCCTCCTCTCTTATCTATGTTGTACTTTTATTTGTGCCTTGTTCCTTGTTCTAACTATTTGTATCAGGTATTGCTGAGTCCGGAGACCAAAATCGCAATCAGTCTATGTTACAAGTGTTTGTCTTGAACAACGAACACGAGGTAATGGGACTGAGAGTCTGGAGGAGATAATCCCATACCTTCTGTGCCAGACAGCGGAAGAGAAGGCATCATGTGTTCAACTATTAATATGATAATAATAATCTGTATTAATAATAAAAATATGTATTGTCACAAGTAGTCCCACATTAACACTACAATGAAGTTACTGTGAAAATCCCCTAGTCGCCACACTCCGGCACCTGTTCGGATACACAGAGGGAGATTTTAGAATGTCCAACTCACCTCACAACAGGTCTTTCGGGACTTGTGGAAGGAAACCGGATCACCCGGAGGAAACCCACGCAGACACGGGGGGAACGTGCAGACTCCACACAGACAGTGACACAAGCCGGGAATCGAACCTGGGACCCCGGAGCTGTGAAGCCAGTGTGCTAACCACTGTGCTATCATGCCGGCCTTCAAATCAGGAATCCTGAAGAATTGGGAGAGTATCGGTATCACGGAGAGCTGTGGATCTGCTGTGTAATACTGAGAAATAAATCACCAAGGCCATGGCAGGGTTTGATTCTCCTCCAATCTGCCAGCTCCAATCTTAACCATCACATTAGCCCCCGGCATCGATCAGTCCATTAAACCTGGGAAACAGACTCTAATTGATGAATAATGAATGGAAACAATGGTTGATCACTCTCTTATTGTGAAACAGTCAGTATTTTCCCGAGGAGAAACACTAGAGGATACAGAAGGGAACCAAAAGGACCAGTCTCCCCAACAACACCAGCGGGAGTTTGTAGTTATCCAGTTGTGGCAGTCAGGTAGCCTCAATAATTTAAATAAATAAGTGACACAATATATAATTGTTTCTCAGCCATTACTTCCCGGATTCCATTATTTAAATTGCAGGGACGTCTTCAGTAGAAACAGGCAGAGAGACCACAATGTATTCCACTACATAGCAGCGATATGTCTAGTAACTAATGGAATTAAAACCTGAAAGATAATTTCTGGTACTCATAGACATTTCTAAATGCATATTATTGTGAAAAGCATAAAGGTTTCTAGACATATTCACTAATCATTGGACGGAAAATAATCATGTTCCTGGCATGATGATTCTATAGAAAGATAATCACAGTTTAGTTAATTGTGAGCAGAAATGTGCATGTTCAGTTTATTGTGTTATTATAGGAAGGTCAGGAATTACTGACTCTATTTGAAAGAACAATCTTATTATGATTATTGTCTGAACAATATTAATTTACGCCTCTGATTACTGGAATAATCAATCCTTCAATAATCACTTTCAAAGTTGCAATTAAATGTTTTTCATTATTTACTGTGTTCAATGGACTGAAAACGAATGTGATGCTTTCTATCAATGTTGTGCAAACATGATGGTGTAATATATGTCATCCTGCCTTCCATCATTAGATTTCAGAGATCATAGAATTCACAGTGCAGAAGGAGGCCATTCGGCCCATCGAGTCTGCACCGGCTCTTGGAAAGAGCACCCTACCCAAGCCCACACCTCCACCCTATCCCCATAACCCAGCAACCCCATCCAACCTAAGAGCAATTTAACGTGTCCAATCCACCTAACCTGCACATCTGTGGGAGACAATCAGAGCACCCGGAGGAAACCCACGCAGACACGGGGAGAACGTGCAGACTCCGCACAGACAGTGACCCAAGCGGGAATCGAACCTGGGACCCTGGCGCTGTGACGTCATAGTGGCACCACTATGCTACCGTGCTGCCCGAGTTGCTCAGTTTTCTTTGGTAGAAACAGGCAGAGAGAATTCTCACACTATTCAGTCATGGCACAACTATGATTAATGGAATTAAATTCTGAGATATAATTGCTGGTATCATAGACATGGAAAATATTTCCAAATACATATTATTGTGGGAAGTTAATTATTATGGTCTGAACAATAATTAGAAACGCCTGTGATTATTGCAATGAACAATCCTTTGTCAATCACAGTGAAAGATGCAATGAAATGTTTTTAGTTATTTGCTGTGTTTAATGGACTGAAAACTAATTTGGTATTTTCTCTCAATGTTGCACAAATAATAATTAGCTGTGTAATGCTTGTTGGACTTTAACATAATGAGCTGTTCACTGATTTAATTCAACCTCGCACTGAATGAATGAGATAATTGTTTATTGGACCAAACAATCAATTCAAGTTCACTCTGATTATTGGGATGAACTATGTTAACAGGTGATTAATCTTCACAGAAAATAATTAAATAATTCAAGTAAAAAGCACCAGATCCGTCAGAATTTCACCAGTTTAAAGAAATTTAATGTTGGGTCTCTGACAATCATTGATTAAAATATCTCAGCCATTTTAACAGCTAGTTCTTCCATATTCGCTTTGATTATTGGGTGTAATGATTAAAAGTTAGTTACCTAACTCTTGGACTGATGAATAATTTACTGTTCATTTTTATACGGAATCCAAGCAGTATAAAAAGTGTTGGCCCTCAGGACAATCTCAACGAAAGGACATTTGAAAAGGGACTTGTTTCAGTGACTGATGTTGTCTCCAAATCCCGCAGGCTACTCACTCCTCTCTGGGGTTGGGTGATATCTGGGCTTGGGTGATATCTGGGGCTGAGTGATATCTGGAGTTGGGTGATCTCTGGCATTGGGTGATATCTGGGGTTGGGTAATATCTGGGGTTGGGTGATATCTGGGGTTGGGTGATCTCTGGGGTTGGGTGATCTCTGGGGTTGGGTGATATCTGGGGTTGGGTGATATCTGGGGTTGGGTGATCTCTGGGGTTGGGTGATCTCTGGGGTTGGATGATATCTGGGGTTGGGTGATATCTAGGGTTGGGTGATCTCTGGGGATGGGTGATCTCTCAGGTTGGGTGATGACTGGGGTTGGGTGATATCTGGTGTTGGGTGATTTCTGGGGTTGGGTGCTATCTGGGGTTGGGCGATATCTGGTGTTGGGTGATATCTGGGGTTGGGTGATATCTAGGGTTGGGTGATCTCTGGGGTTGGGTGATATCTGGGGTTGGGCGATATCTGGGGTTGGGTGATATCTAGGGTTGGGTGATCTCTGGGGTTGGGTGATATCTGGCGTTGGGTGATATCTGGGGTTGGGTGATATCGGGGATTGGGTGATCTCTGCGGTTGGGTGATCTCTGGGGTTGGGTGATCTCTGGGGTTCGGTGATCTCTGGGGATGGGTGATCTCTCAGGTTGGGTGATGACTGGGGTTGGGTGATATCTGGTGTTGGGTGATTTCTGGGGTTGGGTGATATCTGGGGTTGGGCGATATCTGGTGTTGGGTGATATCTGGGGTTGGGTGATATCTGGTGTTGGGTGGTATCTGGGGTTGGGTGATCTCTGGGGTTGGGTGATATCTGGGGTTGGGCGATATCTGGGGTTGGGTGATATCTAGGGTTGGGTGATCTCTGGGGTTGGGTGATATCTGGCGTTGGGTGATATCTGGGGTTGGGTGATATCGGGGATTGGGTGATCTCTGCGGTTGGGTGATCTCTGGGGTTCGGTGATCTCTGGGGTTCGGTGATCTCTGGGGATGGGTGATCTCTCAGGTTGGGTCATGACTGGGGTTGGGTGATATCTGGTGTTGGGTGATTTCTGGGGTTGGGTGATATCTGGGGTTGGGCGATATCTGGTGTTGGGTGATATCTGGGGTTGGGTGATATCTGGTGTTGGGTGGTATCTGGGGTTGGGTGATATGGGGGTGTGTGATATCCGGTGGGTGCTGATATCCGTTCTGCGGTGATGTTTAGTGGGGGGGCATCAATTCCAGGCTGGGTTCATATCCGAGGGGGGGGGGGTGATATATTAATAGTAATCGCTTATTGGCACAAGTATATTTCACTGAAGTCAATGTGAAAAGCCTCTAGTTGCCATAGTCCGGCGCCTGTTTGTCGAGGCCGGCACGGGAGTTGAGTCCGCGCTACTCGCATTGTTCTGCACTGCAAACCAGCTATTTAGCCCACTGAGCTAAACCAGCCCATGTTGGGCTGGTTCGGGGGGGGGGTGTCATCGGGCAGAATGATACCTTGCTGGGGGCATCCGGAGGTTGTGGGTGTTAATCAGGGTGATAATATCGAAGGTCGTTATATCTGGGGACTGACTTAAGACGGGGGGGATATTTAAGGGGGTGATATCCGGTTTGGGGGGTGACATTTGGCGGGCGGGAGTGATCGCCGGGGGAGGGGCAGAGTTGATATCCAAGAGTAGTGACATCTGCCGGTGGGTGAAATCGGGGTGGGGGTGATATCGGGCATGAGGTGATATCGGGGAGGGGTGATATCAGGGAGTGGGTGATATCGGGGAGTGGGTGATATCGGGGTTGTGTGATATCGGGAGGGGGTGGTATCGGGGAGGGGGTGATATCGGGAGGGGGTGATATCGGGGTGGGGGTGATATCGGGGAGGGATGATATCGGGGAGTGGGTGGTATCGGGGAGGGGGTGATATCGGGAGGGGGTGATTTCGGGGAGGGGGTGATATCGGGGTGGGTGATATCGGGGTGGGGGGATATCGGGGGGAGGGGGTGATATCGGGGAGGGGGGTGATATCGGGAGGAGGGGATATCGGGGTTGGGCTGATATCGGGGGGGAGGGGTGATATAGGCGAGGGGTGATATCGGGGAGGGGGTGATATCGGGGTGGGGTGATATCGGGTGGGGTTGATATCTGAGTGGAGGTGATATCGGGGTGGGGGTGATATCGGGGAGGGGGTGATATCGGGGAGGGGGTGATATCGGTGTGGGGGTGATATCGGGGAGTGGGTGATATCGGGGTGGGGTGATATCGGGGAGGGGGTGATATCGGGGAGGGGGTGATATCGGGGAGGGGGTGATATCGGGGATGGGGTGATATTGGGGGGAGGTGGTGATATCGGGGAGGGGGTGAAATCATGGAGGGGGTGATATCGGGGTGGGGTGATATCGGGGAGAGGGTGATATCGGGGTGGGTGATATCGGGGTGGGGGGATATCGGGGGGAGGGGGTGATATCGGGGAGGGGGGTGATATCGGGAGGAGGGGATATCGGGGTTGGGCTGATATCGGGGGGGAGGGGTGATATAGGCGAGGGGTGATATCGGGGAGGGGGTGATATCGGGGTGGGGTGATATCGGGTGGGGTTGATATCTGAGTGGAGGTGATATCGGTGAGGGGGTGATATCGGGGTGCGGGTGATATCGGGGAGGGGGTGATATCGGGGAGGGGGTGATATCGTGGAGGGGGGGATATCTGGGTGGGGCAGATATCTGGGGGGAGGGGTGATATCGGCGGGGGGGGGTGATATCGGGGAGGGGGTGATATTGGTGAGGGGGTGATATCGGGGTGGGGGTGATATCGGTGAGGGGGTGATATCGGGGTGGGGGTGATATCGGAGTGGAGGTGATATCGGGGTGGGGTGATATCGGGGAGGGGGTGATATCGGGGAGGGGGTGATATCGGGGTGCGGGTGATATCGGGGAGGGGGTGATATCGGGGAGGGGGTGATATCGTGGAGGGGGTGATATCGGGGAGGGGGTGATATCGGGGAGGGGGTGATATCGGCGGGGGAGTGATATCGGGGTGGGTGTGATATCGGGGAGGGGGTCATATCGGGAAGGGGGTGATATTGGGGAGGCGGTGTTATCGGGGAGGCGGTGATATCGGGGAGGGGGTGATATCGAGGAGGGGGTGATGTCGGGGAGGGGGTGATATCGGGGCAGGGGTGATATCGGGGAGGGGGTGATATCGGGGGAGGGGGTGATATCGGGGTGGGTGTGATATACGCGAGTGGGTGATAACGGGTTGGGGTGGTAGCGGGGAGGGGGTGATATCGGGGAGGGCGTGATATCGGGGAGGGAGTGATCTCGGGGAGTGGGTGAAATCGGGGATGGGTTAATACCTGGGTAGGTGTGATATCGTGGTGGGGGAGATATCGGGGAGGGGGTGATATCGGGGAGGGGGTGATACCGGGAGGGTGGTGGTGATATCGGGGTGGGGGTGATATCGGGGTGGGGGTGATATCGGGTAGGGGGTGCTATCGGGGAGTGGGTGATATCGGGGAGGGGGTGATATTGGGGAGGTGGTGATATCGGGGTGGGGGTGATATCGGGGAGGGTGTGATATCGGTAAAACGGTGATATCAGGGAGGGGGTGATATCGGGGTGGGGGTGATATCGGTGAAGGGGTGATATCGGGGAGGGGGTGATATCGGGGAGGGGATGATATCGGGGAGGGGGTGATATCGAGGTGGGGGTGATATCGGGGAGGGGGTGAGATCGGGGTGGTGGTGCTATCGGGGTGGGGTGATTCCGGGGAGGGGACGATATTGGGGAGGGGGTGTTATCGGAGTGGGGGTGATGTCGGCGTGGGGGTGATATTGCGGTGGGGTGATATCGGGGAGGGGTGATATCGGGGTGGGGGGTTATATCGGGGAGGGGGTGATATTGGTGAGGGGGTGATATCGGGGTCGGGGTGATATCGGGGTCGAGTGATATCGGGGTGGGTTGATATTGGAGTGGAGGTGATAGCGGGTGGGGGTGATATCGGGGAGGGGGTGATATCGGGGAGGGGGTGATATCGGGGTGGGGGTGATATCGGGGAGGGTGTGATATCGGGGTGGGCATGATATCGGGGAGGGGGTGATATCGGGGAGGGGGTGATATCGGGGAGGCGGTGATATCGGCGGGGAAGTGATATCGGGGTGCGTGTGATATCGGGGAGGTGGTGATATCGGGGAGGGTGTGATATCGGGGAGACGGTGTTATAGGGGAGGCGGTGATGTCGGGGAGGGGGTGATATCGAGGAGGGGGTGATGTCGGGGAGGGGGTGATATCTTGGCAGGGGTAATATCAGGGAGGGGGTGATATCGGGGTAGGGGGTGATATCAGGGTGGGTGTGATATATGGGAAGGGGTGATATCGGGTTGGGAGTAATAGCGGGGAGGGGTGATATCGGGGAGGGCATGATATCGGGGAGGGAGTGATCTCGGGGAGTGGGTGATATCGGGGATGGGGTAATATCTGGCTGGGTGTGGGTAGTCGGGGGGGTGGGGGGATTATTTTTTTTTGATTTTAGGGTGGTTGGGGGGGGGGGGTGGGGCGTGGGTAATATCTGGCTGGGTGTGATATCGTGGTGCGAGAGATATCGGGGAGGGGGTGATATCGGGGAGGGGGTGATCCGGGAGGGTGGGGTAATATCGGGGTGGGGCTGATATCGGGGTGGTGGTGATATCGGGGTGGGGGTGATATCGGGGAGGGGGTGCTATCGGGGAGTGGGCGATATCGGGGAGGGGGTGCTATTGGGGAGGGGGTGATATCGGTGAGGGGGTGATATTGCGGAGGGGGTGATATCGGGGAAAGGGTGATATAAGGGAGGGGGTGATATCGGGGTTGTGGTGTTATTGGGGAAGGGGTGATATCGGGGAGGGTGTGATATCGGGGAGGGGAAGATATCGGGGAGGGGGTGATATCGGGGTGGGGGTCATATCGGGGAGGGGGTGATATCGGGGAAGTGGTAATATCGGGGAGGGGGTGATATCGGGGAGGGTGTGATATCGGGGAGGGGGTGATATCGGGGAGGGGGTATCGGGGAGGGGGTGGTATTGGTGAGGGGGTGATGTCGGGGAGGGGGTGATATCGGGGAGGGGGTGATATCGGGGAGGGTGTGATATCGGGGAGGGGGTGATATCGGGGAGGGGGTATCGGGGAGGGGGTGGTATTGGTGAGGGGGTGATATCGGGGAGGGGGTGATATCGGGGTGGGGGTGATATCGGGGTGGGGTGATATCGGGGTGCGGGTGATTTCGGGGAGGGGGTGATATTGGAGAGGAGGCGATATTGGAGAGGGGGTGATATCGGGGTGAGGGTGATATCGGGGTGGGGATGATATCGGGGTGGGGTGATATCGGGGAGGGGTGAGATCGGGGTGAGGGGTTATATCGGGGTGGGGGTGATTTCGGGGAGGGGGTGATATCGGGGAGGGGTGATATCGGAGTGGGGGTGATATCGAGGTTGGGTTGATATCGGGGTGGGGGTGATATCGGGGTGGGGTTGATATTGGGGTGGGGGTGATATCGGGGTGGGGGTGATATCGGGGAGGGGGTGATAGCGGTGAGGGGGTGATTTCGGGGAGGGGGTGATATCGGGGTGGGGGTGATTTCGGGGAGGGGGTGATATCGGGGGGGGGGTGATATCGGGGAGGGGGTGATATCGGGGAGGGGGTGATATCGGGGTGGGGGTGATTTCGGGGAGGGGATGATATCGGGGATGGGCTGATATCGGGAAGGGGGTGATATCGGGGAGGGGGTGATATCGGGGAGGGGGTGATATTGGGGAGGGGGTGATATCGGGGAGGGGGTGATATCGGGGTGGTGGTGATTTCGGGAGGGGGTGATTTCGGGGAGGGGGTGATATCGGGGAGGGGGTGATATCGGGGTGGGGGTGATATTGGGGTGGGGGTGATATCGGAGAGGGGGTGATATCGGGGAGGGGGTGATATCGGGGAGGGGTTGATATCGGGGAGGGGGTGATATCGGGGAGGGGGTGATATAGGGGAGGGGGTGATATCGGAGAGGGGGTGATATCGGGTGGGGGTGATATCGGAGAGGGGGTAATATCGGCGTGGGTGTGATATCGGAGGGGGTGATATCGAGGAGAGGGTGATATCGGGGAGGGGTTATATCGGGGAGGGGGTGATATCGGGGAGGGGGTGATATCGGGGTGTGGGTGATTTCGGGAGGGGGTGATATCGGGGAGGGGTGATTTCGGGGAGGGGGTGATATCTAGGAGGGGGTGATATCGGGGAGGGGTGACATCGGGGAAGGGGTGATATCGCGGTGGGGTGGTATCGGTGAGGGGCTGATATCGGGGGGGGGGTGATATCGGGGAGGGGGTAATATCGGGGTTGGGGTGATATCGGGGAGGGCGTGATATCGGGAAGGGGGTGATATCGGGGAGGGGTGATATCGGGGAGTGGGTGATATCGCGCAGTCGCTGATATCGGGGAGGGGGGTTATATCGGGCAGGGGGTGATATCGGGGAGGGGTGATTTCGGGGAGGGGGTGATATCGAGGAGGGGGTGATATCGGGGAGGGGTGACATCGGGGAGGGGGTGATATCGAGGTGGGGTGGTATCGGTGAGGGGCTGATATCGGGGGGGGGGTGATATCGGGGAGGGGGTAATATCGGGGTTGGGGTGATATCGGGGAGGGCGTGATATCGGGGAGGGGGTGATATCGGGGAGGGGTGATATCGGGGAGTGGGTGATATCGCGCAGTCGCTGATATCGGGGAGGGGGGTTATATCGGGCAGGGGGTGATATCGGGGAGGGGGTGATATCGGGGGGGTGATATCAGGGTGGGGGTGATATCGGGGAGGGGGTGGTTTCGGAGAGGGGGTGGTTTCGGGGAGGGGGTGATATCGGGGAGGGGGTGATATCGGGCAGGGGGTGATATCGGGGAGGGGGTGATATCGGGGTGGGGGTGATATTGGGGTGGGGGTGATATCGGAGAGGGGGTGATATCGGGGAGGGGGTGATATCGGGGAGGGGTTGATATCGGGGAGGGGGTGATATCGGGGAGGGGGTGATATAGGGGAGGGGGTGATATCGGGGAGGGGGTGATATCGGGTGGGGGTGATATCGGGGTGGGGGTGATATCGGAGAGGGGGTAATATCGGCGTGGGTGTGATATCGGAGGGGGTGATATCGAGGAGAGGGTGATATCGGGGTGAGAGTGATATTGGGGAGTGGGTGATTTCGCGGTGGGGGTGATATCGGGGAGGGGTGATATCGGGGATGGGGTGATATCGGGGAGGGGGTGATATTGGGGTGGGGGTGATATCGCGGTGGGGTGGTATCGGGGAGGGGGTGATATCGGGGGGGGTGATATCGGGGAGGGGGTGTTATCGGGGTGGGGGTGATATCGGGGAGGGCGTGATATCAGGGAGGGGGTGATATCGGGGAGGGGTGATATCGGGGAGTGGGTGATATCGCGCAGTCGCTGATATCGGGGAGGGGGGTGATATCGGGCAGGGGGTGATATCGGGGAGGGGGTGATATCGGGGGGGGGGTGATATCGGGGTGGGGGTGATATCGGGGAGGGGGTGGTTTCGGAGAGGGGGTGGTTTCGGGGAGGGGGTGATATCGGGGAGGGAGTGATATCGGGCTGGGGGTGATATCGGGGAGGGGGTGATATCGGGGAGGGGTGGTATCGGGGAAGGGTGATGTCGGGGTAGGGGTGATATTGGGGAGGGGGTTATATCGGGGAGGGGGTGATATCGGGGAGGAGTGATATCGGGGAGGGGGTGATATCGGGGAGGGGGTGATATCGGGGAGGGGGTGATATCGGGGAGGGGTGATATCGGGGAGGGGTGATATCGGGGAGGGGGCGATATCGGGGAGGGGGTGATATCGGGGAGGGGGTGATATCGGGGAGGGGGTGATATCGGGGTGGGAGTGATATTGGGGAGGGGGTGATTTCGCGGTGGGGGTGATATCGGGGAGGGGTGATATCGGGGATGGGGTGATATTGGGGAGGGGGTGATATTGGGGTGGGGGTGATATCGGTGAGGGGGTGATATCGGGGAGGGGGTGATATCGGGGTGGGG
The DNA here is from genome assembly GCF_047496885.1 of Scyliorhinus torazame. Taxonomy (NCBI): domain Eukaryota; kingdom Metazoa; phylum Chordata; class Chondrichthyes; order Carcharhiniformes; family Scyliorhinidae; genus Scyliorhinus; species Scyliorhinus torazame. The sequence continues at coordinate 60,951,217 of NC_092711.1, forward strand.
GTGATATCGGGGAGGGGGTGATATCGGGCAGGGGGTGATATCGGGGTGGGGTGGTTTAGGGGAGGCGGTGGTTTCGGGCTGGTGTTGATATCGGGGAGGGGGTGATATCGGGCAGGGGGTGATATCGGGGAGGGGTTGATATCGGGGAGGGGTGGTATCGGGGAAGGGTGATGTCGGGGTAGGCGTGATATTGGGGAGGGGGTTATATCGGGGAGGGGGTGATACCGGGGAGGAGTGATATCGGGGAGGGGGTGATATCGGGGAGGGGGTGATATCGGGGAGGGGGTGATATCGGGGAGGGGTGATATCGGGGAGGGGTGATATCGGGGAGGGGGCGATATCGGGGAGGGGGTGATATCGGGGAGGGGGTGATATCGGGGAGGGGGTGATATCGGGGTGGGAGTGATATTGGGGAGGGGGTGATTTCGCGGTGGGGGTGATATCGCGGAGGGGTGATATCGGGGATGGGGTGATATCGGGGAGGGGGTGATATTGGGGTGGGGGTGATATCGGTGAGGGGGTGATATCGGGGAGGGGGTGATATCGGGGTGGGGGTGATATCGGGGAGGGGGTGATATCGGGCAGGGGGTGATATCGGGGTGGGGTGGTTTAGGGGAGGCGGTGGTTTCGGGCTGGGGGTGATATCGGGGAGGGGGTGATATCGGGGAGGGGGTGATATCGGGGAGGGGTGACTTCGGGGTGGGGGTGATATCGTGGAGGGGGTGATATCAGGGTGGGGGCGATATCGGGTAGGGGGTGATATCGGGGAGGGGGTGATATTGGGATGGGGGTGATATCGGGGAGGGGGTGATATCGTGGAGGGGGTGATATCGGGGTGGGGGTGATATCGGGGAGTGGGTGATATCGGGGAGGGAGTAATATCGGGGAGGGGGTGATATCGGGGTGGGGGTGATATTGGGGAGGGGGTGATATCCGGGAGGGGGTGATATCGGGGTCGAGTGATATCGGGGTGGGTTGATATTGGAGTGGAGGTGATAGCGGGTGGGGGTGATATCGGGGAGGGGGTGATATCGGGGAGGGGGTGATATCGGGGTGGGGGTGATATCGGGGAGGGTGTGATATCGGGGTGGGCATGATATCGGGGAGGGGGTGATATTGGGGTGGGGGTGATATCGGTGAGGGGGTGATATCGGGGAGGGGGTGATATCGGGGTGGGGGTGATATCGGGGAGGGGGTGATATCGGGCAGGGGGTGATATCGGGGTGGGGTGGTTTAGGGGAGGCGGTGGTTTCGGGCTGGGGGTGATATCGGGGAGGGGGTGATATCGGGGAGGGGGTGATATCGGGGAGGGGTGACTTCGGGGTGGGGGTGATATCGTGGAGGGGGTGATATCAGGGTGGGGGCGATATCGGGTAGGGGGTGATATCGGGGAGGGGGTGATATTGGGATGGGGGTGATATCGGGGAGGGGGTGATATCGTGGAGGGGGTGATATCGGGGTGGGGGTGATATCGGGGAGTGGGTGATATCGGGGAGGGAGTAATATCGGGGAGGGGGTGATATCGGGGTGGGGGTGATATTGGGGAGGGGGTGATATCCGGGAGGGGGTGATATCGGGGTCGAGTGATATCGGGGTGGGTTGATATTGGAGTGGAGGTGATAGCGGGTGGGGGTGATATCGGGGAGGGGGTGATATCGGGGAGGGGGTGATATCGGGGTGGGGGTGATATCGGGGAGGGTGTGATATCGGGGTGGGCATGATATCGGGGAGGGGGTGATATCGGGGAGGGGGTGATATCGGGGAGGCGGTGATATCGGTGGGGAAGTGATATCGGTGTGCGTGTGATATCGGGGAGGTGGTGATGTCGGGAAGGGTGTGATATCGGGGAGACGGTGTTATCGGGGAGGCGGTGATGTCGGGGAGGGGGTGATATCGAGGAGGGGGTGATGTCGGGGAGGGGGTGATATCGGGGCAGGGGTAATATCAGGGAGGGGGTGATATCGGGGTAGGGGTGATATCAGGGTGGGTGTGATATATGGGAAGGGGTGATATCGGGTTGGGAGTAATAGCGGGGAGGGGTGATATCGGGGAGGGCATGATATCGGGGAGGGAGTGATCTCGGGGAGTGGGTGATATCGGGGATGGGGTAATATCTGGCTGGGTGTGATATCGTGGTGCGAGAGATATCGGGGAGGGGGTGATATCGGGGAGGGGGTGATACGGGGAGGGTGGGGGTAATATCGGGGTGGGGCTGATATCGGGGTGGTGGTGATATCGGGGTGGGGGTGATATCGGGGAGGGGGTGCTATCGGGGAGTGGGCGATATCGGGGAGGGGTGCTATTGGGGAGGGGGTGATATCGGGGTGGGGGTGATATTGGGGAGGGGGTGATATCGGGGAAAGGGTGATATCAGGGAGGGGGTGATATCGGGGTGGGGGTGTTATTGGGGAAGGGGTGATATCGGGGAGGGTGTGATATCGGGAGGGGAAGATATCGGGGAGGGGGTGATATCGGGGTGGGGGTCATATCGGGGAGGGGGTGATATCGGGGAGGGGGTGATATCGGGGAGGGGGTATCGGGGAGGGGGTGGTATTGGTGAGGGGGTGATGTCGGGGAGGGGGTGATATCGGGGAGGGGGTGATATCGGGGAGGGTGTGATATCGGGGAGGGGGTGATATCGGGGAGGGGGTATCGGGGAGGGGGTGGTATTGGTGAGGGGGTGATATCGGGGAGGGGGTGATATCGGGGTGGGGGTGATATCGGGGTGGGGGTGATATCGGGGTGCGGGTGATTTCGGGGAGGTGGTGATATTGGAGAGGGGGCGATATTAGAGAGGGGGTGATATCGGGGTGAGGGTGATATCGGGGTGGGGATGATATCGGGGTGGGGTGATATCGGGGAGGGGTGAGATCGGGGTGAGGGGTTATTTCGGGGTGGGGGTGATTTCGGGGAGGGGGTGATATCGGGGAGGGGTGATATCGGAGTGGGGGTGATATCGGGGTGGGGTTGATATCGGGGTGGGGGTGATATCGGGGTGGGGTTGATATTGGGGTGGGGATGATATCGGGGTGGGGGTGATATCGGGGAGGGGGTGATAGCGGTGAGGGGGTGATTTCGGGGAGGGGGTGATATCGAGGATGGGGTGATATCGGGGTGGGGGTGAATTCGGGGAGGGGGTGATATCGGGGAGGGGGTGATATCGGGGTGGGGGTGATATCGGGGAGGGGGTGATATCGGGGTGGGGGTGATTTCGGGGAGGGGGTGATATCGGGGGGGGGTGATATCGGGGAGGGGGTGATATCGGGGAGGGGGTGATTTCGGGGATGGACTGATATCGGGGAGGGGGTGATATCGGGGAGGGGGTGATATCGGGGAGGGGGTGATATTGGGGAGGGGGTGATATCGGGGAGGGGGTGATATCGGGGTGGTGGTGATTTCGGGGAGGGGGTGATTTCGGGGAGGGGGTGATATCGGGGAGGGGGTGATATCGGGGTGGGGGTGATATCGGGGTGGGGGTGATATCGGAGAGGGGGTGATATCGGGGAGGGGGTGATATCGGGGAGGGGTTGATATCGGGGAGGGGGTGATATCGGGGAGTGGGTGATATAGGGGAGGGGGTGATATCGGGGAGGGGGTGATATCGGGTGGGGGTGATATCGGAGTGGGGGTGATATCGGAGAGGGGGTGATATCGGCGTGGGTGTGATATCGGAGGGGGTGATATCGGTGAGTGGGTGATATCGGGGAGTGGGTTATATCGGGGTGGGGGTGATATCGGGGAGGGGGTGATATCGGGGAGGGGGTGATATTGGGGTGGGGGTGATTTCGGGAGGGGGTGATATCGGGGAGGGGTGATTTCGGGGAGGGGGTGATATCGAGGAGGGGGTGATATCGGGGAGTGGGTGATATCGGGGAGGGGGTGATATCGGGGAGGGGGTGATATCGGGGTGGGGGTGATTTCGGGGAGGGGGTGATATCGGGGGGGGTGATATCGGGGAGGGGGTGATATCGGGGTGGGGGTGATTTCGGGGATGGGCTGATATCGGGGAGGGGGTGATATCGGGGAGGGGGTGATATCGGGGAGGGGGTGATATTGGGGAGGGGGTGATATCGGGGAGGGGGTGATATCGGGGTGGTGGTGATTTCGGGGAGGGGGTGATTTCGGGGAGGGGGTGATATCGGGGAGGGGGTGATATCGGGGTGGGGGTGATATTGGGGTGGGGGTGATATCGGAGAGGGGGTGATATCGGGGAGGGGGGATATCGGGGAGGGGTTGATATCGGGGAGGGGGTGATATCGGGGAGGGGGTGATATAGGGGAGGGGGTGATATCGGGGAGGGGGTGATATCCGGTGGGGGTGATATCGGGGTGGGGGTGATATCGGAGAGGGGGTGATATCGGCGTGGGTGTGATATCGGAGGGGGTGATATCGGTGAGTGGGTGATATCGGGGAGTGGGTTATATCGGGGAGGGGGTGATATCGGGGAGGGGGTGATATCGGGGAGGGGGTGATATTGGGGTGGGGGTGATTTCGGGAGGGGGTGATATCGTGGAGGGGTGATTTCGGGGAGGGGGTGATATCGAGGAGGGGGTGATATCGGGGAGGGGTGACATCGGGGAGGGGGTGATATCGCGGTGGGGTGATATCGGGGAGGGGGTGATATCGGGGGGGTGATATCGGGGAGGGGGTGATATCGGGGTGGGGGTGATATCGGGGAGGGCATGATATCGGGGAGGGGGTGATATCGGGGAGGGGTGATATCGGGGAGTGGGTGATATCGCGCAGTCGCTGATATCGGGGAGGGGGTGATATCGGGCAGGGGGTGATATCGGGGAGGGGGTGATATCGGGGGGGTGATATCGGGGTGGGGGTGATATCGGGGAGGGGGTGGTTTCGGGGAGGGGGTGGTTACGGGGAGGGGGTGATATCGGGGAGGGGGTGATATCGGGCAGGGGGTGATATCGGGGGGGGGGTGATATCGGGGAGGGGTGATATCGGGGAAGGGTGATGTCGGGGTAGGGGTGATATTGGGGAGGGGGTTATATCGGGGAGGGGGTGATATCGGGGTGGGGGTGATTTCGGGGAGGGGGTGATATCGGGGGGGGGTGATATCGGGGAGGGGGTGATATCGGGGTGGGGGTGATTTCGGGGATGGGCTGATATCGGGGAGGGGGTGATATCGGGGAGGGGGTGATATCGGGGAGGGGGTGATATTGGGGAGGGGGTGATATCGGGGAGGGGGTGATATCGGGGTGGGGGTGATTTCGGGGATGGGCTGATATCGGGGAGGGGGTGATATCGGGGAGGGGGTGATATCGGGGAGGGGGTGATATTGGGGAGGGGGTGATATCGGGGAGGGGGTGATATCGGGGTGGTGGTGATTTCGGGGAGGGGGTGATTTCGGGGAGGGGGTGATATCGGGGAGGGGGGTGATATCGGGGTGGGGGTGATATTGGGGTGGGGGTGATATCGGAGAGGGGGTGATATCGGGGAGGGGGGATATCGGGGAGGGGTTGATATCGGGGAGGGGGTGATATCGGGGAGGGGGTGATATAGGGGAGGGGGTGATATCGGGGAGGGGGTGATATCCGGTGGGGGTGATATCGGGGTGGGGGTGATATCGGAGAGGGGGTGATATCGGCGTGGGTGTGATATCGGAGGGGGTGATATCGGTGAGTGGGTGATATCGGGGAGTGGGTTATATCGGGGAGGGGGTGATATCGGGGAGGGGGTGATATCGGGGAGGGGGTGATATTGGGGTGGGGGTGATTTCGGGAGGGGGTGATATCGTGGAGGGGTGATTTCGGGGAGGGGGTGATATCGAGGAGGGGGTGATATCGGGGAGGGGTGACATCGGGGAGGGGGTGATATCGCGGTGGGGTGATATCGGGGAGGGGGTGATATCGGGGGGGTGATATCGGGGAGGGGGTGATATCGGGGTGGGGGTGATATCGGGGAGGGCGTGATATCGGGGAGGGGGTGATATCGGGGAGGGGTGATATCGGGGAGTGGGTGATATCGCGCAGTCGCTGATATCGGGGAGGGGGTGATATCGGGCAGGGGGTGATATCGGGGAGGGGGTGATATCGGGGGGGTGATATCGGGGTGGGGGTGATATCGGGGAGGGGGTGGTTTCGGGGAGGGGGTGGTTACGGGGAGGGGGTGATATCGGGGAGGGGGTGATATCGGGCAGGGGGTGATATCGGGGGGGGGGGTGATATCGGGGAGGGGTGATATCGGGGAAGGGTGATGTCGGGGTAGGGGTGATATTGGGGAGGGGGTTATATCGGGGAGGGGGTGATATCGGGGAGGAGTGATATCGGGGAGGGGGTGATATCGGGGAGGGGGTGATATCGGGGAGGGGGTGTTATCGGGGAGGGGTGATATCGGGGAGGTGTGATATCGGGGAGGGGGCGATATCGGGGAGGGGGTGATATCGGGGAGGGGGTGATATCGGGGAGGGGGTGATATCGGGGTGGGAGTGATATTGGGGAGGGGGTGATTTCGCGGTGGGGGTGATATCGGGGAGGGGTGATATCGGGGATGGGGTGATATCGGGGAGGGGGTGATATTGGGGTGGGGGTGATATCGGTGAGGGGGTGATATCGGGGAGGGGGTGATATCGGGGTGGGGGTGATATCGGGGAGGGGGTGATATCGGGCAGGGGGTGATAGCGGGGTGGGGTGGTTACGGGGAGGCGGTGGTTTCGGGGTGGGGGTGATATCGGGGAGGGGGTGATATCGGGGAGGGGGTGATATCGGGGAGGGGTGACTTCGGGGTGGGGGTGATATCGGGAAGGGGGTGATATCAGGGTGGGGGCGATATCGGGCAGGGGGTGATATCGGGGAGGGGGTGATATTGGGGTGGGGGTGATATCGGGGAGGGGGTGATATCGTGGAGGGGGTGATATCGGGTGGGGGTGATATCGGGGTGGGTGATATCGGGGAGGGAGTGATATCGGGGAGGGGGTGATATCGGGGTGGGGGTGATATCGGGGAGGGGGTGATATTGGGGAGGGGGTGATATCCGGGAGGGGGTGATATCGGGTAGGGGGTGGTTTCGGGGAGGGGGTGGTTTCGAGGAGGGGGTGATTTCGGGGAGGGGGTGTTATCGGGCAGGGGGTGATATCGGGGAGGGGGTGATATCTGGGAGGGGGTGATATCGGGGAGGGGGTGATATTGGTGAGGGGGTGATATCGGGGAGGGGGTGATATCGGGGAGGGGGTGATATCGGGGTGGCGGTGATATCGGGGACGGGGTGATATCGGGGAGGGGGTGATCAGGCAGGGGGTGATATCGGGGTGGGGGTGGTTTCAGGGAGTGGGTGGTTTCGGGGTGGGGTGATATCGGGGAGAGCGTGATATCGGGGAGGGGGTGATATTGGTGAGGGGGTGATATCGGGGAGGGGATGATATCGGGGAGGGGGTGATATCGGGGTGGCGGTGATATCGGGGACGGGGTGATATCGGGGAGGGGGTGATATCGGGGTGGGAGTGATATTGGGGAGGGGGTGATTTCGCGGTGGGGGTGATATCGGGGAGGGGTGATATCGGGGATGGGGTGATATCGGGGAGGGGGTGATATTGGGGTGGGGGTGATATCGGTGAGGGGGTGATATCGGGGAGGGGGTGATATCGGGGTGGGGGTGATATCGGGGAGGGGGTGATATCGGGCAGGGGGTGATATCGGGGTGGGGTGGTTACGGGGAGGCGGTGGTTTCGGGGTGGGGGTGATATCGGGGAGGGGGTGATATCGGGGAGGGTGTGATATCGGGGAGGGGTGACTTTGGGGTGGGGGTGATATCGGGAAGGGGGTGATATCAGGGTGGGGGCGATATCGGGCAGGGGGTGATATCGGGGAGGGGGTGATATTGGGGTGGGGGTGATATCGGGGAGGGGGTGATATCGTGGAGGGGGTGATATCGGGGTGGGGGTGATATCGGGGAGTGGGTGATATCGGGGAGGGAGTGATATCGGGGAGGGGGTGATATCGGGGTGGGGGTGATATCGGGGAGGGGGTGATATTGGGGAGGGGGTGATATCCGGGAGGGGGTGATATCGGGTAGGGGGTGGTTTCGGGGAGGGGGTGGTTTCGAGGAGGGGGTGATTTCGGGGAGGGGGTGTTATCGGGCAGGGGGTGATATCGGGGAGGGGGTGATATCTGGGAGGGGGTGATATCGGGGAGGGGGTGATATTGGTGAGGGGGTGATATCGGGGAGGGGGTGATATCGGGGAGGGGGTGATATCGGGGTGGCGGTGATATCGGGGACGGGGTGATATCGGGGAGGGGGTGATCAGGCAGGGGGTGATATCGGGGTGGGGGAGGTTTCAGGGAGTGGGTTGTTTCGGGGTGGGGTGATATCGGGGAGAGCGTGATATCGGGGAGGGGGTGATATTGGTGAGGGGGTGATATCGGGGAGGGGATGATATCGGGGAGGGGGTGATATCGGGGTGGCGGTGATATCGGGGACGGGGTGATATCGGGGAGGGGGTGATATCGGGGAGGGGGTGATATCGGGGAGGGGGTGATATCGGGGAGGCGGTGATATATGGGAGGGGTGATATGGGGGAGGGGTTGATATCGGGGTAGGGGTGATATCGGGGTGGGGGTGATATCGGGGAGGGGTTGATATCGGGGTAGGGGTGATATCGGGATGGGGGTGATATCGGGGAGGCGGTGATATATGGGAGGGGTGATATGGGGGAGGGGGTGGCCGGGGTGGGGGAGGGGCAGTGCTGCGGTGCCTATTGATGCACATCAATCCCGTTGTCCACCAATGGGGCCAATGGGCAGCAGAAGCCTGTGTCTCTGTCTGTGTCCCTGTCTGCGACTCTGTCTCTGTTTGTGTCCCTGTCTCTGTCTGTGTCTCTGTCTCTGTCTGTGTCCCTGTCTGTGTCTCTGTCTCTCTGTGTCCCTGTCTCTGTCTGTGTCCCTGTCTGTGTCTCTGTCTCTGTCTGTGTCCCTGTCTGTGTCTCTGTCTCTGTCTGTGTCTCTCTCTGTGTCTCTGTCTCTGTCTCTGTCCTTGTCTCTGTCTGTGTCTCTGTCTGTGTCCCTGTCTGTGTCTCTGTCTCTGTCTGTGTCCCTGTCTCTGTCTGTATCCCTGTCTGTGTCTTTGTCTCTGTCTGTGTCCCTGTCTCTGTATGTGTCTCTGTCTGTGTCGCTGTCTCTGTCTGTGTCTCTGTCTGTGTCCCTGTTTCTGTCTGTATCCCTGTCCCTGTCTGTATCTCTGTCTGTGTCTCTGTCTCTGTCTGTGTCCCTGTCTCTGCCTGTGTCTCTGTCTCTGTCTGTGTCCCTGTCTCTGTCTCTGTCTGTGTCCCTGTCTCTGCCTGTGTCTCTGTCTGTGTCTGTGTCTCTGTCTGTGTCCCTGTCTCTGTCTGAGTCCCTGTCTGTGTCTCTGTCTCTGTCTATGTCTTTGTCTGTGTCCCTGTCTGTTTCCCTGTCTGTGTCTGTGTCTCTGTCTGTGTCTCTGTCTGTGTCCCTGTCTGTGTCCCTGTCTGTGTCTGTGTCTCTGTCTGTGTCCCTGTCTCTGTCTGTGTCCCTGTCTGTGTCTGTGTCTCTGTCTCTGTCCCAGTCTCTGTCTGTGTCTCTGTCTCTGCCCCTGTCTCTGTCTGTGTCCCTGACTGTGTCTCTGTCTGTCTCTCTGTCTGTGTCCCTGTCTCTGTCTGTGTCCCTGTCTGTGTCTCTGTCCCTGTCTCTGTCTGTGTCCCATTCACTGTCTGTGTCCCTGTCTCTGTCGGTATCTCTGTCTCTGCCTGTGTCTGTGTCTCTGCCTGTGTCTCTGTCACTGTCTGTGTCTGTATCTCTGTCTCTGCCTCTGTCTCTGTCCCTGTCTGTGTCTCTGCCTGTGTCTCTGTCACTGTCTGTGTCTGTGTCTCTGTCTCTGTCTGTGTCTCTGTCTCTGTCACTGTCTCTGTCTGTGTCCCTGTCACTGTCCCTGTCTGTGTCCCTGTCTCTGTCTGTGTCCCTGTCCCTGTCTGTGTCCCTGTCTGTGTCTGTGTCTCTGTCTCTGTACCTGTCCCTGTCTTTGTCTGTGTCTCTGTCTCTGTCCCTGTCTCTGTCTGTTTCCCTGTCTGTGTCTCTGTCTGTGTCTCTGTCTGTGTCCCTGTCTCTGTCTGTGTCCCTGTCTCTGTCTGTCTCTCTGTCAGTGTCCCTGTCTCTGTCTGTGTCTCTGTCTCTGTGTCTGTCTGTGTCCCTGTCTCTGTCTGTGTCTCTGTCTGTGTCTCTGTCTGTCTCCCTGTCTCTGTCTGTGTCCCTCCTCTGTCTGTGTCCCTGTCTCTGTCTGTATCTCTGTCTCTGTCTGTTTCTGTGTCTCTGTCTGGGTCTCTGTCTGTATCTCTGTCTCTGTCTGTGTCCCTGTCTCTGTCTGTGTCTCTGTCTCTGTCTGTGTCCCTGTCTCTGTCTCTGTCTGTGTCCCTGTCTCTGTCTGTGTCTCTGTCTGTGTCTGTGTCTCTGTCTGTGTCCCTGTCTCTGTCTGTGTCCCTGTCTGCGTCTCTGTCTCTGTCTGTGTCTCTGTCTGTGTCCCTGTCTGTGTCCCTGTCTGTGTCCCTGTCTGTGTCTGTGTCTCTGTCTGTGTCCCTGTCTCTGTCTGTGTCCCTGTCTGTGTCTGTGTCTCTGTCTCTGTCCCTGTCTCTGTCTGTGTCTCTGTCTCTGCCCCTGTCTCTGTCTGTGTCCCTGACTGTGTCTCTGTCTGTGTCTCTGTCTGTGTCCCTGTCTCTGTCTGTGTCCCTGTCTGTGTCTCTGTCCCTGTCTCTGTCTGTGTCCCATTCTCTGTCTGTGTCCCTGTCTCTGTCGGTATCTCTGTCTCTGCCTGTGTCTGTGTCTCTGCCTGTGTCTCTGTCACTGTCTGTGTCTGTATCTCTGTCTCTGTCCCTGTCTGTGTCTCTGCCTGTGTCTCTGTCACTGTCTGTGTCTGTGTCTCTGTCTCTGTCTGTGTCTCTGTCTCTGTCACTGTCTCTGTCTGTGTCCCTGTCTGTGTCCCTGTCTGTGTCCCTGTCTCTGTCTGTGTCCCTGTCCCTGTCTGTGTCCCTGTCTCTGTCTGTATCTCTGTCTCTGCCTGTGTCTGTGTCTCTGCCTGTGTCTCTGTCACTGTCTGTGCCTGTGTCTCTGTCTCTGTCTGTGACCCTCTCTCTGTCTGTGTCTCTGTCTGTGTCTCTGTCTGTGTCCCTGTCTCTGTCTGTGTCTCTGTCTGCGTCCCTGTCTCTGTCTGTCTCCCTGTCTCTGTCTGTGTCTCTGTCTGTGTCCCTGTCTCTGTCTGTCTCTCTGTCAGTGTCCCTGTCTCTGTCTGTGTCTCTGTCTCTGTGTCTGTCTGTGTCCCTGTCTCTGTCTGTGTCTCTGTCTGTGTCTCTGTCTGTGTCCCTGTCTCTGTCTGTGTCCCTCCTCTGTCTGTGTCCCTGGCTCTGTCTGTATCTCTGTCTCTGTCTGTTTCTGTGTCTCTGTCTGTGTCTCTGTCTGTATCTCTGTCTCTGTCGGTGTCTCTGTCTCTGTCTGTATCTCTGTCTGTGTCTCTGTCTGTGTCTCTGTCTGTATCTCTGTCTGTGTCTCTGTCTGTGTCTCTGTCTGTATCTCTGTCTGTGTCTCTGTCTCTGTGTCTGTCTGTGCCTCTGTCTGTATCTCTGTCTGTGTCTCTGCCAGTGTACCTGTCTCTGTCTGTGTCCCTGTCTCTGCCTCAATCTGTGTCTGTATCTCTGTCTGTATCCCTGTCTCTGTCTGTGTCCCTGTCTCTGTCTGTATCTCTGTCTGTGTGTCTGTGTTTGTCTGTGTCTCTCTCTGAGTCTCTGTGTCTGTCTGTGTCTCAGTCTCTGTCTCAGACTCTGTCTCTGTCTGTGTCTCTGTCGGTGTCTCTGTCTGTGTCTCTGTCTGTGTCCCTGTCTTTGTCTGTGTCTCTCTGTACCTATGTCTGTGTCTCTGTGTCTGTCAGTGTCTCCGTCTCTGTCTCTGTCTGAGTCTGCCGGTGTCTGTGTCTCACTCTCTGTCTCTGTCTGTGTCTCTGTGCCTGTCTGTGTCTCTGTCTCTGTCTGGGGCACATTCTGCTGCACAGTCTGTGTTTAAGTGTGAGGCACCCACCCATCTGATCGGCATTGGGGGAGTCACACACACCCAGCTGATCGGCATTGGGGCAGTTACACACATACCCAGCTGATCGGCATTGGGGGAGTCACACACACCCAGCTGATCGGCATTGGGGGAGTCACACACACCCAGCTGATCGGCATTGGGGGAGTCACACACACCCAGCTGATCGGCATTGGGGGAGTCACACACACCCAGCTGATCGGCAATGGGGAGAGACACACACCCAGCTGATCGGCATTGGGGGAGTCACACACACCCAGCTGATCGGCATTGGGGGAGTCACACACACCCAGCTGATCGGCATTGGGGGAGTCACACACACCCAGCTGATCGGCATTGGGGGAGTCACACACACCCAGCTGATCGGCTATGGTGGAGGCACACACCCAGCTGATCGGCATTGGGGGAGTCACACACATACCCAGCTGATCGGCATTGGGGGAGTCACACACATACCCAGCTGATCGGTATTGGGGGAGTCACACACACCCAGCTGATCGGCATTGGGGGAGTCACACACACCCAGCTGATCGGCATTGGGGGAGTCACACACACCCAGATGATCGGCTATGGTGGGGGCACATACCCAGCAGATCGGCATTGGGGGAGTCACACATACCCAGCTGATCGGCAATGGGGGAATCACAGTGACCCAGCTGATCGGCATCGAGAGAGTCACACACATCCAGCTGGTCGGCATTGGGGAGAGGCACACATCCAGCTGATCGGCATCGAGAGAGTCACACACACCCAGCTGATTGGCATTGGGGGAGTCACACCCGCCCAGCTGATCGGCATTGGGGGAGTCACACACACCCAGCTGATCGGCAATGGGGAGTCACACACACCCAGCTGATCGGCATTGGGGGAGTCACACACACCCAGCTGATCGGCATTGGGGGAGTCACACACACCCAGCTGATCGGCAATGGGGGGGAATCACACACCCAGCTGATCGGCATTGGGGGAGTCACACATACCCAGCTGATCGGCATTGGGGGAATCAAACATCCAGCTGATCGGCAATGGGGAGTCACACATACCCAGCTGATCGGCATTGGGGGAATCACACCCCCAGCTGTTCGGCCATGGTGGAGGCACATACCCAGCTGATATGCAATGGGGGAGTCACACACACCCAGCTGATTGGCATTGGGGGAGTCACACCCGCCCAGCTGATCGGCATTGGGGGAGTCACACACACCCAGCTGATCGGCAATGGGGAGTCACACACACCCAGCTGATCGGCATTGGGGGAGTCACACACACCAAGCTGATCGGCATTGGGGGAGTCACACACATACCCAGCTGATCAGCATTGGGGGAGTCACACACACCCAGCTGATCGGCATTGGGGGAGTCACACACACCCAGCTGATCGGCAATGGGGGGGAATCACACACCCAGCTGATCGGCATTGGGGGAGTCACACATACCCAGCTGATCGGCATTGGGGGAATCACACATCCAGCTGATCGGCAATGGGGAGTCACACATACCCAGCTGATCGGCATTGGGGGAATCAGACCCCCAGCTGATCGGCCATGGGGAGTCACACATACCCAGCTGATCGGCATTGGGGGAATCAGACCCCCAGCTGATCGGCCATGGTGGAGGCACATACCCAGCTGATCGGCAATGGGGGAGGCACACACACCCAGCTGATCGGCATCGAGAGAGTCACACACACCCAGCTGATCGGCCATGGTGGAGGCACATACCCAGCTGATCGGCAATGTGGGAGGCACATAACCAGCTGATCGGCAATGGGGGAGGCACACACCCAGCTGATCGGCATTGGGGGAGTCACACACACCCAGCTGATCGGCAATGTGGGAGGCACACATCCAGCTGATCGGAAATGGGGGAGACACACATCCAGCTGATCGGCATTGGGGGAGTCACACACACCCAGCTGATCGGCTATGGGGAGTCACACTCACCCAGCTGATCGGCAATGGGGGGAAGCACACATCCAGCTGATCTTCCGTGGGGGGAAGCACACTCCCAGCTGATCGGCAATGGGGGGAAGCACACACACAGGTGTTCGGCCATGGGGGAGTCACACTGACCCAGCTGATCGGCCATGGGGGAGTCACACTGACCCAGCTGGTTGGCCATGGGGGAGTCACACTGATCCAGCTGATCGGCCATGGGGGAGTCACACCCACCAACCGACAGTCTCTCCTGTTAATGCAGAACGGTAAATTTCTGCCTGTGTCTCTGCCTGTATCTGTCCAATTCTCTCTCTGTCTGTGTTTCTATCTGTGTTTCTGTCTGTGTTTCTGTTTGTTTCTCTGCCTGTGTTTCTGTCTGTGTCTGTCTGTGCCGCTATCTCTGTCGCTGTCTCTGTCGCTGTCTCAGTCGCTGTTTCTGTCTGTTTCTCTGTCTATGTCTGTGTCTGTGTGTCTGTCTATATCTGTGCCTGTGTCTCTGCCTGTGCCTGTATATCTGTCTCTGTCTGTTTCTCTGTCTGTGTCTGTGCCTGTGTCTGACTCTGTCTGTATCTGTGCCTGTGTCTCTGTCTGTGCCTGTGTCCCTGTCTGTGTCTGTGTCTGACTCTGTCTGTATCTGTGCCTCTGTCTCTGTCCGGCCCGGCCACCCAGCCCTTCCCACGGCACCCACAGCCCGGCCCTCCGCCACCCAGCCCTTCCCACGGCATCCACAGCCCGGCCCTCCGCCACCCAGCCCTTCCCACGGCACCCACAGCCCGGCCCCCCGCCACCCAGCCCTTCCCACGGCACCCACAGCCCTCCGCCACCCAGCCCTTCCCACGGCACCCACAGCCCTCCGCCACCCAGCCCTGCCCACGGCACCCACAGCCCTCCCCCACCCAGCCCTTCCCACGGCACCCACAGCCCGGCCCTCCGCCACCCAGCCCTGCCCACGGCACCCACAGCCCGGCCCTCCGCCACCCAGCCCTTCCCACGGCACCCACAGCCCTCCCCCACCCAGCCCTTCCCACGGCACCCACAGCCCGGCCCCCCGCCACCCAGCCCTTCCCACGGCACCCACAGCCCTCCGCCACCCAGCCCTTCCCACGGCACCCACAGCCCTCCGCCAACCAGCCCTTCCCACGGCACCCACAGCCCTCCCCCACCCAGCCCTTCCCACGGCACCCACAGCCCGGCCCCCCGCCACCCAGCCCTTCCCACGGCACCCACCGCCCTCCGCCACCCAGCCCTGCCCACGGCACCCACAGCCCGGCCCCCCGCCACCCCGCCCTTCCCACGGCACCCACAGCCCGGCCCTCCGCCACCCAGCCCTTCCCACGGCACCCACAGCCCTCCGCCACCCAGCCCTTCCCACGGCACCCACAGCCCGACCCTCCGCCACCCAGCCCTTCCCACGGCACCCACAGCCCTCCGCCACCCAGCCCTGCCCACGGCACCCACAGCCCGGCCCTCCGCCACCCAGCCCTTCCCACGGCACCCACAGCCCGACCCTCCGCCACCCAGCCCTTCCCACGGCACCCACAGCCCTCCGCCACCCAGCCCTTCCCACGGCACCCACAGCCCGACCCTCCGCCACCCAGCCCTTCCCACGGCACCCACAGCCCTCCGCCACCCAGCCCTTCCCACGGCACCCACAGCCCGGCCCTCTGCCACCCAGCCCTTCCCACGGCACCCACAGCCCGACCCTCCGCCACCCAGCCCTTCCCACGCACCCACAGCCCGGCCCTCCCCCACCCAGCCCTTCCCACGGCACCCACAGCCCTCCGCCACCCAGCCCTTCCCACGGCACCCACAGCCCTGCCCTCCGCCACCCAGCCCTTCCCACGGCACCCACCGCCCTACGCTACCCAGCCCTTCCCACGGCACCCACCGCCCTCCGCTCCGCCAGCCACCCGAATGGAGATTGGCGGAGGTGCGGATTCCTGAGCAGCGCCTCCCTTACGACAGCCGCCACTCCTGACGGGGGAGAGCTGCGGCGCCTGGAGACCGTGTTCCAGACTTTGAGGAGGTCCTGGTACAAGACGGGCAGCGCCAACAGAGAGTTCCGAAGACCCTGCTGGTCCCCAGACAGGAGCCGCACGTCGTAGTTCAGGCCGAGCCCCTGGGGGGAGAAATCCGTCGCCAGGGCCCCACCGTGGAGGAGGCTCAGCGTACAGGTAACGCTGCAGAGTCTGAGGGTGGAAAGTGGCAGTCTGGGTGCGGAGGCACACCAGCGCCTGACCGCCCTCCGCCATCGGGAGACTCCAGACCTCCGCAGCGACCCCGTGCAGTCGATTGTCCCGGAGGACCCGAAGCCGGGCTCTCTGGATGGTGGGACAAAGCCAGGGGGGGAGTCAGTGACCAGCCGGGACCACAGCATGGAGGCGATCAGCTGGTTTATGACGAGAACTCGGCCCCTGTGGGACAGCACTCGGAGCCGTCCTGTCCAGCGTCCCAGGCCAGCGGTGACCTTGGTCTCCAGCTCCTGCCCGTTCGCCGGCCAGGCTCCCTCTGCCGGGCAAAGATGGACTCCCAGGTAGAGGCTGTTGGTCCGACTCCAGCTGAAGGGCCCGAGCTCCTCCGGGAGGGGGTCCACCTGCCACGGACCGACCAGGAGTCCGGAACATTTGGCCCAGTTGATCCGTGCGGAGGACGCGGCGGAGTAGACAGCTTGGCTCTCTCGCATCCTCCGGGGGTCCCCGGGGTCAGTGACCATGAGGAACACGGCATCAGCGTCCGCCGAGAGGACCACCCCCCCGTCCGGCTCGCGCAGAACCAGCCCCGTGAACCCCCTCCGCAGGAGGCACAGGAAAGGCCCCACGCAGAGGGAATAATGTTGACCGGACAGGGGGCAGCACTGACGCACTCCTCTCCCAAAGCGAAGGGGCGCCGTCAGGGACCCGTTAACCTTAATCAGACTCTCCGAGGCGGCGGACAGTAACCGGATCCGGGCGGCAAAATACCACCCGAACCCGACAGCTCGCAGAGTCCCGAGCAAATCCCCGGGCCCCACCCTGTCGAACGCCTTCTCCTGGTCAAGAGACAGGGAGGCGCTCGACATACCAGTCCGCTGGGTAAAGTGAATAATGTCCCGGGCCAGGTGAATGTTGTCATAGATTGTGCGGTCCGGGACTGTGTAGGACTGGTCAGGGTGGACCATGTGGTCCAGCTCGGGGCCAGGGCGTAAACACAGCACCTTGGCAAAGATTTAATAGTCCGTGCTGAGGAGGGAGACCAGTCGCCAGGTCTTAAGTCGGCGGAGATCCCCCTTCTTGGGCAGCAGGGCAATGACGGCCCTGCGCCACGAAAGGGGCATCTCCCCGGTCGCGATACATTCCCCCAGGATCCCCGTGTAGTCACTCCCCAGGACGTCCCAGCACGCCCTGAAGAACTCCACGGTCAGCCCGTCCAGCCCTGGGGATTTGCCCCGTGGGAGGCTGTCCAGGGCGCCGGTCAGCTCTTGGAGGTTGATGGCATTATTGAGCTTCCCGGCGCCCTCCGGGCCCACCTGCGGCAGGTCCTCCCACAGAACTCTGCAAGCGTCCTCGCTGGACGGACCCGGAGAGAAGAGGTCGGAGTAAAAATCCCTGATCAGGGTCCTGACCGCCTCCGGATCCGAGACGAGGGGCCGGTCGTCGACCAACAGCGTAGAAACCTGCCGACGGGCCCCGCGCCCTCTTTCCAGCAAGTAGAAGAAGCGGGAGCCGCGGTCCATGTCCGTTAAGAGACGGATCCACGACCTCACGTACGCGCCGCGGGACCCGGCGAGTTGCAGGCCCCGCAGTGCGCCCCTCTTCTCCCTGTACACCAGCCCCAGGGCCGGGCCTCATCGGGCTGAGCGAGACGTGACTCCAGTTCGAGGAGTTCCTCAGCCAGGTTGGCGATCGTGGAGTTCCGCCCCGCCGTAGACCCCTCCGTGTACCCCTGACAGACGGCACGGTTCTGGGCCTTGCCCACAGCCCACCGCAGCCTCAAGGAGGGGAAGCCATCCCGCTTCCTTCTCCAGTCGGCCCAGAAACGGCAGAACGAGTCCAGGAACCGCTCGTCCTCCAGCAGCAGGTTGTTAAAGTGCCAGTACGCGGACCGTGTCTGAGCGCGGGACGGGGCGAGACCCGCCCACACCAGGTGGTGATCCGAGCTCGGCACCTGCTCCATGGAGGCCGTCGGAACGCTGGGCAAGTACGTCTTGGAAATGTAAAGACGGTCGATGCTGGACGCTCTGAACGGGGGCCGCACAGAGGTGCGCCCCCGCAATTCAGAATGGAGAGCCCGCTAGACATCCACCAAGTCAAAGGACCTAACCAGGTCCCTCAACTCCACCACCGCAGCCAGGCCGCGCTGGACTCCGATGCGGTCCTTGTCCCGGAGGGTGCAATTACAATCCCCTCCGAGGACGATGCACTCGCCAGCCGGGATGGTGCCTGGAAGAGTGGACACCTTTTGGAAGAAAGTCGCCTGCTGCGGTCCGGCCACGGGAGCGGATACATTTACAAAGTGAATCACCGCTGCCCCGAAACGGGCCTTTAGGTGCAGCAGACGGACTGGCACCGGCTCCTGGACCCCCAAGATCTCCGGCTGAAAATGTGGAGCCAACAAGATAGCCACCCCGCCTGAACGTGGGGCCAGGTGACTCATGAAGACTCCGCCTTGCCCCTCCAGGGTCCCCTGAGCTTCGTCACCCGGATGGCCTGGGTTTCCTGCAGGAAGCACACCCCGTACTTTCCGTCCCGGAGGATAGACAAGAACTGGAGACGGTGGTGCGCGTGGCTGCTGCCGTTGATGTTGAGGCTGGCCATGGTTACCTCCATGTCAGCAGCAATAGTTATCCATCACCTTTAGTGCTCAGAGTGGGGGTACCGCCCCTCCACTCCCTCAGGGGTCCCACAAGGAACTGAGCAGCTTGGCGCTGCTCCTCCTGGTCTTGATCGAACTCCCGGGCCTCTCTGACATAGGCCCGGGCGGGGCCAAGAGCAGCCCCAGGTTTCCCCAGCTGCCCAGGGCCAGCCGCACACAGTCCGGGTGACCATGGTGCGTTCCCAGAAATGTCCGGAGTTCCCCAGGGGGGACGATGGGAGACTCAGTGCCGTGTGTGAGGGTGCCCTCTGCCTCACTGCAGAGCGCATCTAAATCCTCCTCCTCACCCGCCACCGAGCAGCCTTCCTCCTCCGAACGGTCACCTCCCGAGCTCGAGTCCCCCGCCACATGGAGTATGGCGGGTGGCACGGGCCCACCGGCTAACCCTTGGCCCGGGTCGACCCCACCGCCCAGGGTCGTCCTCAGGCAGGTCCCTCGCAGGCTCCTCCCGCAGCTCAGGGCCCGTGGACGGCGCCTCCACCCACGCCGGCGACTCCGGGACGTCGGAGAGGCCCCCCGGAAACATGTCCGGGTTGAAAACAGGGCTCTCCGGCGTCGCCCGCCCGGGTGTAGAGAGCGGGGAGCCTTCCCCGTCCTCCCACGGCCCACAGTGGCACGATGAGCGGTCGCTGCTGCTGCCGGCCCCCGGCGATGGTGAAGAGGAGGCGTCCGGGGAGGAAACTTGCACCGGGCGGGACGGGCCCCCAGGGGCTTCGACTCCGCTCGACCCCGGGTCCTCCTGCTCGGGGGGCGACAGCAGCTCGAGTGGCTCGGGGGCCTCGGAGGCCCCCCCGGCCTTGCTTCTCTTCATTGTGTGCCCCGGGCCAGGCGTCAGGGGGATGGGCACCAACACGGGAGAGATGGGGCAGGAGGAGCTCGGTGGGGAGGGAGGGCGGGACGTTTGATAGAACAACACGTTCTGCGGTGGCCTCCAGCGTCTCCACCGCCACGTGTGTCCCGCCCACCGTGAGCCCCCTTTCCAGGGCCCGCTGGGCCGCCTGCTCGGCCCGCAGGAAGAACCCGGCCTTGCCGTACATCCGCGAGGCGGCTACGATGGCCGAGGGGCCGACAGCCCCGCCCATCGCACGGGTGCCCGCCTCAATGGTCATGGTAGGGTGGGCATAGCACTTCACCCCCAGCTGCCGCGTGAGCAGGCGGGAGGGCGAGGGCACCGCGGGGGCAGCGGAGCGACGGGAGGCTGCCGCCCCCACATAATGTCTTGTCCGCCCTGCCCCCGGCAGAGTGGACGATGCCCCCGAGGTGCTGGCCAGAGGGGTGGGAGGACAGGAGGCCGGGCCTGCAGCCCTGGATGGTCCCACTCCCACCTCAGGCAGAGGGGTTGGAGGACAGAAGGCCGGGCCTGCAGCCCTGGATGGTCCCTGTCCCACCTCAGGCAGATGGGTGGGAGGACAGGAGGCCGGGCCTGCAGCCCTGGATGGTCCCTGTCCCACCTCAGGCAGAGGGGTGGGAGGACAGGAGGCCGGGCCTGCAACCCTCGATGGTCCCATTCCCAACTCAGGCAGAGGGGTGGGAGGACAGGAGGCCGGGCCTGCAGCCCTGGATGGTCCCACTCCCACCTCAGGCAGAGGGGTGGGAGGACAGGAGGCTGGGCCTGCAGCCCTGGATAGTCCCAGTCCCAACTCAGGCAGAGGGGTGGGAGGACAGGAGGCCGGGCCTGCAGCCCTGGATGGTCCCAGTCCCACCTCAGGCAGAGGGGGGAGGAGGACAGGAGGCTGGGCCTGCAGCCCTGGATGGTCACACTCCCACCTCTGGCAGAGGGGTGGGAGGACAGGAGGCCGGGCCTGCAGCGCTGGATGGTCCCACCTCAGGCAGAGGGTTGGGAGGACAGGAGGCCGGGCCTGCAGCCCTGGATGGTCCCGCTCCCACCTCAGGCAGAGGGGTGGGAGGACAGGAGGCTGGGCCTGCAGCCCTGGATGGTCCCAGTCCCAACTCAGGCAGAGGGCTGGGAGGACAGGAGGCTCGGCCTGCAGCCCTGGATGGTCCCACCTCAGGCAGAGGGGTGGGAGGACAGGAGGCCGGGCCTGCAGCCCTGGATGGTCCCGCTCCCACCTCAGGCAGAGGGGTGGGAGGACAGGAGGCTGGGCCTGCAGCCCTGGATGGTCCCAGTCCCACCTCACGCAGAGGGGTGGGAGGACAGGAGGCTGGGCCTGCAGCCCTGGATGGTCCCAGTCCCAACTCAGGCAGAGGGCTGGGAGGACAGGAGGCTCGGCCTGCAGCACTGGATGGTCCCACCCACCTCAGGCAGAGGGGTGGGAGGACAGGAGGCCGGGCCTGCAGCTCTGGATGGTCCCACTCCCACCTCAGGCAGAGGGGTGGGAGGACAGGAGGCTTGGCCTGCAGCCCTGGATGGTCCCAGTCCCACCTCAGGCAGAGGGGTGGGAGGACAGGAGGCTCGGCCTGCAGCCCTGGATGGTCCCACTCCCACCTCAGGCAGAGGGGTGGGAGGACAGGAGGCTGGGCCTGCAGCCCTGGATGGTCCCAGTCCCACCTCAGGCAGAGGGGTGGGAGGACAGGGGGCTGGGCCTGCAGCCCTGGATGGTCCCAGTCCCAACTCAGGCAGAGGGCTGGGAGGACAGGAGGCTGGGCCTGCAGCCCTGGATGGTCCCAGTCCCACCTCAGGCAGAGGGGTGGGAGGACAGGAGGCTGGGCCTGCAGCCCTGGATGGTCCCAGTCCCAACTCAGGCAGAGGGCTGGGAGGACAGGAGGCTCGGCCTGCAGCCCTGGATGGTCCCACTCCCACCTCAGGCAGAGGGGTGGGAGGACAGGAGGCTGGGCCTGCAGCCCTGGATGGTCCCAGTCCCACCTCAGGCAGAGGGGTGGGAGGACAGGAGGCTGGGCCTGCAGCCCTGGATGGTCCCAGTCCCAACTCAGGCAGAGGGCTTGGAGGACAGGAGGCTCGGCCTGCAGCCCTGGATGGTCCCACTCCCACCTCAGGCAGAGGGGTGGGAGGACAGGAGGCCGGGCCTGCAGCCCTGGATGGTCCCACTCCCACCTAAGGCAGAGGGGTGGGAGAACAGGAGACTGGGCCTGCAGCCTGGATGATCCCACTCCCACCTCAGGCAGAGGGGTGGGAGGACAGGAGGCTGGGCCTGCAGCCCTGGATGGTCCCGCTCCCACCTCAGGCAGAGGGGTGGGAGAACAGGAGGCCGGGCCTGCAGCCCTGGATGGTACTACTCCCACCTCAGGCAGAGGGGTTGGAGGACAGGAGGCTGGGCCTGCAGCCCTGGATGGTCCCAGTCCCACCTCAGGCAGAGGGGTGGGAGAACAGGAGGCTGGGCCTGCAGCCCTGGATGGTCCCAGTCCCACCTCAGACAGAGGGGTGGGAGGACAGGAGGCTCGGCCTGCAGCCCTGGATGGTCCCACTCCCACCTCAGGCAGAGGGGTGAGAGGACAGGAGGCTGGGCCTGCAGCCCTGGATGGTCCCAGTCCCACCTCAGGCAGAGGGGTGGGAGGACAGGAGTACGGGCCTGCAGCCCTGGATGGTCCCAGTCCCACCTCAGGCAGAGGGGTGGGAGGACAGGAGGCTGGGCCTGCAGCCCTGGATGGTCCCACTCCCACCTCAGGCAGAGGGGTGGGGGGACAGGAGGCTGGGCCTGCAGCCCTGGATGGTCCCACTCCCACCTCAGACAGAGGGGTGGGAGGACAGGAGGCCGGGCCTGCAGCCTCGATGGTCCCACTCCCACCTCAGGCAGAGGGGTGATCAAACCGTGATCTTTATCAATGATGAGAATACAGAAACAGTGGAAGTTTAAACTGGACAGATATTTCACAGCTGGATTCAGACAATACAGACAGCAATGTGTCGTAGATTGTGGAAGTGCCACAAATGTTGTCAAATGCAGGACGCGGGGTCCCTCAATGTTTCAATCTTGCTGAGAGACTGTCAGCCCACAGGGACAACATTTCTGTTTCATGGGACTGATGCACAAGTTAAAATAGTTCAGTTTCAAAGTTTTAAATAAGCAGTCATTGCTCTGTGCAGCTTTCGGAATCTGTCAGTGGAATTTACTTCACACAGGCAAGTTTAACAAGTGTATGGGGAACTGATTAAAAGTTTTGATGGAGATATTCCTGCATTATGGAAATGTGTGAGATCTATTTAGGGTTTGGAAATGGATTGAGGATCAAAGGAAGCAGTTGTTTTTTAACTACATTAGACTGAGAGCCTTGAAGATTCACAACTTCCATGTGCTGTGAGAAAGGATTGATTAACCAAGGCCTATTATTCAAATACTTCAGACAAGTGAATAAGCTACAGGAACATTGAATATACAGACAGAGACAAGCAGACACCTATAATCGGAGCTTAAACTTCACGTTTGAATGTGAAGGGCTGAAATAAACAAGAGTCCACCCTGGGATTCGGTGCAATTTAAGTTCTGCTTTTTCAAAAAATAAATATAACTATCTGCAATGAAAAATTTCTTGGACAGGACAGAGGGATTTTGACTCTGTTTTTAACCCCAGACAGTATTTGTGTTGTGAGTGTTTGATGGGCAGTGTAGATGGAGCTTTACTCTGAAACACTGGAATTCAGTCTCAGGGCTGATTTAATCAAAATGCTTCAGAATAATAATTGATATTGTACATCTCGTGTGTGTCTCAGTGACAGCTCTGAAACATGTACAGCACAATCTCATCCTGTTTCTGTGTCTCTCTCTCTGAAATTAGCTGGTCCATTTCCTAAATTACTCCTGACTAGATTTCAAAAGGGCTCCATTGCCTGTGAAGCAGTTTGTGATACCCAAAGGTTATGAAAAGTGATTTAGAAAAGTCTGTCCCCAAGCTGCTGTGAGGATGTTCAGAGTCAGTGTGTGACTTGGGTCACACACAGGCCAGATACACCTCTCCAAGTTAAAGGTGGAGAATGGATCTCGCTCCATTTGAAAGATGAATTGACCCAGTCTGTGTGAGTTTGAGTATCTGTGTTTCTGTACACGTGTGTGTGTGTTGGGGGGGGGGGGGGTTATGTGTGGCATTCTTTACGCGGCACTGGAAGTTACACGGTAGCACAGTGGTTAGCACTGCGGTCTCACAGCTCCAGGGTCCCAGGTTCGAATCCCGGCTTGGGTCGCAGTCTGTGCGGAGTCTGCACGTTCTCCCCGTGTTAGCCTGGGTCTCACCCCCACAACCCAAAGATGTGCAGGGCAGGTGGATTGGCCACACTAAGTTGCCCCTGAATTGGAAAAATTGAACTGGGCTCTGAATTTATTGTAAAAATCTTTTTATTGCCGTTTCCACAATTCTGTGCATTGCGGCTTGTTTACATTTCTCAGAGAGTGAAAAGGCTTTCTCTTACGTTTCTATCGTTACAAACTGTTGCCGTTCAGTTCGGCGTGTCTGCCCCCCCCCCCCGAACCCCCCTTTCCCTAACCCTTCCCCTCTCTCCCCCGCAGACCCTCCGTGATGCCCTTCCGGGCCGACCTGGTGTGTGACCCCCTGCTCCTTGTTTACCCCCTTACCCCCCTTTCTTTTCTCCCTCCATCGGTTTCAGCCGTGTTATTTCAGTGGATTGGTGGGGGGGGGGGTTCCCCCTCTCCATCCCTCTCGGTGGGGGGGGGGTTCCCCCTCTCCATCTCTCTCGGTGGGTGGGGGGGGGGCGGTTCCCCCATCTCCATCTCTCTCGGTGGGGGGTCCCCCCTCTCCATCTCTCTCGGTGGGGGGTGGTCCCCCCTCTCCATCTCTCTCGGTGGGGGTGGGTCCCCTTGACCATCTCTCTCGGTGGGGGGGGGGGGTTCCCCCCTCTCCATCTTTCTCAGTGGGGGGGGGGTTCCCTCCTCTCCATCTCTCTCGATGGGGGTAGTTCCCCCCCTCTCCATTTCTCTCGGTGGGTGGGGGGGTCCCTCCTCTCCATCTCTCTCGGTGGGGGGTCCCCCCTCCCCATCTCTCTCGATGGGGGTGGGGGCTTCCCCCCTCTCCATCTCTCTCGGTGGGGGGGGGGGTTCCCTCCTCTCCATCTCTCTCGGTGGGGGGACCCCCTCTCCATCTCTCTCGGTGGGGGGTCCCCCCTCCCCATCTCTCTCGGTGGGGGGGGGGGTTCCCCCCTCTCCATCTCTCTCGGTGGGGGGAGGTCCCCCTCTCCATCTCTCTCGGTGGGGGGGGGTTCCCCCCTCCCCATCTATCTCATAGAACATAGAACATTACAACGCAGTACAGGCCCTTCCGCCCTCGATGTTACGCCGACCTGTGAAACCACTCTAAAGCCCATCTACACTATTCCCTCATCGCCCATATGTCTATCCAATGACCATTTGAATGTCCTTAGTGTTGGAGAGTCCACTACTGTTGCAGGCAGGGCATTCCACACCCTTACTACTCTCTGAGTAAAGAACCTACCTCTGACATCTGTCCTATATCTATCTCCCCTCAATTTAAAGCTATGTCCCCTCGTGCTGGACATCACCATCCGAGGAAAAAGGCTCTCACTGTCCACCCTATCCAATCCTCTGATCATCTTGTATGCCTCAATTAAGTCACCTCTTAACCTTCTTCTCTCTAACGAAAACAGCCTCAAGTCCCTCAGCCTTTCCTCATAAGATCTTCCCTCCATACCAGGCAACATTCTGGTAAATCTCCTCTGCACCCTTTCCAATGCTTCCACATCCTTCCTGTAATGCGGCGACCAGAATTGCACGTAATACTCCAAATGCGGCCGCACCAGAGTTTTGTACAGCTGCAACATGACCTCATGGCTCCGAAACTCAATCCCTCTACCAATAGAAGCTAACACACCGTACGCCTTCTTAACAACCCTCTCAACCTGGGTGGCAACTTTCAGGGATCTATGTACATGGACACCGAGATCTCTCTGCTCATCCACACTGCCAAGAGTCTTACCATTAGCCCAGTACTCTGTCTTCCTGTTTTTCCTTAAAAAATCAATCACCTCACACTTTTCTGCATTAAACTCCATTTGCCACCTCTCAGCCCAGCGCTGCAGCTTATCTATGTCCCTCTGTAACTTGTAACATCCTTCCGCACTGTCCATAACTCCACCGACTTTAGTGTCATCTGCAAATTTACTCACCCATCCTTCTACGCCCTCCTCCAGGTCATTTATAAAAATGACAAACAGCAGTGGACCCAAAACAGATCCTTGTGGTACACCACTAGTAACTGGACTCCAGTCTAAACACTTCCCATCAACCACCACCCTTTGTCTTCTTCCAGCTAGCCAATTTCTGATCCAAACTGCTAAATCTCCCTGAACCCCATGCTTCCGTATTTTCTGCAGTAGCCTACCGTGGGGAACCTTGTCAAATGCTTTACTGAAATCCATATACACCACATCAACTGCTTTACCCTCATCCACCTGTTTCTCACCTTCTCAAAGAACTCTATATGGTTTGTGAGGCACAACCTACCCTTCACGAAACCGTGTTGACTATGTCTAATCAAATTATTCCTTTCCAGATGATTATACACCCTCTCTCTTATAAACCTTTCCAAGATTTTGCCCACAACAGAAGTTAGGCTCACTGGTCTATATTTACCGGGGTTGTCTCTACTCTCCTTCTTGAACAAGGGGACAACATTTGCTATCCTCCAGTCTTCTGGCACTATTCCTGTTGACAAAGATGACTTAAAGATCAAAGCCAAAGGCTCTGAAATCTCCTCCCTAGCTTCCCAGAGAATCCTAGGATAAATCGTATCCGGCCCAGGGGACTTATCAATTTTCACACTTTCCAGAATTGCTAACACCTCCTCCTTATGAACCTCAAGCCCTTCTAGTATAGTAGCCTGAATCTCAGTATTCTCCTCGTCAACATTGTCTTTTTGCTGTGTGAATAGTGATGAAAAATATTCATATAGCACCTCTCCTATCTCCTTGGACTCCAAGCACAACTTCCCACTACTGTCCTTGACTGGCCCTACTCTTACCCTAGTCATTCTTTTATTCCTGACATATCTATAGAAAGCTTTAGGGTTATCCTTGATCCTACCTTCCAAAGTCTCCTCATGTCCCCTCCTGGCTCTTCTTAGCTCTCTCTTTAGGTCCTTCCTAGCTAACTTGTAACTCTCGAGCGCCCTTACTGAACCTTCATGTCTCATCTTTAAATAAGCCTCCTTCCTTCTTCCTCTAGACAAGTGTTTCGACTGCCTTAGTAAACCACGGTTCCCTTGCTCGACCACTTCCTCCCTGCCTGACAGGTACATACTTATCAAGGACACGCAGTAGCTGTTCCTTGAACAAGCTCCACATTTCCATTGTGCCCATCCCCTGCAGTTTTCCTCTCCATCTCGGTGGGGGTGGGGGGAAGGGTCCCCCTCTCCATCTCTCTCGGTGGGTGGGGGGTTCCCGCCTCTCCATCTCCCTCGGTGGGGGGATCCCCCCTCTCCATCTCTCTCGGTGGGGGAGTCCCCCCTCTCCATCTCTCTCAGTGGGGGGTCCCCCCTCTACATCTCTCTCGGTGGGGGCAGGGTTCCCCCCTCTCCATCTCTCTTGGTGGGGGGGACCCCCTCTCCATCTCTCTCGGCGGGGGGGAGGGGGTCCACCCTCTCCATCTCTCTCGGTGGAGGGGGAGTTCCCCCCTCTCCATCTCTCCCGGTGGGGGGGGGGGGGGTGATTCCACCCTCTCCATCTCTCTCTCGGTTGGGGGGGGGGGGGGGGTTCCCCCCTCTCCATCACGCTTTTTGGGGGATCTCCTTCTCCATCTCTCTCGGTGGGGGGGAGGGGGGTTCCATCCACTCCATCTCTCTCTGTGGGGGGGCAGGGTTCCCCCCTCTCCATCTCTCTTGGTGGGGGGGGGTCCACCCTCTTCATCTCTCTCGGTGGAGGGGGGTTCCCCCCTCTCCATCTCTCTCGGTGGGGGGAGGGGGGTTCCACACACTCCATCTCTCTCTGTGGGGGGGTCCCCCTTCTCCATCTCTCTCGGTGGGGGGTCCCCCCTCTACATCTCTCTCGTTGGGGGGGTCCACCCTCACCATCTCTCTCGGTGGGGGGGGAGTTCCCCCCTCTCCATCTCTCCCGGTTGGGGGGGGGGTTCCACCCTCTCCATCTCTCTCTCGGTGGGGGGGTGGGGGTTCCCCCTTCTCCATCATGCTTTGTGGGGGGTCTCCTTCTCCATCTCTCTCGGTGGGGGGAGGGGGGTTCCACCCACTCCATCTCTCTCTGTGGGGGGGGGTCCCCCTTCTCCATCTCTCTCGGTGGGGGGGTTCCCCTTCTCCATCTCTCTCGGTGGGGGGCGGGGGGAGTATGTTCTCCCCTCTCCATCTCTCTCGGTCTCTGCGTCTCTCGGTCTCTCTCTGGGACTCTGCCAAAACAAAATCCACAATCAGCAGTCGGCAATTTTCTGTCAGTTCACCGGAGCCATTTTATGTCAGTTCACAATGGCCATTGTATGTCAGTTCACGGTGGCCATTTTATGTCGGTTCACGGGAGCCATTTTATGTCAGTTCACAATAGCCATTTTATGTCAGTTAACAATGGACAGTTCATGTCAGTTCACGGGGGCCTTTTTAGGTCAGGTCGCAATGGCCATTTTATATCAGTTCACGGTGGCCATTTTATGTCAGTTCACAATGGCCATTTTATGTCAGTTCACAACGGCCATTTTATGTCAGTTCACGGTGGACATTTTATGTCAGTTCACAATGGCCATTTTATGTCAGTTCACAATAGTCATTTTATGTCAATTTGCAATGGCCATTTTATGTCAGTTCACGGTGGCCATTGTATGTCAGTTCAGAATGGCCATTTTATGTCAATTTGCAATGGACAGTTCATGTCGGTTCACGGGGGCCATTTTATCTCAATTCATGGTGGCCATTTTATGTCAGCTCACGGTGGCCATTTTATGTCAGTTCACAGTGGCCATTTTATGTCAGTTCACAATGGCCATTTTATGTGCGTTCACGGGGGCCATTTTATGTCAGGTCGCAATGGCCATTTTATGTCAGTTCACAATGGACAGTTTATGTCAGTTCACGGGGGCCATTTTATGTCAGGTCGCAATAACCATTGTATGTCAGTTCAGAATGGACAGTTTATGTCAGTTCACGGGGGCCTTTTATGTCAGGTCGCAATGGCCATTGTATGTCAGTTCACAATGGACAGTTTATGTCAGTTCACGGGGGCCTTTTTATGTCAGGTCGCAATGGCCATTTTATGTCAGTTCACGGTATCCATTTTATGTCAGGTCGCAATGGCCATTTTATGTCAGTTCACGGGGGCCATTTTATGTCAGTTCACATTGGCCATTTCATGTCAGTTCACGGGGGCCATTGTATGTCAGTTCACAATGGCCATTTTATGTCAGTTCACGGGGTCCATTTTATGTCAGTTCACAATGGCCATTTTATGTCAGTTCACGGGGGCCATTGTATGTCAGTTCACAATGGCCATTTTATATCAGTTCACGGGGTCCATTTAATGTCAGTTCACAATGGCCATTTTATGTCAGTTCACAATAGTCATTTTATGTCAATTTGCAATGGCCATTTTATGTCAGTTCACGGTGGCCATTGTATGTCAGTTCAGAATGGCCATTTTATGTCAATTTGCAATGGACAGTTCATGTCGGTTCACGGGGGCCATTTTATCTCAATTCACGGTGGCCATTTTATGTCAGCTCACGGTGGCCATTTTATGTCAGTTCACAGTGGCCATTTTATGTCAGTTCACAATGGCCATTTTATGTGCGTTCACGGGGGCCATTTTATGTCAGGTCGCAATGGCCATTTTATGTCAGTTCACAATGGACAGTTTATGTCAGTTCACGGGGGCCATTTTATGTCAGGTCGCAATAACCATTGTATGTCAGTTCAGAATGGACAGTTTATGTCAGTTCACGGGGGCCTTTTTATGTCAGGTCGCAATGGCCATTGTATGTCAGTTCACAATGGACAGTTTATGTCAGTTCACGGGGGCCTTTTTATGTCAG
Source organism: Scyliorhinus torazame (assembly GCF_047496885.1). Lineage (NCBI taxonomy): Eukaryota > Metazoa > Chordata > Chondrichthyes > Carcharhiniformes > Scyliorhinidae > Scyliorhinus > Scyliorhinus torazame. Next base: position 60,980,941 of record NC_092711.1, read on the forward strand.
GTCGCAATGGCCATTTTATGTCAGTTCACGGTATCCATTTATGTCAGGTCGCAATGGCCATTTTATGTCAGTTCACGGGGGCCATTTTATGTCAGTTCACATTGGCCATTTCATGTCAGTTCACGGGGGCCATTGTATGTCAGTTCACAATGGCCATTTTATGTCAGTTCACGGGGTCCATTTTATGTCAGTTCACAATGGCCATTTTATGTCAGTTCACGGGGGCCATTGTATGTCAGTTCACAATGGCCATTTTATATCAGTTCACGGGGTCCATTTAATGTCAGTTCACAATGGCCATTTTATATCAGTTCACAATGGCCATTTTATGTCAGGTCACAATGGCCATTTTATGTCAGTTCATGGTGGCCATTGTATGTCAGTTCACATTGGCCATTGTATGTCAGTTCACAATGGCCATTTATGTCAGTTTGCAATGGCCTATTTTTCTCAGTTGATGGTGGCCATTTTGTGTCAGTTCACGGTGGCCATTGTATGTCAGTTCACAATGACCATTTTATCTCAATTGCGGTGGCCAGTTCATGTTTCGTTCACGGGGGCCATGTTATGTCAGTTCACAGTGGCCATTTTATGTCAGTTCACGGGGTCCAATATATGTCAGTTCTAAATGGCCATTTTATGTCAGTTCACAATGGCCATTTTATGTCAGTTCACAATGGACAGTTTATGTCAGTTCACGGGGCCCTTTTATGTCAGTTCACAATGGCCATTGATTGTCAGTTCACAATGGCCATTTTATGTCAGTTTGCAATGGCCATTTTTTCTCAGTTGACGGTGGCCATTTTGTGTCAGTTCACGGTGGCCAATGTATGTGAGTTCACATTGGCCATTTAATGTCAGTTTGCAAAGGCCATTTTATCTCAGTTGCGGTGACCAGTTCATGTTGGTTCACGGGGGCCATGTTATGTCAGTTCACGGTGGCCATTTTATGTCAGTTCACGGGAACCATTTTATGTCAGTTCATGGTGGCTATTGTATGTCAATGCACAATTGTCATTTTATGTCAGTTCATGGTGGCCATTTTATCTCAGTTCACGGGGACCATTTTATTCAGTCGATGGGGGCCATTTTATGTCAGTACACGGTGGCCATTTTATGTCAGTTCACGGTGATCATTTTATGTCGGTTGACGGGGGCCATTTTATGTCAGCTCGCAATGGCCATTTTATGTCAGTTCACGGTGGCCATTGTATGTCAGTTCACGGAGGCCATTTTATGCCAGGTCATGGTGGCTATTTTATGTCAGTTCACGGGGTCCATTTTATGTCAGTTCACAATGGCCATTTTATGTCAGTCACAATGGCCATTTTATGTCAGTTCATGGTGGCCATTGTATGTCAGTTCACAATGGCCATTTTATGTCAGTTTGCAATTACCATTTTTTCTCAGTTGTCGGTGGCCATTTTGTGTCAGTTCATGGCGTCCATTGTATGTCAGTTCACAATGGACAGTTTATGTCAGTTCACGGGGGCCATTGTATGTCAGTTCACAATGGCCATTGTATGTCAGTTCTCAATGGCCATTTTATGTAAGTTCACGGGGGCCTTTTTATGTCAGGTCGCAATGGCCATTTTATGTCAGTTCACGGTAGCCATTTTATGTCAGGTCGCAATGGCCATTTTATGTCAGTTCACGGGGGCCATTTTATGTCAGTTCACATTGGCCATTTTATGTCAGTTCACGGGGGCCATTGTATGTCAGTTCACAATGGCCATTTTATGTCAGTTCACGGGGTCCATTTTATGTCAGTTCACAATGGCCATTTTATGTCAGTTCACAATGGCCATTTTATGTCAGTTCATGGTGGCCATTGTATGTCAGTTCACAATGGCCATTTTATGTCAGTTTGCAATGACCATTTTTTCTCAGTTGACGGTGGCCATTTTGTGTCAGTTCACGGTGTCCATTGTATGTCATTTCACAATGGACAGTTTATGTCAGTTCACGGGGGCCCTTTTATGTCAGTTCACAATGGCCATTGTTTGTCAGTTCACAATGGCCATTTTATGTCAGTTTGCAATGGCCATTTTTTCTCAGTTGACGGTGGCCATTTTGTGTCAGTTCACGGTGGCCATTGTATGTGAGTTCACAATGGCCATTTTATGTCAGTTTGCAATGGCCATTTTATCTCAGATGCGGTGGCCAGTTCATGTTGGTTCACGGGGGCCATGGTATGTCAATTCACAGTGGCCATTTTATGTTAGTTCACGGGGGCCATTTAATGTCAGTTCATGGTGGCTATTGTATGTCAGTACACAATTGTCATTTTATGTCAGTTCACGGTGGCCATTTTATCTCAGTTCACAGTGGCCATTTTATGGCAGTTCACGGGGGCCATTTTATTCAGTCGATGGGGGCCATTTTATGTCAGTGCATGGTGGCCATTTTATGTCAATTCACGGTGCTCATTTTATGTCGGTTGACGGGGGCCATTTTATGTCAGCTCGCAATGGCCATTTTATGTCAGTTCACGGTGGCCATTGTATGTCAGTTCATGGCGTCCATTGTATGTCAGTTCACAATGGACAGTTTATGTCAGTTCACGGGGGCCATTGTATGTCAGTTCACAATGGCCATTGTATGTCAGTTCTCAATGGCCATTTTATGTCAGTTCACAGTGGACATTTTATGTCAATTCACGGTAGCATTGTATATCAGTTCACAATGGCCATTTTAATGTCAGTTCATGGTGGCCATTGTATGTCGGTTCACAATGGCCATTTTATGTCAGTTCACGGGGGCCATTTTATTCAGTCGATGGTGGCCATTTTATCTCAGTTCACAGTGGCCATTTTATGTCAGTTCACCGGGGGCATTTTATTCAGTCGAAGGGGCCAGTTAATGTCAGTACACGGTGGCCATTTTATGTCAGTTCACGGTGGTCATTTTATGTCGTTTGAAGGTAACCATTATATTTCAGCTCGCAATGGCCATTTTATGTCAGTTCATGGTGGCCATTGTATGTCAGTTCACGGAGGCCATTTTATGTCAGGTCACGGTGGCTATTTTATGTGAGCTCACGGCAGCCATTTTATGTTCATTTACGGTGGCCATTTTATGTCAGTTCACGGCAGCCATTTTATGTCAGTTCACGGTGGTCATTTAATGTCGGTTGAAGGGGTCCATTTTATGTCAGTTCATGGTGGCCATTTTATGTCAGTTCACGTTGGCCATTTTATGTCAGATCACGGCAGCCATTTTATGTCAGTTCACGGTGGCCATTATATGTCAGTTCACGGTGGCCATTTTACGTCAGTTCACGGCAGACTTTTTATGTCAGAACACGGCAACCATTTCTGGCAATTTTCAGGCATCCCACAGCCAGCACTGCCAGTGCTCACCCACACAGCCCGCACTGTCAGCGCTCCCCCACACAGCCAGCACTGTCAGTGCTCCCACCACACAGCCAGCACTGACAGTGCTCCGCCCACACAGCCAGCACTATCAGTGCTCCCACCACACAGCCAGCCCTGTCAGTGCTCCCACCACATAGCCAGCACTGTCAGTGCTCCCCCACACAGCCAGCACTGTCAGTGCTCCCAACACACAGCCAGCACTGTCAGTGCTACCCCCACACAGCCAGCACTGTCAGTGCTCCCCCCACGCAGCCAGCACTGTCAGTGCTCCCCCCACACAGCCAGCACTGTCAGTGCTCCCCCACGCAGCCAGCACTGTCAGTGCTCCCCCCACACAGCCAGCACTGTCAGTGCTCCCCCCAAACAGCCAGCACTGTCAGTGCTCCCCACACAGCCAGCACTGTCAGCGCTCCCCCACACAGCCAGCACTGTCAGTGCTCCCACCACACAGCCAGCACTGACAGTGCTCCTCCCACACAGCCAGCACTATCAGTGCTCCCACCACACTGCCAGCCCTGTCAGTGCTCCCACCACATAGCCAGCACTGTCAGTGCTCCCCCCACACAGCCAGCACTGTCAGTGCTCCCAACACACAGCCAGCACTGTCAGTGCTACCCCCACACAGCCAGCACTGTCAGTGCTCCCCCCACGCAGCCAGCACTGTCAGTGCTCCCCCCACACAGCCAGCACTGTCAGTGCTCCCCCACGCAGCCAGCACTGTCAGGGCTCCCCCCACACAGCCAGCACTGTCAGTGCTCCCCCCCAAACAGCCAGCACTGTCAGTGCTCCCCCACACAGCCAGCACTGTCAGTGCTTCCCCCACACAGCCAGCACTGTCAGTGCTCCCAACACACAGCCAGCACTGTCAGTGCTCCCCCCACACAGTCAGCACTGTCAATGCTCCCCCACACAGCCAGCACTGTCAGTGCTCCCACCACACAGCCAGCACTGTCAGTGCTCCCCACACACATACAGCACTGTCAGTGCTCCCCCACACAGCCAGCACTGTCAGTGCTTCCACCACACAGCCAGCACTGTCAGTGCTCCCCACACACAGCCAGCACTGTCAGTGCTCCCCCCAAACAGCCAGCACTGTCAGTGCTCCCCCACACAGCCAGCACTGTCAGTGCTTCCCCCACACAGCCAGCACTGTCAGTGCTCCCCAACACACAGCCCAGCACTGTCAGTGCTCCCCCCACACAGACAGCACTGTCAATGCTCCCCCACACAGCCAGCACTGTCAGTGCTCCCACCACACAGCCAGCACTGTCAGTGCTCCCCACACACATACAGCACTGTCAGTGCTCCCCCACACAGCCAGCACTGTCAGTGCTCCCCACACACAGACAGCACTGTCAGTGCTCCCCCACAGAGCCAGCACTGTCAGTGCTCACCCCACACAGCCAGCACTGTCTGTGCTCCCACACACTGCCAGCACTGTCAGTGCTCCCACCACACAGCCAGCACTGGCAGTTCTCCCCCCACAGCCAGCACTGTCAGTGTCTTCCCCCACACTGCCAGCACTGTCAGTGCTCCCACCACACAGCCAGCACTCTCAGTGCTCCCCCACACAGCCAGCACTGAGAGTGCGACCCACACAGCCAGCACTGCCAGTGCCCTCCCACAGAGCGAGCAGTGTCAGTGCTCCCCCACACAGCCAGCACTGTCAGTGCTCCCACCACACAACCAGCACTGTCAGTGCTCCCACCACACAGCCAGCACTGTCAGTGTACCCCCACACAGCCAGCACTGTCAGTGCTCCCACCACACAGCCAGAACGTTCAGTGCTCCCCCCACACAGCCGGCACTGTCAGTGCTCCCCCCACACAGCCAGCACTGTCAGTGCTCCCCCCATACAGCCAGCACTGTCAGTGCTCCGCCCACACAGGCAGCACTGTCAGTGCTCCCACCACACAGCCAGCACTTTCAGTGCTTCCCCACACAGCGAGCACTGTCAGTGCTCCCACCACACAGCCAGCACTGTCAGTGCCCCCACCACACATCCAGCACTGTCAGTGCTCCCCCCACACAGCCAGCACTGTCAGTGATCCCCCACACAGCCAGCCCTGTCAGTGCTCCCCCCACAGCCAGCACTGTCAGTGCACCCCCCACACAGCCAGCATTGCCAGTGTTCCCCCACACAGCCAGCACTGTCAGTGCTCCACCCCACACAGGCAGAACTGTCAGTGCTCCCCCCACACAGCCAGCACTCTCAGTGCCCCCCCCCCCCACAGAGCCAGCACTGTCAGTGCTCCCACTACACAGCCAGCACTGTCAGTGCTCCCCCACCCAGCCAGGACTGTCAGTGCTCTCACCACACAGCGAGACGCTGTCAGTGCTCCCACCACACAGCCAGCACTGTTGGTGCTCCCCCACACAGCCAGCACTGTCAGTGCCCCCACCCCACACAGCCAGCACTGTCAGTGCTCCCCCACAGCCAGCATTGTCAGTGCTCCCCCCACACAGCCAGCACTGTCAGTGCTCCCCCACACAGCCAGCACTGTCAGTGCTCCCACCACACAACCATCACTGTCAGTGCTCCCACCACGCAGCCAGCACTGTCAGTGCTCCCCACCACACAGCCAGCACTGTCAGTGCTCCCCCCACACAGACAGCACTGTCAGTGCTCCCACAACACAGCCAGCACTGTCAGTGCTCCACCACACAGCCAGCACTGTCAGTGCTACACCACACAGCCAGCACTGTCGGTGCTCCCCCCCATACAGCCAGCACTGTCAGTGCTCCCCCACACAGCCAGCACTGTCAGTGCTCCCACCACACAGCCAGCACTGTTAGTCCTCCCCCCACACTGCCAGCACTGGCAGTGCTCCCCCACACAGCCAGCGATGTCAGTGCTCCCCCACACAGCAAGCACTGTCAGTGCTCCCCACACAGCCAGCACTGGCAGTGCCCTCCCACAGAGCTAGCAGTGTCAGTGCTCCCACCACACAACCAGCACTGTCAGTGCTCCCACCACACAGCCAGCACTGTCAGTGCACCCCCACACAGGGAGCACTGTCAGTGCTCCCAACACACAGCCAGCACCGTCAGTGCTCCCCCCACACAGCCAGCACTGTCAGTGCTCCCCCCACACAGCCAGCACTGTAAGTGCTCCCCCCCATTCAGCCAGCACTGTCAGTGCTCCCCCACACAGCCAGCACTGTCAGTGCTCGCACCACACAGCCATGGTGCTCCCCCACACAGCCAGCACTGTCAGTGCCACCACCCCACACAGCCAGCACTGTCAGTGCTCCCCCACAGCCAGCATTGTCAGTGCTCCCCCCACACAGCCAGCACTGTCAGTGCTCCCCCACACAAGCCAGCACTGTCAGTGCTCCCCACCACACAACCATCACTGTTAGTGCTCCCACCACGCAGCCAGCACTGTCAGTGCTCCCAACCACACAGCCAGCACTGTCAGTGCTCCCACCACACAGACAGCACTGTCAGTGCTCCCACAACACAGCCAGCACTGTCAGTGCTCCACCACACAGCCAGCACTGTCAGTGCTACACCACACAGCCAGCACTGTCGGTGCTCCCCCCCATACAGCCAGCACTGTCAGTGCTCCCCCACACAGCCAGCACTGTCAGTGCTCCCACCACACAGCCAGCACTGTTAGTCCTCCCCCCACACTGCCAGCACTGGCAGTGCTCCCCCACACAGCCAGCGATGTCAGTGCTCCCCCACACAGCAAGCACTGTCAGTGCTCCCCACACAGCCAGCACTGGCAGTGCCCTCCCACAGAGCTAGCAGTGTCAGTGCTCCCCCACACAGCCAGCACTGTCAGTGCTCCCACCACACAACCAGCACTGTCAGTGCTCCCACCACACAGCCAGCACTGTCAGTGTACCCCCACACAGCCAGCACTGTCAGTGCTCCCACCACACAGCCAGAACGTTCAGTGCTCCCCCCCACACAGCCGGCACTGTCAGTGCTCCCCCACACAGCCAGCACTGTCAGTGCTCCCCCCATACAGCCAGCACTGTCAGTGCTTCCGCCCACACAGGCAGCACTGTCAGTGCTCCCACCACACAGCCAGCACTTTTCAGTGCTTCCCCACACAGCGAGCACTGTCAGTGCTCCCACCACACAGCCAGCACTGTCAGTGCCCCCCACCACACATCCAGCACTGTCAGTGCTCCCCCACACAGCCAGCACTGTCAGTGATCCCCCCCACACAGCCAGCCCTGTCAGTGCTCCCCCCACAGCCAGCACTGTCAGTGCACCCCCCACACAGCCAGCATTGCCAGTGTTCCCCCACACAGCCAGCACTGTCAGTGCTCCACCCACACAGGCAGAACTGTCAGTGCTCCCCCACACAGCCAGCACTCTCAGTGCCCCCCCCCCCCACAGAGCAGCACTGTCAGTGCTCCCACTACACAGCCAGCACTGTCAGTGCTCCCCCACCCAGCCAGGACTGTCAGTGCTCTCACCACACCAGCGAGACGCTGTCAGTGCTCCCACCACACAGCCAGCCACTGTTGGTGCTCCCCCACACAGCCAGCACTGTCAGTGCCCCCACCCCACACAGCCAGCACTGTCAGTGCTCCCCCACAGCCAGCATTGTCAGTGCTCCCCCCACACAGCCAGCACTGTCAGTGCTCCCCCACACAGCCAGCACTGTCAGTGCTCCCACCACACAACCATCACTGTCAGTGCTCCCACCACGCAGCCAGCACTGTCAGTGCTCCCACCCACACAGCCAGCACTGTCAGTGCTCCCCCCCACACAGACAGCACTGTCAGTGCTCCACAACACAGCCAGCACTGTCAGTGCTCCACCACACAGCCAGCACTGTCAGTGCTACACCACACAGCCAGCACTGTCGGTGCTCCCCCCCCATACAGCCCAGCACTGTCAGTGCTCCCCCACACAGCCAGCACTGTCAGTGCTCCCACCACACAGCCAGCACTGTTAGTCCTCCCCCCACACTGCCAGCACTGGCAGTGCTCCCCCACACAGCCAGCGATGTCAGTGCTCCCCCACACAGCAAGCACTGTCAGTGCTCCCCACACAGCCAGCACTGGCAGTGCCCTCCCACAGAGCTAGCAGTGTCAGTGCTCCCACCACACAACCAGCACTGTCAGTGCTCCCACCACACAGCCAGCACTGTCAGTGCACCCCCACACAGGGAGCACTGTCAGTGCTCCCAACACACAGCCAGCACCGTCAGTGCTCCCCCCACACAGCCAGCACTGTCAGTGCTCCCCCCACACAGCCAGCACTGTAAGTGCTCCCCCCCATTCAGCCAGCACTGTCAGTGCTCCCCCACACAGCCAGCACTGTCAGTGCTCGCACCACACAGCCAGCACTGTTGGTGCTCCCCCACACAGCCAGCACTGTCAGTGCCACCACCCCCACACAGCCAGCACTGTCAGTGCTCCCCCACAGCCAGCATTGTCAGTGCTCCCCCCACACAGCCAGCACTGTCAGTGCTCCCCCACACAGCCAGCACTGTCAGTGCTCCCACCACACAACCATCACTGTTAGTGCTCCCACCACGCAGCCAGCACTGTCAGTGCTCCCACCACACAGCCAGCACTGTCAGTGCTCCCACCACACAGACAGCACTGTCAGTGCTCCCACAACACAGCCAGCACTGTCAGTGCTCCACCACACAGCCAGCACTGTCAGTGCTACACCACACAGCCAGCACTGTCGGTGCTCCCCCCCATACAGCCAGCACTGTCAGTGCTCCCCCACACAGCCAGCACTGTCAGTGCTCCCACCACACAGCCAGCACTGTTAGTCCTCCCCCCACACTGCCAGCACTGGCAGTGCTCCCCCACACAGCCAGCGATGTCAGTGCTCCCCCACACAGCAAGCACTGTCAGTGCTCCCCACACAGCCAGCACTGGCAGTGCCCTCCCACAGAGCTAGCAGTGTCAGTGCTCCCACCACACAACCAGCACTGTCAGTGCTCCCACCACACAGCCAGCACTGTCAGTGCACCCCCACACAGGGAGCACTGTCAGTGCTCCCAACACACAGCCAGCACCGTCAGTGCTCCCCCCACACAGCCAGCACTGTCAGTGCTCCCCCCACACAGCCAGCACTGTAAGTGCTCCCCCCCATTCAGCCAGCACTGTCAGTGCTCCCCGACACAGCCAGCACTGTCAGTGCTCGCACCACACAGCCAGCACTGTCAGCCCTCCCCCACATAGCCTGCACTGTCAATGCTCCCACCACACAGCCAGCACTATCAGTGCTCCCCCCACACAGCCAGCACTGTCAGTGCTCCCACCACACAGCCAGCACTGTCAGTGCTCCCCCCTACACAGCCAGCACTCTCATTTCTCCCCCCACACAGCCAACACGGTCAGTGCTCCCACCACACAGCCAGCACTGTAAATGCTCCTCACACAGCCAGCACTGTCAGTGCTCCCACCCCACACAGCCAGCACTGTCAGTGCTCCCCCACAGCCAGCACTGTCAGTGATCCCACCACACAGCCAGCACTGTCAGTGCTCCCCCACACAGCCAGCACTGTCAGTGCTCCCCCCACACAGCCAGAACTGTCAGTGCTCCCCCACACAGCAAGCACTGTCAGTGCTCCCCCACACAGCCTGCACTGTCCGTGATCCCCCCACACAGTCAGCCCTGTCAGTGCTGCCCCACACAGCCAGCATTGCCAGTGCTCCCACCACACAGCCAGCACTGTCAGTGCTCCCCACACACAGCCAGCACTCTCAGTGCCCCCCCCCACAGAGCCAGCACTGTCAGTGCTCCCACAACACAGCCAGCACTGTCAGTGCTCCCCCCCCCACAGAGCCAGCACTGTCAGTGCTCCCCCACACAGCCAGCACTGTCAGTGCTCTCACCACACAGCGAGCACTGCCAGTGCTCCCACCACATAGCCAGCACTGTCAGTGCTCCCCACACAGCCAGCACTGTCAGTGCCCCCACCCCACACAGCCAGCACTGTCAGTGCTCCCCCACAGCAAGCATTGTCAGTGCTCCCACCACACATCCAGCACTGCCAGTTCTCCACGCACAGCCAGCACTGCCAGTGCTCTCCCTCAGAGCTAGCACTGTCAGTGCTCCCCCACAGAGCCAGCACTGTCAGTGCTCCCACCACACAACCAGCACTGTCAGTGCTCCCCACCACACGGCCAGCACTGTCAGTGCTCCCACCACACAGCCAGCACTGTCTTGCTCCCCCCACACAGCCAGCACTGTCAGTGCTCCCCCACACAGCCAGCACTGTCGGTGGCTCCCCCCCCCCATACAGCCAGCACTGTCAGTGCTCCCCACACAGCCAGCACTGTCAGTGCTCCCACCACACAGCCAGCACTGTCAGTCCTCCCCCCCACACTGCCAGCACTGGCAGTGCTCCCCCACACAGCCAGCGCTGTCAGTGCTCCCCCCACACAGCCAGCACTGTCAGTGCTACCCCACACAGCCATCACTGGCAGTGCTCCCACCACACAGCCAGGACTGTCAGTGCTCCCCCCACACAGCCAGCACTGTCTGTGCTCCCACCACACAGTCAGCACTGTCAGTGCACTTCCCAAACAGCCAGCACTGTCAGTGCTCCCACCACACAGCCAGCACCGTCAGTGCTCCCAACACACAGCCAGCACTGTCAGTGCTCCCCCACACAGCCAGAACTGTCAGTGCTCCCCCCACACAGCAAGCACTGTCAGTGCTCCCCCACACAGCCAGCACTCTCAGTGATCCCCCACACAGCCAGCCCTGTCAGTGCTCCCCCCACAGCCAGCACTGTCAGTGCTCCCCCCACACAGCCAGCATTGCCAGTGTTCCCCCACACAGCCAGCACTGTCAGTGCTCCACCCACACAGGCAGAACTGTCAGTGCTCCCCCCCACACAGCCAGCACTCTCAGTGCCCCCCCCACAGAGCCAGCACTGTCAGTGCTCCCACTACACAGCCAGCACTGTCAGTGCTCCCCCACACAGCCAGGACTGTCAGTGCTCTCACCACACAGCGAGCGCTGTCAGTGCTCCCACCACACAGCCAGCACTGTTGGTGCTCCCCCACACAGCCAGCACTGTCAGTGCCCCCACCCCACACAGCCAGCACTGTCAGTGCTCCCCCACAGCCAGCATTGTCAGTGCTCCCACCACACAGCCAGCACTGCCAGTTCTCCACCCACAGCCAGCACTGAGAGTGCTACCCCCACACAGCCAGCACTGTCAATGCTCCCCCACGCAGCCAGCACTGTCAGTGCTCCCACCACACAACCATCACTGTCAGTGCTCCCACCACGCAGCCAGCACTGTCAGTGCTCCCACCACACAGCCAGCACTGTCAGTGCTTCCCCACCACACAGACAGCACTGTCAGTGCTCCCACAACACAGCCAGCACTGTCAGTGCTCCACCACACAGCCAGCACTGTCAGTGCTACAGCACACAGCCAGCACTGTCGGTGCTCCCCCCATACAGCCAGCACTGTCAGTGCTCCCCCACACAGCCAGCACTGTCAGTGCTCCCACCACACAGCCAGCACTGTCAGTCCTCCCCCCACACTGCCAGCACTGGCAGTGCTCCCCCACACAGCCAGCGATGTCAGTGCTCCCCCACACAGCAAGCACTGTCAGTGCTCCCCCACACAGCACCAGCACTGGCAGTGCCCTCCCACAGAGCTAGCAGTGTCAGTGCTCCCACCACACAACCAGCACTGTCAGTGCTCCCACCACACAGCCAGCAATGTCAGTGCACCCCCACACAGGGAGCACTGTCAGTGCTCCCAACACACAGCCAGCACCGTCAGTGCTCCCCACACAGCCAGCACTGTCAGCCCTCCCCACATAGCATGCACTGTCAATGCTCCCACCACACAGCCAGCACCATCAGTGCTCCCCCCACACAGCCAGCACTGTCAGTGCTCCCACCACACAGCCAGCACTGTCAGTGCTCCCCCCACACAGCCAGCACTCTCAGTTCTCCCCCCACACAGCCAACACGGTCAGTGCTCCCACCACACAGCCAGCACTGTAAATGCTCCTCACACAGCCAGCACTGTCAGTGCTCCCACCCCACACAGCCAGCACTGTCAGTGCTCCCCCACAGCCAGCACTGTCAGTGATCCCACCACACAGCCAGCACTGTCAGTGCTCCCCCACACAGCCAGCACTGTCAGTGCTCCCCCCCACACAGCCAGAACTGTCAGTGCTCCCCCACACAGCAAGCACTGTCAGTGCTCCCCACACACAGCCAGCACTCTCAGTGCCCCCCCCCCCACAGAGCCCAGCACTGTCAGTGCTCCCACAACACAGCCAGCACTGTCAGTGCTCCCCCACACAGCCAGCACTGTCAGTGCTCTCACCACACAGCGAGCACTGCCAGTGCTCCCACCACACAGCCAGCACAGTCAGTGCTCCCCCACACAGCCAGCACTGTCAGTGCCCCCCACCCCACACAGCCAGCACTGTCAGTGCTCCCCCACAGCAAGCAGTGTCAGTGCTCCCACCACACAGCCAGCACTGCCAGTTCTCCACCCACAGCCAGCACTGCCAGTGCTCTCCCTCAGAGCTAGCACTGTCAGTGCTCCCCACAGAGCCAGCACTGTCAGTGCTCCCACCACACAACCAGCACTGTCAGTGCTCCCACCACACGGCCAGCACTGTCAGTGCTCCCACCACACAGCCAGCACTGTCTGTGCTCTGCCCACACAGCCAGCACTGTCAGTGCTCCCCCACACAGCCAGCACTGTCGGTGCTCCCCCCCCCCATACAGCCAGCACTGTCAGTGCTCCCCACACAGCCAGCACTGTCAGTGCTCCCACCACACAGCCAGCACTGTCAGTCCTCCCCCCCACACTGCCAGCACTGGCAGTGCTCCCCCACACAGCCAGCGCTGTCAGTGCTCCCCCCACACAGCCAGCACTGTCAGTGCTACCCCACACAACCATCACTGGCAGTGCTCCCACCACACAGCCAGTACTGTCAGTGCTCCCCCCACACAGCCACACTGTCAGTGCTCCCCCCACACAGCCAGCACTGTCTGTGCTCCCACCACACAGTCAGCACTGTCAGTGTTCCCCCACACAGCCAGCACTGTCAGTGCTCCCACCACACAGCCAGCACCGTCAGTGCTCCCAAACACAGCCAGCACTGTCAGTGCTCCCCCCACACAGCCAGAACTGTCAGTGCTCCCCCACACAGCAAGCACTGTCAGTGCTCCCCCACACAGCCAGCACTCTCAGTGATCCCCCCACACAGCCAGCCCTGTCAGTGCTCCCCCCACAGCCAGCACTGGTCAGTGCTCCCCCCACACAGACAGCATTGCCAGTCTTCCCCACACAGCAAGCACTGTCAGTGCTCCACCCACACAGGCAGAACTGTCAGTGCTCCCCCCACACAGCCAGCACTCTCAGTGCCCCCCCCCCCCCCACAGAGCCAGCACTGTCAGTGCTCCCATACACAGCCAGCACTGTCAGTGCTCCCCCACACAGCCAGGACTGTCAGTGCTCTCACCACACAGCGAGCGCTGTCAGTGCTCCCACCACACAGCCAGCACTGTTGGTGCTCCCCCACACAGCCAGCACTGTCAGTGCCCCCACCCCACACAGCCAGCACTGTCAGTGCTCCCCCACAGCCAGCATTGTCAGTGCTCCCACCACACAGCCAGCACTGCCAGTTCTCCACCCACAGCCAGCACTGAGAGTGCTACCCCCACACCGCCAGCACTGTCAATGCTCCCCCACGCAGCCAGCACTGTCAGTGCTCCAACCACACAACCATCACTGTCAGTGCTCCCACCACGCAGGCAGCACTGTCAGTGCTCCCACCACACAGCCAGCACTGTCAGTGCTCCCACCACACAGACAGCACTGTCAGTGCTCCCACAACACAGCCAGCACTGTCAGAGCTCCACCACACAGCCAGCACTGTCAGTGCTACAGCACACAGCCAGCACTGTCTGTGCTCCCCCCCATACAGCCAGCACTGTCAGTGCTCCCCCACACAGCCAGCACTGTCAGTGCTCCCACCACACAGCCAGCACTGTCAGTCCTCCCCCCACACTGCCAGCACTGGCAGTGCTCCCCACACAGCCAGCGATGTCAGTGCTCCCCCACACAGCAAGCACTGTCAGTGCTCCCCCACACAGCCAGCACTGGCAGTGCCCTCCCACAGAGCCAGCAGTGTCAGTGCTCCCACCACACAACCAGCACTGTCAGTGCTCCCACCACACAGCCAGCAATGTCAGTGCACCCCCACACAGCCAGCACTGTCAGTGCTCCCCCCACACAGCCAGCACTGTAAGTGCTCCCCCCCATTCAGCCAGCACTGTCAGTGCTCCCCCACACAGCCAGCACTGTCAGTTATCGCACCACACAGCCAGCACTGTCAGCCCTCCCCCACATAGCCTGCACTGTCAGTGCTCCCACCACACGGCCAGCACTGTCAGTGCTCCCACCACACAGCCAGCACTGTCTGTGCTCCCCCCACACAGCCAGCACTGTCAGTGCTCCCCCACACAGCCAGCACTGTCGGTGCTCCCCCCCCCCATACAGCCAGCACTGTCAGTGCTCCCCACACAGCCAGCACTGTCAGTGCTCCCACCACACAGCCAGCACTGTCAGTCCTCCCCCCACACTGCCAGCACTGGCCGTGCTCCCCCACACAGCCAGCGCTGTCAGTGCTCCCCCACACAGCCAGCACTGTCAGTGCTACCCCACACAGCCATCACTGGCAGTGCTCCCACCACACAGCCAGTACTGTCAGTGCTCCCCCCACACAGCCAGCACTGTCAGTGCTCCCCCCACATAGCCAGCATGTCTGTGCTCCCACCACACAGTCAGCACTGTCAGTGCTCCCCCCACACAGCCAGCACTGTCAGTGCTCCCACCACACAGCCAGCACTGTCAGTGCTCCCAACACACAGCCAGCACTGTCAGTGCTCCCCCCACACAGCCAGCACTGTCAGTGCTCCCCCTACACAGCCCGCACTGTCAGTGCTCCCACCACACAGCCAGCACTGTCAGTGCTCCCCCCACACAGCCAGCACTGTCAGTGCTCCCACCACACAGCCAGCACTGTCAGTGCTCCCACCACACAGCCAGCACTGTCAGTGCTCCCACCACACAGCCAGCACTGTCAGTGCTCCCTCCACACAGCAAGCACTGTCAGTGCTCCCCCACACAGCCAGCACTCTCAGTGCTCCCCCACACAGCCAGCACTCTCAGTGCTCCCCCCACACAGCCAGCACTGTCAGTGCTCCCCCCACACAGCCAGCACTGTCAGTGCTCCCACCACACAGCCAGCACTGTCAGTGCTCCCCCACACAGCCAGCACTGTCAGTGCTCCGCCCACACAGGCAGAACTGTCAGTGCTCCCCCCACACAGCCAGCACTCTCAGTGCCCCCCCCCCACAGAGCCAGCACTGTCAGTCCTCCCACTACACAGCCAGCACTGTCAGTGCTCCCCCACACAGCCAGGACTGTCAGTGCTCTCAATACACAGCGAGCGCTGTCAGTGCTCCCACCACACAGCCAGCACTGTTGGTGCTCCCCCACACAGCCAGCACTGTCAGTGCCCCCACCCCACACAGCCAGCACTTTCAGTGCTCCCCCACAGCCAGCATTGTCAGTGCTCCCACCACACAGCCAGCACTGCCAGTTCTCCACCCACAGCCAGCACTGAGAGTGCTCCCCCCACACAGCCAGCACTGTCAGTGCTCCCCCACACAGCCAGCACTGTCAGTGCTCCCACCACACAACCATCACTGTCAGTGCTCCCACCACGCAGCCAGCACTGTCAGTGCTCCCACCACACAGCCAGCACTGTCAGTGCTCCCACAACACAGCCAGCACTGTCAGTGCTCCACCACACAGCCAGCACTGTCAGTGCTACAGCACACAGCCAGCACTGTCGGTGCTCCCCCCCATACAGCCAGCACTGTCAGTGCTCCCCCACACGGCCAGCACTGTCAGTGCTCCCACCACACAGCCAGCACTGTCAGTCCTCCCCCCACACTGTCAGCACTGGCAGTGCTCCCCCACACAGCCAGCGATGTCAGTGCTCCCCACACAGCAAGCACTGTCAGTGCTCCCCCACTCAGCCAGCACTGGCAGTGCCCTCCCACAGAGCTAGCAGTGTCAGTGCTCCCACCACACAACCAGCGCTGTCAGTGCTCCCACCACACAGCCAGCAATGTCAGTGCACCCCCACACAGGGAGCACTGTCAGTGCTCCCAACACACAGCCAGCACCGTCAGTGCTCCCCCCACACAGCCAGCACTGTAAGTGCTCCCCCCCCTTCAGCCAGCACTGTCAGTGCTCCCCCACACAGCCAGCACTGTCAGTGCTCGCACCACACAGCCAGCCCTGTCAGCCCTAGCCTGCACTGTCAATGCACCCACCACACAGCCAGCACTATCAGTGCTCCCCCCACACAGCCAGCACTGTCAGTGCTCCCACCACACAGCCAGCACTGTCAGTGCTCCCCCCACACAGCCAGCACTCTCAGTTCTCCCCCCACACAGCCAACACGGTCAGTGCTCCCACCACACAGCCAGCACTGTAAATGCTCCTCACACAGCCAGCACTCTCAGTGCCCCCCCCACCACACAGAGCCAGCACTGTCAGTGCTCCCACAACACAGCCAGCACTGTCAGTGCTCCCCCCACAGAGCCAGCACTGTCAGTGCTCCCCCACACAGCCAGCACTGTCAGTGCTCTCACCACACAGCGAGCACTGCCAGTGCTCCCACCACACAGCCAGCACTGTCAGTGCTCCCCCACACAGCCAGCACTATCAGTGCTCCCACCACACAGCCAGCCCTGTCAGTGCTCCCACCACATAGCCAGCACTGTCAGTGCTCCCCCCACACAGCCAGCACTGTCAGTGCTCCCAACACACAGCCAGCACTGTCAGTGCTACCCCCACACAGCCAGCACTGTCAGTGCTCCCCCCACGCAGCCAGCACTGTCAGTGCTCCCCCCACACAGCCAGCACTGTCAGTGCTCCCCCACGCAGCCAGCACTGTCAGTGCTCCCCCCACACAGCCAGCACTGTCAGTGCTCCCCCCAAACAGCCAGCACTGTCAGTGCTCCCCCACACAGCCAGCACTGTCAGTGCTTCCCCCCACACAGCCAGCACTGTCAGTGCTCCCAACACACAGCCAGCACTGTCAGTGCTCCCCCCACACAGTCAGCACTGTCAATGCTCCCCCACACAGCCAGCACTGTCAGTGCTCCCACCACACAGCCAGCACTGTCAGTGCTCCCCACACACATACAGCACTGTCAGTGCTCCCCCACACAGCCAGCACTGTCAGTGCTTCCACCACACAGCCAGCACTGTCAGTGCTCCCCACACACAGCCAGCACTGTCAGTGCTCCCCCCAAACAGCCAGCACTGTCAGTGCTCCCCCACACAGCCAGCACTCTCAGTGCTTCCTCCACACAGCCAGCACTGTCAGTGCTCCCAACACACAGCCAGCACTGTCAGTGCTCCCCCCACACAGTCAGCACTGTCAATGCTCCCCCACACAGCCAGCACTGTCAGTGCTCCCACCACACAGCCAGCACTGTCAGTGCTCCCCACACACATACAGCACTGTCAGTGCTCCCCCACACAGCCAGCACTGTCAGTGCTCCCCACACACAGACAGCACTGTCAGTGCTCCCCCACAGAGCCAGCACTGTCAGTGCTCACCCCACACAGCCAGCACTGTCTGTGCTCCCACACACTGCCAGCACTGTCAGTGCTCCCACCACACAGCCAGCACTGGCAGTTCTCCCCCCACAGCCAGCACTGTCAGTGCTTCCCCCACACTGCCAGCACTGTCAGTGCTCCCACCACACAGCCAGCACTCTCAGTGCTCCCCCACACAGCCAGCACTGTGAGTGCGACCCACACAGCCAGCACTGCCAGTGCCCTCCCACAGAGCGAGCAGTGTCAGTGCTCCCCCACACAGCCAGCACTGTCAGTGCTCCCACCACACAACCAGCACTGTCAGTGCTCCCACCACACAGCCAGCACTGTCAGTGTACCCCCACACAGCCAGCACTGTCAGTGCTCCCACCACACAGCCAGAACGTTCAGTGCGCCCCCCACACAGCCGGCACTGTCAGTGCTCCCCCCACACAGCCAGCACTGTCAGTGCTCCCCCCATACAGCCAGCACTGTCAGTGCTCCGCCCACACAGGCAGCACTGTCAGTGCTCCCACCACACAGCCAGCACTTTCAGTGCTTCCCCACACAGCGAGCACTGTCAGTGCTCCCACCACACAGCCAGCACTGTCAGTGCTCCCCCACACAGCAAGCACTGTCAGTGCTCCCCCACACAGCCTGCACTGTCCGTGATCCCCCCACACAGCCAGCCCTGTCAGTGCTCCCCCACACAGCCAGCATTGCCAGTGCTCCCACCACACAGCCAGCACTGTCAGTGCTCCCCACACACAGCCAGCACTCTCAGTGCCCCCCCCCCACAGAGCCAGCACTGTCAGTGCTCCCACAACACAGCCAGCACTGTCAGTGCTCCCCCCACAGAGCCAGCACTGTCAGTGCTCCCCCACACAGCCAGCACTGTCAGTGCTCTCACCACACAGCGAGCACTGCCAGTGCTCCCACCACACAGCCAGCACTGTCAGTGCTCCCCCACACAGCCAGCACTGTCAGTGCCCCCACCCCACACAGCCAGCACTGTCAGTGCTCCCCCACAGCAAGCATTGTCAGTGCTCCCACCACACAGCCAGCACTGCCAGTTCTCCACCCACAGCCAGCACTGCCAGTGCTCTCCCTCAGAGCTAGCACTGTCAGTGCTCCCACCACACAACCAGCACTGTCAGTGCTCCCACCACACGGCCAGCACTGTCAGTGCTCCCACCACACAGCCAGCACTGTCTGTGCTCCCCCCACACAGCCAGCACTGTCAGTGCTTCCCCACACAGCCAGCACTGTCGGTGCTCCCCCCCCCCATACAGCCAGCACTGTCAGTGCTCCCACCACACGGCCAGCACTGTCAGTGCTCCCCCACAGAGCCAGCACTGTCAGTGCTCCCACCACACAACCAGCACTGTCAGTGCTCCCACCACACGGCCAGCACTGTCAGTGCTCCCACCACACAGCCAGCACTGTCTGTGCTCCCCCCACACAGCCAGCACTGTCAGTGCTTCCCCACACAGCCAGCAATGTCGGTGCTCCCCCCCCCATACAGCCAGCACTGTCAGTGCTCACACCACACAGCCAGCACTGTCAGTCCTCCCCCCACACTGCCAGCACTGGCAGTGCTCCCCCACACAGCCAGCGCTCTCAGTGCTCCCCCCACACAGCCAGCACTGTCAGTGCTACCCCACACAGCCATCACTGGCAGTGCTCCCACCACACAGCCAGTACTGTCAGTGCTCCCCCCACACAGCCAGCACTGTCAGTGCTCCCCCCACACAGCCAGCACTGTCTGTGCTCCCACCACACAGTCAGCACTGTCAGTGCTCCCCCCACACAGCCAGCACTGTCAGTGCTCCCACCACACAGCCAGCACTGTCAGTGCTCCCAACACACAGCCAGCACTGTCAGTGCTCCCCCCACGCAGCCAGCACTGTCAGTGCTCCCCCTACACAGCCCGCACTGTCAGTGCTCCCACCACACAGCCAGCACTGTCAGTGCTCACCCCACACAGCCAGCACTGTCAGTGCTCCCACAACACAGCCAGCACTGTCAGTGCTCCCACCACACAGCCAGCACTGTCAGTGCTCCCACCACACAGCCAGCAGTGTCAGTGCACCCCCACACAGCCAGCACTGTCAGTGCTCCCCCCACACAGCCAGCACTGTCAGTGCTCCCTCCACACAGCAAGCACTGTCAGTGCTCCCCCACACAGCCAGCACTCTCAGTGCTCCCCCACACAGCCAGCACTCTCAGTGCTCCCCCACACAGCCATCACTGCCAGTGCTCCCCCACACAGCCAGCACTGTCAGTGCTCCCCCCACACAGCCAGCACTGTCAGTGCTCCCACCACACAGCCAGCACTGTCAGTGCTCCCCCACACAGCCAGCACTGTCAGTGCTCCCCCACACAGCCCGCACTGTCAGTGCGCCCACCACACAGTCAGCACTGTCAGTGCTCCTGCACACAGCCCGCACTGTCAGTGCTCCCACCACACAGCCAGAACTGTCAGTGCTCCCCCACACAGCCAGCACTGTCAGTGCTCCCCCCACACAGCCAGCACTCTCAGTGCTCCCCCACACAGCCAGCAATGTCAGTGCTCCCACCACACAGCCAGCACAGTCAGTGCTCCCCCATACAGCCAGCACTGTCAGTGCTCCCCACACTGCCAGCACTGTCAGTGCTCCCACCACACAGCCAGCACTGTCAGTGCTCCCCCCACACAGGCAGCACTCTCAGTGCTCACCACACAGGCAGCGCTGTCAGTGCTCCCCCTACACAGCCAGCACCGTCAGTGCACTTCCACCCCCCCCCCACAGCTAGCACCGTCAGTGCACTTCGACCCCCCCACAGCCAGCACTGTCAGTGCTCCCACCACACAGCCAGCACTGTCAGTGCTCCCACCACACAGCCAGCACTGTCAGTGCTCCCACCACACAGCGAGCACTGTCAGTGCTCCCCACACACAGCCAGCACTGTCAGTGCTCCCCCACACAGCCAGCACTGTCAGTGCTCCCCCACACAGCCAGCTCTATCAGTGCTCCCACCACACAGCCAGCACTGTCAGTGCTCCCCCACACAGACAGCACTGTCAGTGCTCCCCCCACACAGCCAGCACTGTCAGTGCTCCCACCACACAGCCAGGACTGTCAGTGCTCCCATCACACAGCCAGCACTGTCAGTGCTCCCCCACACAGCCAGCACTGTCAGTGCCCCCCCACACAGCCAGCACTGTCAGTGCTCCTCACACAGCCAGCACTGTCAGTGATCCCCCACACAGCCAGCACTGTCAGAGCTCCCCTACACAGCCTGCACTGTCAGTGCTCCCCCCACACAGCCAGCACTGTCAGTGCTCCCACCCACACAGCCAGCACAGTCAGTGCTCCCCCCACACAGCCAGCACTGCCAGTGCTCCCCACACAGCCAGCACTGCCAGTGCACTCCCCCCCTCAGCGAGCACTGTCAGTGCTCCCACCACACAGCCAGCACTGTCAGTGCTCCCCCACACTGCCAGCACTGTCAGTGCTCCCCCCACACAGCCAGCACTGTCAGTGCTCCCACCACACAGCCAGCACTGTCAGTGCTCACACCACTCAGCCAGCACTGTCAGTGCTCCCCCCACACAGCCAGCACTGGCAGTGCTCCCACCCACACAGCCAGCACTGTCAGTGCTCCCAACACACAGCCAGCACTGTCAGTGCTCCCCCACACAGCCAGCACTGTCAGTGCTCCCACCACACAGCCAGCACTGTCAGTGCTCTCCCCACACAGCCAGCACTGTCAGTGGTAAACCCACACAGCCAGCACTGTCAGTGCACTTCCCCCGCCCCTCAGCCAGCACTGTCAGTGCTCCCACCACACAGCCAGCACTGTCAGTGCTCCCACCACACAGCCAGCGCTGTCAGTGCTCCCACCACACAGCCAGCACTGTCAGTGCTCCCACCACACAGCGAGCACTGTCAGTGCTCCCCCCACACAGCCAGCACTGTCAGTGCTCCCCCACACAGCCAGCACTGTCAGTGCTCCCCCACACAGCCAGCACTATCAGTGCTCCCACCACACAGCCAGCACTGTCAGTGCTCCCCCACACAGACAGCACTGTCAGTGCTCCCCCACACAGCCAGCATTGTCAGTGCTCCCACCACACAGCCAGCACTGTCAGTGCTCCCATCACACAGCCAGCACTGTCAGTGCTCCCCCCACACAGCCAGCACTGTCAGTGCTCCCACCACACAGCCAGCACTGTCAGTGCTCCCCCACACAGCCAGCATTGTCAGTGCCCCCACCCCACACAGCCAGCACTGTCAGTGCTCCCCCACAGCAAGCATTGTCAGTGCTCCCACCACACAGCCAGCACTGCCAGTTCTCCACCCACAGCCAGCACTGCCAGTGCTCTCCCTCAGAGCTAGCACTGTCAGTGCTCCCCCACAGAGCCAGCACTGTCAGTGCTCCCACCACACAACCAGCACTGTCAGTGCTCCCACCACACGGCCAGCACTGTCAGTGCTCCCACCACACAGCCAGCACTGTCTGTGCTCCCCCCACACAGCCAGCACTGTCAGTGCTTCCCCACACAGCCAGCACTGTCGGTGCTCCCCCCCATACAGCCAGCACTGTCAGAGCTCCCCACACAGCCAGCACTGTCAGTGCTCCCACCACACAGCCAGCACTGTCAGTCCTCCCCCCACACTGCCAGCACTGGCAGTGCTCCCCCACACAGCCAGCGCTATCAGTGCTCCCCCACACAGCCAGCACTGTCAGTGCTCTCCCCACACAGCCAGCACTGTCAGTGCTCACCCACACAGCCAGCACTGTCTGTGCACTTCCCCCCCCCCTCAGCCAGCACTGTCAGTGCTCCCACCACACAGCCAGCACTGTCAGTGCTCCCACCACACAGCCAGCGCTGTCAGTGCTCCCACCACACAGCCAGCATTGTCAGTGCTCCCACCACACAGCCAGCACTGTCAGTGCTCCCACCACACTGCCAGCATTGTCAGTGCTCCCACCACACAGCCAGCATTGTCAGTGCTCCCACCACACAGCCAGCACTGTCCGTGCTCCCAACACAGCCAGCACTGTCAGTGCTGCCCTCACACAAGCAGCACTGTCAGTGCTCCCCCACACAGCCCGCACTGCCAGTGCTCCCACCACACAGCCAGCACTGTCAGTGCTCCCCCCCACACAGCCAGCACTGTCAGTGCTCCCACCACAAAGCCAGCAGTGTCAGTGCTCCCACCACACAGCCAGCGCTGTCAGTGCACCCCCACACAGCTAGCACTGTCAGTGCTCCCTCCACACAGCAAGCACTGTCAGTGCTCCCCCACACAGCCAGCACTTTCAGTGCTCCCCCCACACAGCCAGCACTGTCAGTGCTCCCACACACAGCCAGCACTGTCAGTGCTCCCCCACACAGCCCGCACTGTCAGTGCTCCCACCACACAGCCAGCACTGTCAGTGCTCCCCCACACAGCCCGCACTGTCAGTGCTCCCACCACACAGCCAGCACTGTCAGTGCTCCCCCACACAGCCAGCACTGTCAGTGCTCCCCCCACACAGCCAGCACTCTCAGTGCTCCCCCCACACAGCCAGCAATGTGAGTGCTCCCACCACACAGCCAGCACAGTCAGCGCTCCCCCATACAGCCAGCACTGTCAGTGCTCCCCACACTGCCAGCACTGTCAGTGCTCCCCCCACAAAGGCAGCACTGTCAGTGCTCCCCCCACACAGCCAGGACTGTCAGTGCTCCCCCCACACAGCCAGCACTGTCAGTGCCCCCCCACACAGCCAGCATTGTCAGTGCTCCCCACACAGCCAGCACTGTCATTGCTCCCCCACACAGCCAGCACTGCCAGTGCACTTCACCCCCCCTCAGCCAGCACTGTCAGTGCTCCCCCCACACAGCCAGCACTGTCAGTGCTCCCACCACACAGCCAGCACTGTCAGTGCTCCCTCCACACAGCCAGCACTGTCAGTGCTCCCCCACACAGCCAGCACTGCCAGTGCTCCCCCCACACAGCCAGCCCTGTCAGTGCTCCCCCCACAGCCAGCACTGTCAGTGCTCCCCCCACACAGCCAGCATTGCCAGTGTTCCCCCACACAGCCAGCACTGTCAGTGCTCCACCCACACAGGCAGAACTGTCAGTGCTCCCCACACACAGCCAGCACTCTCAGTGCCCCCCCCCCCCACAGAGCCAGCACTGTCAGTGCTCCCACTACACAGCCAGCACTGTCAGTGATCCCCCACACAGCCAGGACTGTCAGTGCTCTCACCACTCAGCGAGCACTGTCAGTGCTCCCACCACACAGCCAGCACTGTCAGTGCTCCCCCACACATCCAGCACTGTCAGTGCCCCCACACCACACAGCCAGCACTGTCAGTGCTCCCCCACAGCCAGCATTGTCAGTGCTCCCACCACACAGCCAGCACTGCCAGTTCTCCACCCACAGCCAGCAGTGAGAGTGCTCCCCCCACACAGCCAGCACTGTCAGTGCTCCCCCACACAGCCAGCACTGTCAGTGCTCCCACCACACAACCAGCACTGTCAGTGCTCCCACCACGCAGCCAGCACTGTCAGTGCTACCCCACACAGCCAGCACTGTCGGTGCTCCCACCACACAGCCAGCACTGTCAGTGCTACCCCACACAGCCAGCACTGTCGGTGCTCCCCCCCATACAGCCAGCACTGTCAGTGCTCCCCCACACAGCCAGCACTGTTAGTGCTCCCACCACACAGCCAGCACTGTCAGTCCTCCCCCCACACTGCCAGCACTGGCAGTGCTCCCCCACACAGCCAGCGATGTCAGTGCTCCCCCACACAGGAAGCACTGTCAGTGCTCCCCCACACAGCCAGCACTGGCAGTGCCCTCCCAAAGAGCTAGCAGTGTCAGTGCTCCCACCACACAACCAGCATTGTCAGTGCTCCCACCACACAGCCAGCACTGTCAGTGCTCCCAACACAGCCTGCACTGTCAGTGCTGCCCTCACACAGCCAGCACTGTCAGTGCTCCCCCCACACAACCCGCACTGCCAGTGCTCCCACCACACAGCCAGCACTGTCAGTGCTCCCCCCCACACAGCCAGCACTGTCAGTGCTCCCACCACAAAGCCAGCACTGTCAGTGCTCCACCACACAGCCAGCGCTGTCAGTGCACCCCCACACAGCCAGCACTGTCAGTGCTCCCTCCACACAGCAAGCACTGTCAGTGCTCCCCCACACAGCCAGCACTTTCAGTGCTACACCCACACAGCCAGCACTGTCAGTGCTCCCACACACAGCCAGCACTGTCAGTGCTCCCCCACACAGCCCGCACTGTCAGTGCACCCACCACACAGCCAGCACTGTCAGTGCTCCCCACACAGCCCGCACTGTCAGTGCTCCCCCACACAGCCAGCACTGTCAGTGCTCCCCCACACAGCCAGCACTATCAGTGCTCCCCACACAGCCAGCACTCTCAGTGCTCCCCCCACACAGCCAGCAATGTCAGTGCTCCCACCACACAGCCAGCAAAGTCAGCGCTCCCCCATACAGCCAGCACTGTCAGTGCTCCCCACACTGCCAGCACTGTCAGTGCTCCCCCCACACAGCCAGCACCGTCAGTGCACTTCCACCCCCCCCCACAGCCAGCACTGTCAGTGCTCCCCCCACACAGCCAGCACTGTCAGTGCTCCCACCACACAGCCAGCACTGTCAGTGCTCCCACCACACAGCCAGCACTGTCAGTGCTCCCCCACACAGCCAGCACTGTCAGTGCTCCCCCCACACAGCCAGCACTGTCAGTGCTCCCCCACACAGCCAGCACTGTCAGTGCCCACCCACACAGCCAGCATTGTCAGTGCTCCCCACACAGCCAGCACTGTCAGTGCTCCCCCACACAGCCAGCACTGCCAGTGCACTTCACCCCCCCTCAGCCAGCACTGTCAGTGCTCCCCCCACACAGCCAGCACTGTCAGTGCTCCCACCACACAGCCAGCACTGTCAGTGCTCCCCCACACAGCCAGCACTGTCAGTGCTCCCCCCACACAGCCAGCACTGTCAGTGCTCCCCCACACAGCAAGCACTGTCAGTGCTCCCCACACAGCCAGCACTGTCAGTGCTCCCCCACACAGCCAGCACTATCAGTGCTCCCACCACACAGCCAGCACTGTCAGTGCTCCCCCACACAGACAGCACTGTCAGTGCTCCCCCACACAGCCAGCATTGTCAGTGCTCCCACCACACAGCCAGCACTGTCAGTGCTCCCATCACACAGCCAGCACTGTCAGTGCTCCCCCACACAGCCAGCACTGTCAGTGCTCCCACCACACAGCCAGCACTGTCAGTGCTCCCCCACACAGCCAGCACTGTCAGTGCCCCCACCCCACACAGCCAGCACTGTCAGTGCTCCCCCACAGCAAGCATTGTCAGTGCTCCCACCACACAGCCAGCACTGCCAGTTCTGCACCCCCAGCCAGCACTGCCAGTGCTCTCCCTCAGAGCTAGCACTGTCAGTGCTCCCCCACAGAGCCAGCACTGTCAGTGCTCCCACCACACAACCAGCACTGTCAGTGCTCCCACCACACGGCCAGCACTGTCAGTGCTCCCACCACACAGCCAGCACTGTCTGTGCTCCCCCCACACAGCCAGCACTGTCAGTGCTTCCCCACACAGCCAGCACTGTCGGTGCTCCCCCCCCCATACAGCCAGCACTGTCAGTGCTCCCCACACAGCCAGCACTGTCAGTGCTCCCACCACACAGCCAGCACTGTCAGTCCTCCCCCACACTGCCAGCACTGGCAGTGCTCCCCCACACAGCCAGCGCTATCAGTGCTCCCCCACACAGCCAGCACTGTCAGTGCTCTCCCCACACAGCCAGCACTGTCAGTGCTCACCCACACAGCCAGCACTGTCAGTGCACTTCCCCCCCCTCAGCCGGCACTGTCAGTGCTCCCACCACACAGCCAGCACTGTCAGTGCTCCCACCACACAGCCAGCGCTGTCAGTGCTCCCACCACACAGCCAGCATTGTCAGTGCTCCCACCACACAGCCAGCACTGTCAGTGCTCCCACCACACTGCCAGCATTGTCAGTGCTCCCACCACACAGCCAGCATTGTCAGTGCTCCCACCACACAGCCAGCACTGTCAGTGCTCCCAACACAGCCAGCACTGTCAGTGCTGCCCTCACACAGCCAGCACTGTCAGTGCTCCCCCCACACAGCCCGCACTGCCAGTGCTCCCACCACACAGCCAGCACTGTCAGTGCTCCCCCCCACACAGCCAGCACTGTCAGTGCTCCCACCACAAAGCCAGCACTGTCAGTGCTCCCACCACACAGCCAGCGCTGTCAGTGCACCCCCACACAGCCAGCACTGTCAGTGCTCCCTCCACACAGCAAGCACTGTCAGTGCTCCCCCACACAGCCAGCACTTTCAGTGCTCCCCCCACACAGCCAGCACTGTCAGTGCTCCCACACACAGCCAGCACTGTCAGTGCTCCCCCACACAGCCCGCACTGTCAGTGCTCCCACCACACAGCCAGCACTGTCAGTGCTCCCTCACACAGCCCGCACTGTCAGTGCTCCCACCACACAGCCAGCACTGTCAGTGCTCCCCCACACAGCCCGCACTGTCAGTGCTCCCACCACACAGCCAGCACTGTCAGTCCTCCCCCCACACTGCCAGCACTGGCAGTGCTCCCCCACACAGCCAGCGATGTCAGTGCTCCCCCACACAGGAAGCACTGTCAGTGCTCCCCCACACAGCCAGCACTGGCAGTGCCCTCCCACAGAGCTAGCAGTGTCAGTGCTCCCACCACACAACCAGCATTGTCAGTGCTCCCACCACACAGCCAGCACTGTCAGTGCTCCCCCACACAGCCCGCACTGTCAGTGCTCCCACCACACAGCCAGCACTGTCAGTGCTCCCTCACACAGCCCGCACTGTCAGTGCTCCCACCACACAGCCAGCACTGTCAGTGCTCCCCCACACAGCCAGCACTGTCAGTGCTCCCACCACACAACCAGCACTGTCAGTGCTCCCACCACGCAGCCAGCACTGTCAGTGCTACCCCACACAGCCAGCACTGTCGGTGCTCCCACCACACAGCCAGCACTGTCAGTGCTACCCCACACAGCCAGCACTGTCGGTGCTCCCCCCCATACAGCCAGCACTGTCAGTGCTCCCCCACACAGCCAGCACTGTTAGTGCTCCCACCACACAGCCAGCACTGTCAGTCCTCCCCCCCACACTGCCAGCACTGGCAGTGCTCCCCCACACAGCCAGCGATGTCAGTGCTCCCCCACACAGCAAGCACTGTCAGTGCTCCCCCACACAGCCAGCACTGGCAGTGCCCTCCCACAGAGCTAGCAGTGTCAGTGCTCCCACCACACAACCAGCATTGTCAGTGCTCCCACCACACAGCCAGCACTGTCAGTGCTCCCAACACAGCCAGCACTGTCAGTCCTCCCCCCACACTGCCAGCATTGTCAGTGCTCCCCACACAGCCAGCACTGTCATTGCTCCCCCACACAGCCAGCACTGCCAGTGCACTTCACCCCCCCTCAGCCAGCACTGTCAGTGCTCCCCCCACACAGCCAGCACTGTCAGTGCTCCCACCACACAGCCAGCACTGTCAGTGCTCCCTCCACACAGCCAGCACTGTCAGTGCTCCCCCACACAGCCAGCACTGCCAGTGCTCCCCCCACACAGCCAGCCCTGTCAGTGCTCCCCCCACAGCCAGCACTGTCAGTGCTCCCCCCACACAGCCAGCATTGCCAGTGTTCCCCCACACAGCCAGCACTGTCAGTGCTCCACCCACACAGGCAGAACTGTCAGTGCTCCCCACACACAGCCAGCACTCTCAGTGCCCCCCCCCCCACAGAGCCAGCACTGTCAGTGCTCCCACTACACAGCCAGCACTGTCAGTGATCCCCCACACAGCCAGGACTGTCAGTGCTCTCACCACTCAGCGAGCACTGTCAGTGCTCCCACCACACAGCCAGCACTGTCAGTGCTCCCCCACACATCCAGCACTGTCAGTGCCCCCACACCACACAGCCAGCACTGTCAGTGCTCCCCCACAGCCAGCATTGTCAGTGCTCCCACCACACAGCCAGCACTGCCAGTTCTCCACCCACAGCCAGCAGTGAGAGTGCTCCCCCCACACAGCCAGCACTGTCAGTGCTCCCCCACACAGCCAGCACTGTCAGTGCTCCCACCACACAACCAGCACTGTCAGTGCTCCCACCACGCAGCCAGCACTGTCAGTGCTACCCCACACAGCCAGCACTGTCGGTGCTCCCACCACACAGCCAGCACTGTCAGTGCTACCCCACACAGCCAGCACTGTCGGTGCTCCCCCCCATACAGCCAGCACTGTCAGTGCTCCCCCACACAGCCAGCACTGTTAGTGCTCCCACCACACAGCCAGCACTGTCAGTCCTCCCCCCACACTGCCAGCACTGGCAGTGCTCCCCCACACAGCCAGCGATGTCAGTGCTCCCCCACACAGGAAGCACTGTCAGTGCTCCCCCACACAGCCAGCACTGGCAGTGCCCTCCCAAAGAGCTAGCAGTGTCAGTGCTCCCACCACACAACCAGCATTGTCAGTGCTCCCACCACACAGCCAGCACTGTCAGTGCTCCCCCACACAGCCCGCACTGTCAGTGCTCCCACCACACAGCCAGCACTGTCAGTGCTCCCTCACACAGCCCGCACTGTCAGTGCTCCCACCACACAGCCAGCACTGTCAGTGCTCCCCCACACAGCCAGCACTGTCAGTGCTCCCCCCACACAGCCAGCACTCTCAGTGCTCCCCCCACACAGCCAGCAATGTGAGTGCTCCCACCACACAGCCAGCACAGTCAGCGCTCCCCCATACAGCCAGCACTGTCAGTGCTCCCCACACTGCCAGCACTGTCAGTGCTCCCCCACACAGGCAGCACTGTCAGTGCTCCCCCCACACAGCCAGGACTGTCAGTGCTCCCCACACAGGCAGCACTGTCAGTGCTCCCCCTACACAGCCAGCACCGTCAGTGCACTTCCACCCCCCCACAGCCAGCACTGTCAGTGCTCCCCCCACACAGCCAGCACTGTCAGTGCTCCCACCACACAGCCAGCACTGTCAGTGCTCCCACCACACAGCCAGCACTGTCAGTGCTCCCCCACACAGCCAGCACTGTCAGTGCTCCCCCCACACAGCCAGCACTGTCAGTGCTCCCCCACACAGCCAGCACTGTCAGTGCCCCCCCACACAGCCAGCATTGTCAGTGCTCCCCACACAGCCAGCACTGTCATCGCTCCCCCACACAGCCAGCACTGCCAGTGCACTTCACCCCCCCTCAGCCAGCACTGTCAGTGCTCCCCCCACACAGCCAGCACTGTCAGTGCTCCCACCACACAGCCAGCACTGTCAGTGCTCCCTCCACACAGCCAGCACTGTCAGTGCTCCCCCACACAGCCAGCACTGCCAGTGCTCCCCCACACAGCCAGAACTGTCAGTGCTCCCTCACACAGCAAGCACTGTCAGTGCTCCCCCACATAGCCAGCACTCTCAGTGATCCCCCCACACAGCCAGCCCTGTCAGTGCTCCCCCCACAGCCAGCACTGTCAGTGCTCCCCCCACACAGCCAGCATTGCCAGTGTTCCCCCACACAGCCAGCACTGTCAGTGCTCCACCCACACAGGCAGAACTGTCAGTGCTCCCCACACACAGCCAGCACTCTCAGTGCCCCCCCCCCCCACAGAGCCAGCACTGTCAGTGCTCCTACTACACAGCCAGCACTGTCAGTGATCCCCCACACAGCCAGGACTGTCAGTGCTCTCACCACTCAGCGAGCACTGTCAGTGCTCCCACCACACAGCCAGCACTGTCAGTGCTCCCACACACATCCAGCACTGTCAGTGCCCCCACACCACACAGCCAGCACTGTCAGTGCTCCCCCACAGCCAGCATTGTCAGTGCTCCCACCACACAGCCAGCACTGCCAGTTCTCCACCCACAGCCAGCAGTGAGAGTGCTCCCCCCACACAGCCAGCACTGTCAGTGCTCCCCCACACAGCCAGCACTGTCAGTGCTCCCACCACACAACCAGCACTGTCAGTGCTCCCACCACGCAGCCAGCACTGTCAGTGCTCCCACCACACAGCCAGCACTGTCAGTGCTCCCACCACGCAGCCGGCACTGTCAGTGCTCCCACCACACAGCCAGCACTGTCAGTACTCCCACCACACAGCCAGCACTGTCAGTGCTACCCCACACAGCCAGCACTGTCGGTGCTCCCCCCCATACAGCCAGCACTGTCAGTGCTCCCCCACACAGCCAGCACTGTTAGTGCTCCCACCACACAGCCAGCACTGTCAGTCCTCCCCCCACACTGCCAGCACTGGCAGTGCTCCCCCACACAGCCAGCGATGTCAGTGCTCCCCCACACAGCAAGCACTGTCAGTGCTCCCCCACACAGCCAGCACTGGCAGTGCCCTCCCACAGAGCTAGCAGTGTCAGTGCTCCCACCACACAACCAGCATTGTCAGTGCTCCCACCACACAGCCAGCACTGTCAGTGCTCCCAACACAGCCAGCACTGTCAGTGCTGCCCTCACACAGCCAGCACTGTCAGTGCTCCCCCCACACAGCCCGCACTGCCAGTGCTCCCACCACACAGCCAGCACTGTCAGTGCTCCCCCCACACAGCCAGCACTGTCAGTGCTCCCACCACAAAGCCAGCACTGTCAGTGCTCCCACCACACAGCCAGCGCTGTCAGTGCACCCCCACACAGCCAGCACTGTCAGTGCTCCCTCCACACAGCAAGCACTGTCAGTGCTCCCCCACACAGCCAGCATTTTCAGTGCTCCCCACACAGCCAGCACTGTCAGTGCTCCCACACACAGCCAGCACTGTCAGTGCTCCCCCACACAGCCCGCACTGTCAGTGCTCCCACCACACAGCCAGCACTGTCAGTGCTCCCCACACAGCCCGCACTGTCAGTGCTCCCACCACACAGCCAGCACTGTCAGTGCTCCCCCACACAGCCAGCACTGTCAGTGCTCCCCCACACAGCCAGCACTCTCAGTGCTCCCCCCACACAGCCAGCAATGTCAGTGCTCCCACCACACAGCCAGCACAGTCAGCGCTCCCCCATACAGCCAGCATGTCAGTGCTCCCCACACTGCCAGCACTGTCAGTGCTCCCCCCACACAGCCAGCACCGTCAGTGCACTTCCACCCCCCCCCCCCACAGCCAGCACTGTCAGTGCTCCCCCCACACAGCCAGCACTGTCAGTGCTCCCACCACACAGCCAGCACTGTCAGTGCTCCCCCACACAGATAGCACTGTCAGTGCTCCCACCACACAGCCAGCACTGTCAGTGCTCCCCCCACACAGCCAGCACTGTCAGTGCCCCCCCCACACAGCCAGCATTGTCAGTGCTCCCCACACAGCCAGCACTGTCAGTGCTCCCCACACAGCCAGCACTGCCAGTGCACTTCACCCCCCCTCAGCCAGCACTGTCAGTGCTCCCCCACACAGCCAGCACTGTCAGTGCTCCCACCACACAGCCAGCACTGTCAGTGCTCCCCCCACACAGCCAGCACTGTCAGTACTCCCCCACACAGCCAGCACTGCCAGTGCTCCCCCACACAGCCAGAACTGTCAGTGCTCCCCCACACAGCAAGCACTGTCAGTGCTCCCCCACACAGCCAGCACTCTCAGTGATCCCCCCACACAGCCAGCACTGTCAGTGCTCCCCCCACACAGCCAGCATTGCCAGTGTTCCCCCACACAGCCAGCATTGTCAGTGCTCCCCACACAGCCAGCACTGTCAGTGCTCCCCCACACAGCCAGCACTGCCAGTGCACTTCACCCCCCCTCAGCCAGCACTGTCAGTGCTCCCCCACACAGCCAGCACTGTCAGTGCTCCCACCACACAGCCAGCACTGTCAGTGCTCCCTCCACACAGCCAGCACTGTCAGTGCTCCCCCACACAGCCAGCACTGCCAGTGCTCCCCCACACAGCCAGAACTGTCAGTGCTCCCCCACACAGCAAGCACTGTCAGTGCTCCCCCACACAGCCAGCACTCTCAGTGATCCCCCCACACAGCCAGCACTGTCAGTGCTCCCCCCACACAGCCAGCATTGCCAGTGTTCCCCCACACAGCCAGCACTGTCAGTGCTCCACCCACACAGGCAGAACTGTCAGTGCTCCCCACACACTGCCAGCACTCTCAGTGCCCCCCCCCCCACAGAGCCAGCACTGTCAGTGCTCCCACTACACAGCCAGCACTGTCAGTGCTCCCCCACACAGCCAGCACTGTCAGTGCCCCCACCCCACACAGCCAGCACTGTCAGTGCTCCCCCACAGACAGCATTGTCAGTGCTCCCACCACACAGCCAGCACTGCCAGTTCTCCACCCACAGCCAGCAGTGAGAGTGCTCCCCCCACACAGCCAGCAATGTGAGTGCTCCCACCACACAGCCAGCACAGTCAGCGCTCCCCCATACAGCCAGCACTGTCAGTGCTCCCCACACTGCCAGCACTGTCAGTGCTCCCCCCACAAAGGCAGCACTGTCAGTGCTCCCCCCACACAGCCAGGACTGTCAGTGCTCCCCCCACACAGCCAGCACTGTCAGTGCCCCCCCACACAGCCAGCATTGTCAGTGCTCCCCACACAGCCAGCACTGTCATTGCTCCCCCACACAGCCAGCACTGCCAGTGCACTTCACCCCCCCTCAGCCAGCACTGTCAGTGCTCCCCCCACACAGCCAGCACTGTCAGTGCTCCCACCACACAGCCAGCACTGTCAGTGCTCCCTCCACACAGCCAGCACTGTCAGTGCTCCCCCACACAGCCAGCACTGCCAGTGCTCCCCCCACACAGCCAGCCCTGTCAGTGCTCCCCCCACAGCCAGCACTGTCAGTGCTCCCCCCACACAGCCAGCATTGCCAGTGTTCCCCCACACAGCCAGCACTGTCAGTGCTCCACCCACACAGGCAGAACTGTCAGTGCTCCCCACACACAGCCAGCACTCTCAGTGCCCCCCCCCCCACAGAGCCAGCACTGTCAGTGCTCCCACTACACAGCCAGCACTGTCAGTGATCCCCCACACAGCCAGGACTGTCAGTGCTCTCACCACTCAGCGAGCACTGTCAGTGCTCCCACCACACAGCCAGCACTGTCAGTGCTCCCCCACACATCCAGCACTGTCAGTGCCCCCACACCACACAGCCAGCACTGTCAGTGCTCCCCCACAGCCAGCATTGTCAGTGCTCCCACCACACAGCCAGCACTGCCAGTTCTCCACCCACAGCCAGCAGTGAGAGTGCTCCCCCCACACAGCCAGCACTGTCAGTGCTCCCCCACACAGCCAGCACTGTCAGTGCTCCCACCACACAACCAGCACTGTCAGTGCTCCCACCACGCAGCCAGCACTGTCAGTGCTACCCCACACAGCCAGCACTGTCGGTGCTCCCACCACACAGCCAGCACTGTCAGTGCTACCCCACACAGCCAGCACTGTCGGTGCTCCCCCCCATACAGCCAGCACTGTCAGTGCTCCCCCACACAGCCAGCACTGTTAGTGCTCCCACCACACAGCCAGCACTGTCAGTCCTCCCCCCACACTGCCAGCACTGGCAGTGCTCCCCCACACAGCCAGCGATGTCAGTGCTCCCCCACACAGGAAGCACTGTCAGTGCTCCCCCACACAGCCAGCACTGGCAGTGCCCTCCCAAAGAGCTAGCAGTGTCAGTGCTCCCACCACACAACCAGCATTGTCAGTGCTCCCACCACACAGCCAGCACTGTCAGTGCTCCCAACACAGCCAGCACTGTCAGTGCTGCCCTCACACAGCCAGCACTGTCAGTGCTCCCCCCACACAACCCGCACTGCCAGTGCTCCCACCACACAGCCAGCACTGTCAGTGCTCCCCCCCACACAGCCAGCACTGTCAGTGCTCCCACCACAAAGCCAGCACTGTCAGTGCTCCACCACACAGCCAGCGCTGTCAGTGCACCCCCACACAGCCAGCACTGTCAGTGCTCCCTCCACACAGCAAGCACTGTCAGTGCTCCCCCACACAGCCAGCACTTTCAGTGCTACACCCACACAGCCAGCACTGTCAGTGCTCCCACACACAGCCAGCACTGTCAGTGCTCCCCCACACAGCCCGCACTGTCAGTGCACCCACCACACAGCCAGCACTGTCAGTGCTCCCCACACAGCCCGCACTGTCAGTGCTCCCCCACACAGCCAGCACTGTCAGTGCTCCCCCACACAGCCAGCACTATCAGTGCTCCCCACACAGCCAGCACTCTCAGTGCTCCCCCCACACAGCCAGCAATGTCAGTGCTCCCACCACACAGCCAGCAAAGTCAGCGCTCCCCCATACAGCCAGCACTGTCAGTGCTCCCCACACTGCCAGCACTGTCAGTGCTCCCCCCACACAGCCAGCACCGTCAGTGCACTTCCACCCCCCCCCACAGCCAGCACTGTCAGTGCTCCCCCCACACAGCCAGCACTGTCAGTGCTCCCACCACACAGCCAGCACTGTCAGTGCTCCCACCACACAGCCAGCACTGTCAGTGCTCCCCCACACAGCCAGCACTGTCAGTGCTCCCCCCACACAGCCAGCACTGTCAGTGCTCCCCCACACAGCCAGCACTGTCAGTGCCCACCCACACAGCCAGCATTGTCAGTGCTCCCCACACAGCCAGCACTGTCAGTGCTCCCCCACACAGCCAGCACTGCCAGTGCACTTCACCCCCCCTCAGCCAGCACTGTCAGTGCTCCCCCCACACAGCCAGCACTGTCAGTGCTCCCACCACACAGCCAGCACTGTCAGTGCTCCCCCACACAGCCAGCACTGTCAGTGCTCCCCCCACACAGCCAGCACTGTCAGTGCTCCCCCACACAGCAAGCACTGTCAGTGCTCCCCACACAGCCAGCACTGTCAGTGCTCCCCCACACAGCCAGCACTATCAGTGCTCCCACCACACAGCCAGCACTGTCAGTGCTCCCCCACACAGACAGCACTGTCAGTGCTCCCCCACACAGCCAGCATTGTCAGTGCTCCCACCACACAGCCAGCACTGTCAGTGCTCCCATCACACAGCCAGCACTGTCAGTGCTCCCCCACACAGCCAGCACTGTCAGTGCTCCCACCACACAGCCAGCACTGTCAGTGCTCCCCCACACAGCCAGCACTGTCAGTGCCCCCACCCCACACAGCCAGCACTGTCAGTGCTCCCCCACAGCAAGCATTGTCAGTGCTCCCACCACACAGCCAGCACTGCCAGTTCTGCACCCCCAGCCAGCACTGCCAGTGCTCTCCCTCAGAGCTAGCACTGTCAGTGCTCCCCCACAGAGCCAGCACTGTCAGTGCTCCCACCACACAACCAGCACTGTCAGTGCTCCCACCACACGGCCAGCACTGTCAGTGCTCCCACCACACAGCCAGCACTGTCTGTGCTCCCCCCACACAGCCAGCACTGTCAGTGCTTCCCCACACAGCCAGCACTGTCGGTGCTCCCCCCCCCCATACAGCCAGCACTGTCAGTGCTCCCCACACAGCCAGCACTGTCAGTGCTCCCACCACACAGCCAGCACTGTCAGTCCTCCCCCACACTGCCAGCACTGGCAGTGCTCCCCCACACAGCCAGCGCTATCAGTGCTCCCCCACACAGCCAGCACTGTCAGTGCTCTCCCCACACAGCCAGCACTGTCAGTGCTCACCCACACAGCCAGCACTGTCAGTGCACTTCCCCCCCCTCAGCCGGCACTGTCAGTGCTCCCACCACACAGCCAGCACTGTCAGTGCTCCCACCACACAGCCAGCGCTGTCAGTGCTCCCACCACACAGCCAGCATTGTCAGTGCTCCCACCACACAGCCAGCACTGTCAGTGCTCCCACCACACTGCCAGCATTGTCAGTGCTCCCACCACACAGCCAGCATTGTCAGTGCTCCCACCACACAGCCAGCACTGTCAGTGCTCCCAACACAGCCAGCACTGTCAGTGCTGCCCTCACACAGCCAGCACTGTCAGTGCTCCCCCCACACAGCCCGCACTGCCAGTGCTCCCACCACACAGCCAGCACTGTCAGTGCTCCCCCCCACACAGCCAGCACTGTCAGTGCTCCCACCACAAAGCCAGCACTGTCAGTGCTCCCACCACACAGCCAGCGCTGTCAGTGCACCCCCACACAGCCAGCACTGTCAGTGCTCCCTCCACACAGCAAGCACTGTCAGTGCTCCCCCACACAGCCAGCACTTTCAGTGCTCCCCCCACACAGCCAGCACTGTCAGTGCTCCCACACACAGCCAGCACTGTCAGTGCTCCCCCACACAGCCCGCACTGTCAGTGCTCCCACCACACAGCCAGCACTGTCAGTGCTCCCTCACACAGCCCGCACTGTCAGTGCTCCCACCACACAGCCAGCACTGTCAGTGCTCCCCCACACAGCCAGCACTGTCAGTGCTCCCCCCACACAGCCAGCACTCTCAGTGCTCCCCCCACACAGCCAGCAATGTGAGTGCTCCCACCACACAGCCAGCACAGTCAGCGCTCCCCCATACAGCCAGCACTGTCAGTGCTCCCCACACTGCCAGCACTGTCAGTGCTCCCCCACACAGGCAGCACTGTCAGTGCTCCCCCCACACAGCCAGGACTGTCAGTGCTCCCCACACAGGCAGCACTGTCAGTGCTCCCCCTACACAGCCAGCACCGTCAGTGCACTTCCACCCCCCCACAGCCAGCACTGTCAGTGCTCCCCCCACACAGCCAGCACTGTCAGTGCTCCCACCACACAGCCAGCACTGTCAGTGCTCCCACCACACAGCCAGCACTGTCAGTGCTCCCCCACACAGCCAGCACTGTCAGTGCTCCCCCCACACAGCCAGCACTGTCAGTGCTCCCCCACACAGCCAGCACTGTCAGTGCCCCCCCACACAGCCAGCATTGTCAGTGCTCCCCACACAGCCAGCACTGTCATCGCTCCCCCACACAGCCAGCACTGCCAGTGCACTTCACCCCCCCTCAGCCAGCACTGTCAGTGCTCCCCCCACACAGCCAGCACTGTCAGTGCTCCCACCACACAGCCAGCACTGTCAGTGCTCCCTCCACACAGCCAGCACTGTCAGTGCTCCCCCACACAGCCAGCACTGCCAGTGCTCCCCCACACAGCCAGAACTGTCAGTGCTCCCTCACACAGCAAGCACTGTCAGTGCTCCCCCACATAGCCAGCACTCTCAGTGATCCCCCCACACAGCCAGCCCTGTCAGTGCTCCCCCCACAGCCAGCACTGTCAGTGCTCCCCCCACACAGCCAGCATTGCCAGTGTTCCCCCACACAGCCAGCACTGTCAGTGCTCCACCCACACAGGCAGAACTGTCAGTGCTCCCCACACACAGCCAGCACTCTCAGTGCCCCCCCCCCCCCACAGAGCCAGCACTGTCAGTGCTCCCACTACACAGCCAGCACTGTCAGTGATCCCCCACACAGCCAGGACTGTCAGTGCTCTCACCACTCAGCGAGCACTGTCAGTGCTCCCACCACACAGCCAGCACTGTCAGTGCTCCCACACACATCCAGCACTGTCAGTGCCCCCACACCACACAGCCAGCACTGTCAGTGCTCCCCCACAGCCAGCATTGTCAGTGCTCCCACCACACAGCCAGCACTGCCAGTTCTCCACCCACAGCCAGCAGTGAGAGTGCTCCCCCCACACAGCCAGCACTGTCAGTGCTCCCCCACACAGCCAGCACTGTCAGTGCTCCCACCACACAACCAGCACTGTCAGTGCTCCCACCACGCAGCCAGCACTGTCAGTGCTCCCACCACACAGCCAGCACTGTCAGTGCTCCCACCACGCAGCCGGCACTGTCAGTGCTCCCACCACACAGCCAGCACTGTCAGTACTCCCACCACACAGCCAGCACTGTCAGTGCTACCCCACACAGCCAGCACTGTCGGTGCTCCCCCCCATACAGCCAGCACTGTCAGTGCTCC
This sequence comes from Scyliorhinus torazame, assembly GCF_047496885.1. NCBI lineage: Eukaryota > Metazoa > Chordata > Chondrichthyes > Carcharhiniformes > Scyliorhinidae > Scyliorhinus > Scyliorhinus torazame. Next base: position 61,019,874 of record NC_092711.1, read on the forward strand.
CCCACACAGCCAGCACTGTTAGTGCTCCCACCACACAGCCAGCACTGTCAGTCCTCCCCCCACACTGCCAGCACTGGCAGTGCTCCCCCACACAGCCAGCGATGTCAGTGCTCCCCCACACAGCAAGCACTGTCAGTGCTCCCCCACACAGCCAGCACTGGCAGTGCCCTCCCACAGAGCTAGCAGTGTCAGTGCTCCCACCACACAACCAGCATTGTCAGTGCTCCCACCACACAGCCAGCACTGTCAGTGCTCCCAACACAGCCAGCACTGTCAGTGCTGCCCTCACACAGCCAGCACTGTCAGTGCTCCCCCCACACAGCCCGCACTGCCAGTGCTCCCACCACACAGCCAGCACTGTCAGTGCTCCCCCCCACACAGCCAGCACTGTCAGTGCTCCCACCACAAAGCCAGCACTGTCAGTGCTCCCACCACACAGCCAGCGCTGTCAGTGCACCCCCACACAGCCAGCACTGTCAGTGCTCCCTCCACACAGCAAGCACTGTCAGTGCTCCCCCACACAGCCAGCATTTTCAGTGCTCCCCACACAGCCAGCACTGTCAGTGCTCCCACACACAGCCAGCACTGTCAGTGCTCCCCCACACAGCCCGCACTGTCAGTGCTCCCACCACACAGCCAGCACTGTCAGTGCTCCCCACACAGCCCGCACTGTCAGTGCTCCCACCACACAGCCAGCACTGTCAGTGCTCCCCCACACAGCCAGCACTGTCAGTGCTCCCCCACACAGCCAGCACTCTCAGTGCTCCCCCCACACAGCCAGCAATGTCAGTGCTCCCACCACACAGCCAGCACAGTCAGCGCTCCCCCATACAGCCAGCATGTCAGTGCTCCCCACACTGCCAGCACTGTCAGTGCTCCCCCCACACAGCCAGCACCGTCAGTGCACTTCCACCCCCCCCCCACAGCCAGCACTGTCAGTGCTCCCCCCACACAGCCAGCACTGTCAGTGCTCCCACCACACAGCCAGCACTGTCAGTGCTCCCCCACACAGCCAGCACTGTCAGTGCTCCCACCACACAGCCAGCACTGTCAGTGCTCCCCCCACACAGCCAGCACTGTCAGTGCCCCCCCCACACAGCCAGCATTGTCAGTGCTCCCCACACAGCCAGCACTGTCAGTGCTCCCCACACAGCCAGCACTGCCAGTGCACTTCACCCCCCCTCAGCCAGCACTGTCAGTGCTCCCCCACACAGCCAGCACTGTCAGTGCTCCCACCACACAGCCAGCACTGTCAGTGCTCCCCCCACACAGCCAGCACTGTCAGTACTCCCCCACACAGCCAGCACTGCCAGTGCTCCCCCACACAGCCAGAACTGTCAGTGCTCCCCCACACAGCAAGCACTGTCAGTGCTCCCCCACACAGCCAGCACTCTCAGTGATCCCCCCACACAGCCAGCACTGTCAGTGCTCCCCCCACACAGCCAGCATTGCCAGTGTTCCCCCACACAGCCAGCATTGTCAGTGCTCCCCACACAGCCAGCACTGTCAGTGCTCCCCCACACAGCCAGCACTGCCAGTGCACTTCACCCCCCCTCAGCCAGCACTGTCAGTGCTCCCCCACACAGCCAGCACTGTCAGTGCTCCCACCACACAGCCAGCACTGTCAGTGCTCCCCCCACACAGCCAGCACTGTCAGTGCTCCCCCACACAGCCAGCACTGCCAGTGCTCCCCCACACAGCCAGAACTGTCAGTGCTCCCCCACACAGCAAGCACTGTCAGTGCTCCCCCACACAGCCAGCACTCTCAGTGATCCCCCCACACAGCCAGCACTGTCAGTGCTCCCCCCACACAGCCAGCATTGCCAGTGTTCCCCCACACAGCCAGCACTGTCAGTGCTCCACCCACACAGGCAGAACTGTCAGTGCTCCCCACACACTGCCAGCACTCTCAGTGCCCCCCCCCCCCACAGAGCCAGCACTGTCAGTGCTCCCACTACACAGCCAGCACTGTCAGTGCTCCCCCACACAGCCAGCACTGTCAGTGCCCCCACCCCACACAGCCAGCACTGTCAGTGCTCCCCCACAGACAGCATTGTCAGTGCTCCCACCACACAGCCAGCACTGCCAGTTCTCCACCCACAGCCAGCAGTGAGAGTGCTCCCCCCACACAGCCAGCACTGTCAGTGCTCCCCCACACAGCCAGCACTGTCAGTGCTCCCACCACACAACCAGCACTGTCAGTGCGCCCACCACGCAGCCAGCACTGTCAGTGCTCCCACCACACAGCCAGCACTGTCAGTGCTCCAACCACGCAGCCGGCACTGTCAGTGCTCCCACCACACAGCCAGCACTGTCAGTACTCCCACCACACAGCCAGCACTGTCAGTGCTACCCGACACAGCCAGCACTGTCGGTGCTCCCCCCCATACAGCCAGCACTGTCAGTGCTCCCCCACACAGCCAGCACTGTTAGTGCTCCCACCACACAGCCAGCACTGTCAGTCCTCCCCCCACACTGCCAGCACTGGCAGTGCTCCCCCACACAGCCAGCGATGTCAGTGCTCCCCCACACAGCAAGCACTGTCAGTGCTCCCCCACACAGCCAGCACTGGCAGTGCCCTCCCACAGAGCTAGCAGTGTCAGTGCTCCCACCACACAACCAGCATTGTCAGTGCTCCCACCATACAGCCAGCACTGTCAGTGCTCCCAACACAGCCAGCACTGTCAGTGCTGCCCTCACACAGCCAGCACTGTCAGTGCTCCCCCCACACAGCCCGCACTGCCAGTGCTCCCACCACACAGCCAGCACTGTCAGTGCTCCCCCCCACACAGCCAGCACTGTCAGTGCTCCCACCACAAAGCCAGCACTGTCAGTGCTCCCACCACACAGCCAGCGCTGTCAGTGCACCCCACACAGCCAGCACTGTCAGTGCTCCCTCCACACAGCAAGCACTGTCAGTGCTCCCCCACACAGCCAGCACTTTCAGTGCTCCCCCCACACAGCCAGCACTGTCAGTGCTCCCCCCACACAGCCAGCACTCTCAGTGCTCCCCCCACACAGCCAGCAATGTCAGTGCTCCCACCTGTAAGGTTTTCGGGCAATTCGGCCCTTTTTGGAGAAACTCAGAGACTGTAAACCGACTTTCCAGCCAAGGGAACAGAACCAGTTTTCCCAGCAGGCTTGGCCCGCTGAGCTGAGTAAGGGCATAAATACATAAACATTTACAAACACCCCCCTAGGAGCTACAAGGAAGAAGGAGCCAGACAAACAAGATAACATCAAGACACAGACAAAGGGGCACGGGAATACACAGGAGGCTTGCATGCAAGCAGGACAATGGGATGGTCATAGCCCCATGCAAATGTAAATGACCTGGCCTCCACCAGAGTAGAATCCAATTAGCACCCCATCAACATAGCGAGGTGAGAACAGCAGCCATCTCCGGAGCAGCTGGAAGACACTGAAATTCTCCACAGAAGAGCCTAACCTCATTAAAACTAGAAATCAGACTGTCTGAGTCCAGCATATTGCGCTGGAAAAGCCCCTAGAAAATCAGCGGTAGAGGAAAAACCAAGTTGGAGGCGGACCTGGGGGAGGTACTCCAATCTTGACAGAAGCTACCGGCAGAAACTCACTGGGAGAAAGGGGGCGGAGCCAGCGCCAAATTCAAATCGCGCAGGTCTGAAAAAAACCAAGTTGGAGGCGGACCTGGGGGAGGTACTCCAAGCTTGACAGAAGCTACCGGCAGAAACTCACTGAAAGAAGGGGGCGGAGCCAGCGCCAAATTCAAATCGCGCAGGTCTGCCTAGCTGGAAGAAGCGGACCTGCAAGGAATACCCCGGAAACATACAGCTCTGACCGGCCCAAAGGGGGCGGGGCCAGCGGGAACTTTGAAAACCTACCTTTTCAATGCAAAAGGGGCTGGCCGATCACAGAACAAAGCCAGGTATAACTATATAAAAGGGGCTGTGTTTTCGAGTGGGGGTCTCTTCGTTCGTGGCTCGACCTCTGCACCCCTGACTTGACCTCTGCAGCCTGTGACCGTAAGTAACCCGCAGCAGCTTGCGAAACTCCCTTGATTTTAATAGTGGTTGAGGCTTTGGGGAAGGGAACTTGTTTTGTGCCTTGTGATTTTGCTAAAACCTGTGTAACCGTAAGAATTTTCGTTGTGTCCGCTATATTACCTTTTGAATAGACTTAGTTGTATTAGAGCATAAGATTTTATTGTGTTTCTTCTGTTGGTGGTTTTGACCTGGGTTTTACAATAAACCTTGATTTGATGCTAATTGGAGTCGTTTAAATTCTTCAATCCTTCACCAGCGATCTCTGACCAAGTCATTGTTAAAAATACTCCTCACCTTAATTCCGGGTTCAAGAATCGAGGGTCATCTTGAGCGATTCACTCAGGACAGACTGCTGGTTAGGAAATAAACAGCAGTGTCCTATTCTCTCTCTTGGGAAAGCTACTCTAGTGGAGTAGGAACCGGGTGGGGGTTGTACCACCGGCAAGAGAGAGAATCACCTGGGTATTGGTAGGGGTCTGGAGATCTGTATGATATAAGTCTCAGGCTGTCGGTTAGGAATAAACGGCAGACTTGAATCAGTGCTCTCTTCAGTGGAAGTGTCCCAGTGCGACATCCCCTGGCCTCTGAAGTTTCAGTGCCGGCTGGAGAGAGACACACACAGATATTCAAGCCCCAGATATCGGCCCAGTAGTGGAGTAGCGGAGATGGCACCCTCTACAATGGCAAGTCAGGCAGGAGCCCGGTGGTTTGGAGTATGTGACTTGGCAGAGGGGGTGAGGGAACGAAGCAAAATGGAGGAGAGAATATCCTCATATTTGTGGCAAAAGGTCAACCTCACCAAACCTTGGGTCTCAGAATTGATCAATGCGGAGCAACCGGTAATGGCAGCTGCTGCATGGACAGAAAGCAAGGCGCACAAAAGGCACTTGGAGAAGGCAGTTTGGCTGGTTTGCCTGTCTGAGCAGGTAGTCAAGACAGAGGATAGGGTCGAAGAGTTAGAGCAGGAGTTGAGAGAAGTGAGGGCCAGCGCAGGGGACAGCGCTAGCGCAGCGGAACGACTGCGGGAAGAAATGGCAGAAATTAAACAGGACAGCGCGAGTGTAGCAGAACGACTGCGGGAAGAAAGGGCAGAAATGAAACAGGAAAGCGAGTCTAACCGGTGTGAGAAGGACTATCTCCACTGCCAGATAGTGGAGGGGAAAGAAAAGGAACGGAGGCTCCAGGAACTCTATGCTCGGAGTACAGAGCAGTGTAGGAAGCTGGAGGGGAAGTGCCGGGACATCCAGGCAGCATACCGAGTGGCTCGCGAGGAAGTAGGGGACTGTGCCCATGGGCCGTGCCAGGCACGAATAACGGAGTTAGAGGAGGCCTTGTCCAAGGTCAGGGGACAGATACACCTGGTAGGTCCAGGGGGGTTCCCTAGGGGCAAGGTGCTCCTCGCAGCGGATGATTCCCCAAAGGCCAAGGGGAATAGACCGCCTCCTGAGGCACCGGGATTGTGTCCGGGCCGGCAGGGGGGGATCGGACTGCATGTTCAGGGGCAAGTCCAAGGGGGGTCGGCAGGGTACCCCCAACTGGCGGCGTGTCCGCCTGGTTTCGTATGTGGGTCCCCATGGGATGGGGACAGACCGCTGCCTGGGATGCCGGTGATGGGGCCGGGTCAGCAGGTAGGGTTTGGACCGCCCGGTCAGGGGCAGGTCCAAGGGGGGTCAGTGGTGTATCCCCAGATAGCGGCGTCTCCTATATGGGTAGTTAGCCCGGGGACAGGGGGGCTACCCAACGGGGCAAGAGAGCTGGACAGTGGGGAGGAGGAGCAGGAACCCCAGGTAGGGCGGATGTGCCCTGTCAGACAAAGAAGGTATGGTCCCCCGGCGGGGATGGCAAACAGGGGACCGGTTGAGGGCGACATTATCGTTCCTCATGGGGCATCCGCGCTCAGGGGAATGGTGGCCCACGTTCCCAGACTAACTCCAAAGGGGGATCCGTCGCTGCATTTTATGGAGGTGGAACAGGCTGCCAACATCAATGACTGCGACGAAGGGGAGCAAATAAAGATGCTCCTGATAACCCTAGATGCCCAGCTATGCAGGACAGTGACCTCTGGGAATGGGGGAAGACCTGACACCTGGGCGGCAGCACAGACTGCTGTTCTGGAGGCAATGGGCTTGAATCTGGGGAGCCCTTTCATGAGGGTGGGGGAAACCAAGCAGCAACCAGGGGAATCTCCCACTATGTTCGCAGACAGGCTGTGGACTGTCTATGTGGAGGCGTGTGGGGCTCCCGCGGATAGGCAGAATTTAGATGAGAGAACAGCCCACTGGCTGAAGACCCTCGTAGCTAACTGTCTCCCTCACGTTAGGGCAAAGGCCGAACACTGGTTCGACCCGCAGAGTCCGGACCTTAATGAGGCAGAGGTCCTTAGGAAACTCACCCTTGCATATCGTAATGGGGAGAGGGGTGAGGACAAGCCCCTTAAGGGTAGGGTGCATGAAATCGCGCCAGCAGGCCCTAAGAGAGAGTGGAAGCATGTGGGCACCCGGACCTCCGACGAGAAACCGGTATGCTACGGGTGTGGGAAGGCCGGGCATTTCAAGAGGGAATGTAGAAACCCTAGCAAGCAGGAGAGGGCTCCCGCAGTAGAGAGTCAGACCCCGGCGGTAGGAGCAGCTGCCCCGGGAACCATCGAAATAAGTAAAATTTTAGCCCTTTTGCAAGGCTCAGGACAGGTGGCAATGGCAACGGGCCAGGGCCTGCCCGCACCCACACCACAAGAACCCGTATGACTACCCAGGGAGCAGCCTCAGGAAAAAGGGAGCGCAGGGGTAGTTCTAGCCCCAGACCCTGGTCCGGTCCAGGTGCAGGGTCCCATTCTGGAGGCTGCCTCAGGGGCTATTTGCAGTTTAAATCCCTTAAGGTGGGACCCATGCGAACGCCACATCAGTCAATTTAAATTGTTCCACCCCATAAGGACAAAAAAGAGCAAGGTGGGGGGAAGACGGGGGGTGGTAGTGGAGAAACCCCCCGTAGAATTAACGACGGTGGGGGAGGTCCCTGACTCCACGGTCACACAACCGGTGACAAGGTGCTGTCCCGAAGGGGCAGTCCCAAAGAAACCGACCGTGCTGCAAGCACCCAGCCCAGGGACAGTAAGGATTCCCAAGCCCTTACCTGTGGGTCAGGTAGCCTGCCTTAGTATAGAGGCTAAGGAGGCGGAGGAAGTGAAGGTATCACCTTGGGCTTGGGAACCAGTCGGGGGACGAGGGAGCAATCGGGTCTCCAAGCCCCCGGTAAGATGGTCCCCATCACACCTCCCTGTCACCCGGTCCCGCAGTAAGGGGGCCCGAGTGGAAGGGAGCGATGAGGGATCACCGAACCCTGTTGGGAAAGGAGAGGCAAGGGGCAGCCCGAACCCCCGGGAGGGGACGGTCTGGCCCGAGCCATTGGACCAAACAGGTGAACTGCCCCAGTTTAGCGGGGCACAGTTTTAATTTGGCCACCCGGAGACGGGTGGCATTGTATATAGCATTCCCCCCTGTTAGTTCTAATTAGTGTGTAGTTGTGTGTGAAGTATTTAGGATCGTGGGAACACAGAAGCGCCTGGTGCAAGGGTAAAATGATGAAGCACCAGGCACTAGGACCCTGGTGCAGCCGGGCTGTAAAACACAGAACCCCAGACAGGCTGCGGCAACTTCAAAGCAGGAGCTGCTGCTGCCGCCGGATAGCGGCAGGCACTAGGACCCTGGGGAGCCGGGCTGTAAACACAGAACCCCAGACAGGCTGCGGCAACTTCAAAGCAGGAGCTGCTGCCGCCACCGGATAGCACCCATGCACTTCAAGGTAGGTAGGGCTGTAGAGGCAAGAATGTGTTTTGTTTTTACAGATGGGGCACCCGACGATGTGGAGTTTGCTGATCTTGGCGATGGTGGGACCGGGAGAACTCCGCAGAGGCGAGACAGAAGAGTCCTTCGACTGACCGGGTTAGGGTGACTGAGGGCAGGCGGGTGTGTTCAACCTGTGAGGGGGACGTTCCTTTGGGGAGACGGTGGTGGCCCAGGAAGCTGAGGCTGGACATGAGGGATCGGTCCTCGGACTGGGAACGGACTGGACAACACCTAACGGACCATCACGGGGTCACCGGGTAGGATCACCGTTTGCGGGGATAAGGGGTGGGCTTCTGACCAGGGCATTTATTTGTGTTCATGGGGATCTACCAAGGCATGTCCACAAGGGGCATTAATCACTTTTGTAAGGTGGTGGCAGAACCCAGGGAACGGGATAAATTGACCGCAGTGGGGAGGGATGTGTAACGCCCAGGGAAGGGATGACTGTAGAAGCTACCGAACTGCTGGTTCAGGTAAAGCGACCCCTGCCCACAGCCCAACCGATCGACCCTCACAACTGTCCGATCACCACCAGGGGGGAGCCTGAGAATGGTTTAGTGTTTGCCCCCACAAAGGAAATGTTGTACAGGGGGTACATTATGCTGCCGCCTCAGTTGGACTAAACCTTTCAGCTGCAGGTATCGACGATGGAGGATAAATGAAGAGCCCTCAACGGGAAGAAGCGAAGTGCAGCCAAGAAAGGAGGATCCTTGATGAAATAAACAGATGCAATTGTAAATAGTTGTATGGATTTCGCGGGTCCCAGTTACTTGAGTGTGATATATGTACAGGGACCCTTACGTTTGGGGTTCCGGTGAAATGTGTATATGTTACTGTCTGCTTGAATTAAGTATGGTCTTGTCTTTCCCTTTCATTGAAATCAGGGGTAGCCTAGATTAAGGGAACTGTCTTGGGAATTGTAATTTCGCATGTTGCTGAGGGGGGGACCTACGGTCCACACAAAGGCACACAATTGCCCTTAACCTGTGTCGATACGATCCAAGCAGGTAGGGACGTATCGAAGGGGCATCTGTAAGGTTTTCGGGCAATTCGGCCCTTTTTGGAGAAACTCAGAGACTGTAAACCGACTTTCCAGCCAAGGGAACAGAACCAGTTTTCCCAGCAGGCTTGGCCCGCTGAGCTGAGTAAGGGCATAAATACATAAACATTTACAAACACCCCCCTAGGAGCTACAAGGAAGAAGGAGCCAGACAAACAAGATAACATCAAGACACAGACAAAGGGGCACGGGAATACACAGGAGGCTTGCATGCAAGCAGGACAATGGGATGGTCATAGCCCCATGCAAATGTAAATGACCTGGCCTCCACCAGAGTAGAATCCAATTAGCACCCCATCAACATAGCGAGGTGAGAACAGCAGCCATCTCCGGAGCAGCTGGAAGACACTGAAATTCTCCACAGAAGAGCCTAACCTCATTAAAACTAGAAATCAGACTGTCTGAGTCCAGCATATTGCGCTGGAAAAGCCCCTAGAAAATCAGCGGTAGAGGAAAAACCAAGTTGGAGGCGGACCTGGGGGAGGTACTCCAATCTTGACAGAAGCTACCGGCAGAAACTCACTGGGAGAAAGGGGGCGGAGCCAGCGCCAAATTCAAATCGCGCAGGTCTGAAAAAAACCAAGTTGGAGGCGGACCTGGGGGAGGTACTCCAAGCTTGACAGAAGCTACCGGCAGAAAAAACCAAGTTGGAGGCGGACCTGGGGGAGGTACTCCAATCTTGACAGGAGCTACCGGCAGAAACTCACTGAAAGAAGGGGGCGGAGCCAGCGCCAAATTCAAATCGCGCAGGTCTGCCTAGCTGGAAGAAGCGGACCTGCAAGGAATACCCCGGAAACATACAGCTCTGACCGGCCCAAAGGGGGCGGGGCCAGCGGGAACTTTGAAAACCTACCTTTTCAATGCAAAAGGGGCTGGCCGATCACAGAACAAAGCCAGGTATAACTATATAAAAGGGGCTGTGTTTTCGAGTGGGGGTCTCTTCGTTCGTGGCTCGACCTCTGCACCCCTGACTTGACCTCTGCAGCCTGTGACCGTAAGTAACCCGCAGCAGCTTGCGAAACTCCCTTGATTTTAATAGTGGTTGAGGCTTTGGGGAAGGGAACTTGTTTTGTGCCTTGTGATTTTGCTAAAACCTGTGTAACCGTAAGAATTTTCGTTGTGTCCGCTATATTACCTTTTGAATAGACTTAGTTGTATTAGAGCATAAGATTTTATTGTGTTTCTTCTGTTGGTGGTTTTGACCTGGGTTTTACAATAAACCTTGATTTGATGCTAATTGGAGTCGTTTAAATTCTTCAATCCTTCACCAGCGATCTCTGACCAAGTCATTGTTAAAAATACTCCTCACCTTAATTCCGGGTTCAAGAATCGAGGGTCATCTTGAGCGATTCACTCAGGACAGACTGCTGGTTAGGAAATAAACAGCAGTGTCCTATTCTCTCTCTTGGGAAAGCTACTCTAGTGGAGTAGGAACCGGGTGGGGGTTGTACCACCGGCAAGAGAGAGAATCACCTGGGTATTGGTAGGGGTCTGGAGATCTGTATGATATAAGTCTCAGGCTGTCGGTTAGGAATAAACGGCAGACTTGAATCAGTGCTCTCTTCAGTGGAAGTGTCCCAGTGCGACATCCCCTGGCCTCTGAAGTTTCAGTGCCGGCTGGAGAGAGACACACACAGATATTCAAGCCCCAGATATCGGCCCAGTAGTGGAGTAGCGGAGATGGCACCCTCTACACACCACACAGCCAGCACAGTCAGCGCTCCCCATACAGCCAGCACTGTCAGTGCTCCCCACACTGCCAGCACTGTCAGTGCTCCCCCCACACAGGCAGCACTGTCAGTGCTCCCCCCACACAGCCAGGACTGTCAGTGCTCCCCACACAGGCAGCACTGTCAGTGCTCCCCCTACACAGCCAGCCCCGTCAGTGCACTTCCACCCCCCCCCCACAGCCAGCACTGTCAGTGCTCCCCCCACACAGCCAGCACTGTCAGTGCTCCCACCACACAGCCAGCACTGTCAGTGCTCCCACCACACAGCCAGCACTGTCCGTGCTCCCCCACACAGCCAGCACTGTCAGTGCTCCCCCCACACAGCCAGCACTGTCAGTGCTCCCCCCACACAGCCAGCACTGTCAGTGCCCCCCCACACAGCCAGCATTGTCAGTGCTCCCCACACAGCCAGCACTGTCAGTGCTCCCCCACACAGCCAGCACTGCCAGTGCACTTCACCCCCCCTCAGCCAGCACTGTCAGTGCTCCCCCCACACAGCCAGCACTGTCAGTGCTCCCACCACACAGCCAGCACTGTCAGTGCTCCCGCCACACAGCCAGCACTGTCAGTGCTCCCCCACACAGCCAGCACTGCCAGTGCTCCCCCCACACAGCCAGAACTGTCAGTGCTCCCCCACACAGCAAGCACTGTCAGTGCTCCCCCACACAGCCAGCACTCTCAGTGATCCCCCCACACAGCCAGCCCTGTCAGTGCTCCCCCCACAGCCAGCACTGTCAGTGCTCCCCCCACACAGCCAGCATTGCCAGTGTTCCCCCACACAGCCAGCACTGTCAGTGCTCCACCCACACAGGCTGAACTGTCAGTGCTCCCCACACACAGCCAGCACTCTCAGTGCCCCCCCCCTCACAGAGCCAGCACTGTCAGTGCTCCCACTACACAGCCAGCACTGTCAGTGCTCCCCCACACAGCTAGGACTGTCAGTGCTCTCACCACTCAGCGAGCACTGTCAGTGCTCCCCCACACAGCCAGCACTGTCAGTGCCCCCACCCCACACAGCCAGCACTGTCAGTGCTCCCCCACAGCCAGCATTGTCAGTGCTCCCACCACACAGCCAGCACTGCCAGTTCTCCACCCACAGCCAGCAGTGAGAGTGCTCCCCCACACAGCCAGCACTGTCAGTGCTCCCCCACACAGCCAGCACTGTCAGTGCTCCCACCACACAACCAGCACTGTCAGTGCTCCCACCACGCAGCCAGCACTGTCAGTGCTCCCACCACACAGCCAGCACTGTCAGTGCTCCCACCACGCAGCCGGCACTGTCAGTGCTCCCACCACATAGCCAGCACTGTCAGTACTCCCACCACACTGCCAGCACTGTCAGTGCTACCCGACACAGCCAGCACTGTCGGTGCTCCCCCCCATACAGCCAGCACTGTCAGTGCTCCCCCACACAGCCAGCACTGTTAGTGCTCCCACCACACAGCCAGCACTGTCAGTCCTCCCCCCACACTGCCAGCACTGGCAGTGCTCCCCCACACAGCCAGCGATGTCAGTGCTCCCCCACACAGCAAGCACTGTCAGTGCTCCCCCACACAGCCAGCACTGGCAGTGCCCTCCCACAGACCTAGCAGTGTCAGTGCTCCCACCACACAACCAGCACTGTCAGTGCTCCCACCACACAGCCAGCACTGTCAGTGCACCCCCACACAGGCAGCACTGTCAGTGCTCCCAACACACAGCCAGCACTGTCAGTGCTCCCCCACACAGCCAGCACTGTCAGTGCTCCCCCCTCACAGCCAGCACTGTGAGTGCTCCCCACAGCCAGCACTGTCAGTGCTCCCACCACACAGCCAGCACTGTCAGTGCTCCCCCACACAGCCAGCACTGCCAGTGCACTTCCCCCCCCTCAGCCAGCACTGTCAGTGCTCCCCCACACAGCCACCACTGTCAGTGCTCCCACCACACAGCCAGCACTGTCAGTGCTCCCCCACACAGCCAGCACTGTCAGTGCTCCCCCACATAGCCAGCACTGTCAGTGCACTTCCCACCCCTCAGCCAGCACTGTCAGCGCTCCCCACAGCCAGCACTGTCAGTGCTCCCACCACACAGCCAGCACTGTATGTGCTCCCCCACACAGCCAGCACTGTCAGTGCTCCCACCACACATCCAGCACTGTCAGTGCTCCCCACAGCCAGCACTGTCAGTGCTCCCACCACACAGCCAGCACTGTCAGTGCTCCCCACACAGCCAGCACTGCCAGTGCACTTCCCCCCCCCCTCAGCCAGCACTGTCAGTGCTCCCACCACACAGCCAGCACTGTCAGTGCTCCCACCACACAGCCAGCACTGTCAGTGCTCCCCCCACACAGCCAGCACTGTCAGTGCTCCCCCACACAGCCAGCACTGGCAGTGCTCCCACCACACAGCCAGCACTGTCAGTGCTCCCCCACACAACGAGCACTGTCAGTGCTCCCCCCACACAGCCAGCACTGTCAGTGCTCCCCACACACAGCCAGCACTGTCAGTGCTCCCCACACACAGCCAGCACTGTCAGTGCTCCCACCATACAGACGGCACTGTCAGTGCTCCCACCACACAGCCAGCACTGTCAGTGCTCCCCCATACAGCCAGCACTGTCAGTGCTCCCCCCACACAGCCAGCACTGTCAGTGCTCCCCCACACAGCCAGCACTGTCCGTGCTCCCACCACACAGCCAGCACTGTCAGTGCTCTCCCACACAGCCAGCACTGTCAGTGCTCCCCCCACAGAGCCAGCACTGTCAGTGCTCCCCCACACAGCCAGCACTGTCAGTGCACTTCCCCCCCTCAGCCAGCACTGTCAGTGCTGCCACCACACAGCCAGCACTGTCAGTGCTCCCCCCACACAGCCAGCACTGTCAGTGCTCCCCCACACAGCCAGGACTGTCAGTGCTCCCACCACACAGCCAGCACTGTCAGTGCTCCCCCACACAGCCAGCACTGTCAGTGCTCCCCCCACAGAGCCAGCACTGTCAGTGCTCCCCCACACAGCCAGCACTGTCAGTGCTCCCCCACACAGCCAGCACTGTCAGTGCGACCCCCCACACAGCCAGCACTGTCAGTGCTCCTCCACACAGCCAGCACTGTCAGTGCTCCAACCACACAGCCAGCACTGTCAGTTCTCCCACCACACAGCCAGCACTGTCAGTGCTCCCACCACACAGCCAGCACTGTCAGTGCTCCCCCACACACAGCCAGCAGTGTCACTGCTCCCCCCACACAGCCAGCACTGTCAGTGCTCCCCCATACAGCCAGCACTGTCAGTGCTCCCCCACACAGCCAGCACTGTCAGTGCTCCCCCCACAGAGCCAGCACTGTCAGTGCTCCCCCACACAGCCAGCACTGTCAGTGCACTTCCCCCCCCCCTCAGCCAGCACTGTCAGTGCTCCCACCACACAGCCAGCACTGTCAGTGCTCCCCCACACAGACAGCACTGTCAGTGCTCCCCCACACAGCCAGCACTGTCAGTGCTCCCACCACACAGCCAGCACTGTCAGTGCTCCCCCACACAGCCAGCACTGTCAGTGCTCCCCCACACAGCCAGCACTGTCAGTGCTCCCAACACACAGCCAGCACTGTCAGTGCTCCCCCACACAGCCAGCACTGTCAGTGCGACCCCCCACACAGCCAGCACTGTCAGTGCTCCTCCACACAGCCAGCACTGTCAGTGCTCCAACCACACAGCCAGCACTGTCAGTGCTCCCACCACACAGCCAGCACTGTCAGTGCTCCCACCACACAGCCAGCACTGTCAGTGCTCCCACCCCACACAGCCAGCACTGTCAGTGCTCCCCCACACAGCCAGCCCTGTCTGTGCTCCCCCACACAGCCAGCACTGTCAGTGCTCCCCCCCCACACAGCCAGCACTGTCAGTGCTCCCCCACACAGTCAGCACTGTCAGTGCTCCCCACACAGCCAGCACTGTCAGTGCTCCCACCACACAGCCAGCACTGTCAGCGCTCCCCCACACAGACAGCACTGTCAGTGCACCCCCACACAGCCCGCACTCTCAGTGCTCCCCCACACAGCCAGCACTGTCAGTGCTCCCACCACACAGCCAGCACTGTCAGTGCTCCCCCACACAGCCAGCACTGTCAGTGCTCCCACCACACAGCCAGCACTGTCAGTGCTCCCCCACACAGCCAGCACTGTCAGTGCCCCCACCACACAGCCAGCACTGTCAGTGCTCCCACCACACAGCCAGCACTGTCAGTGCTCCCCCACACAGCCAGCACTGTCAGTGCTCCCACCACACAGCCAGCACTGTCAGTGCTCCCCACGCCCCAGACCCAGCTCCTGATTGGCTGAGAGACTGTCAGTCAGCGCCAGGGGATACTGATTGGCTGAGAGACTGTCAGTCAGCGGCTGGATCTCCTGATTGGCTGAGAGGCTGTCAGTCAGAGGCTGGAGCTCCTGATTGGCTGAGAGGCTGTCAGTCAGCGGTTGGGGCTCCTGATTGGCTGGGAGACTGTCAGTCAGCGGCTTGTGCTCCTGATTGGCTGAGTGGCTGTCAGTCAGCGGCTGGAGCTCCTGATTGGCTGAGAGACTGCCAGTCAGCGGCTGGAGCTCCTGATTGGCTGAGAGAGTGTCAGTCAGCGGCTGGAGCTCCTGATTGGCTGAGAGGCTGTTAGTAGCGGCTGGAGCTCCTGATTGGCTGAGAGACTGTCAGTCAGCGGCTGGAGCTCCTGATTGGCTGAGAGTCTGTTAGTCAGCGGTTGGGGCTCCTGATTAGCTGAGAGGCTGTCAGTCAGCGGCTGGAGCTCCTGATTGGATGAGAGGCTGTCAGTCAGCGCCAGGAGCTATTGATTGGCTGAGCGTCTGTCAGTCAGCGGTTGGAGCTCCTGATTGGCTTAGAGGCTGTCAGTTAGCGGCTGGAGCTCCTGATTGGCTGAGAGACTGTCAGTCAGCGGTTGGGGCTCCTGATTGGCTGAGAGACTGTCAGTCAGCGGCTGGAGCTCCTGATTGGCTGAGAGACTGTCAGTCAGCGGCTGGATCTCCTGATTGGCTGAGAGGCTGTCAGTCAGCAGTTGGGGCTCCTGATTGGCTGAGAGACTGTCAGTTAGCGGCTGCAGCTCCTGATTGGCTGAGAGACTGTCAGTCAGCGGCTGGATCGCCTGATTGGCAGAGAGGCTGTCAGTTAGCGGCTGGATCTCCTGATTGGCTGAGAGACTGTCAGTCAGCGGTTGGGGCTCCTGATTGGCTGAGAGACTGTCAGTCAGCGGCTGGAGCTCCTGATTGGCTGAGAGACTGTCAGTCAGCGGCTGGATCTCCTGATTGGCTGAGAGGCTGTTAGTCAGCGGTTGGGGCTCCTGATTGGCTGAGAGACTGTCAGTTAGCGGCTGCAGCTCCTGATTGGCTGAGAGACTGTCAGTTAGCGGCTGGAGCTCCTGATTGGCTGAGAGGCTGTCAGTCAACGGCTGGAGCTCCTGATTGGCTGAGAGGCTGCCAGTCAGCGGCTGGAGCTCCTGATTGGCTGAGAGGCTGTCAGTCAGCGGTTGGGGCTCCTGAATGGCTGAGAGGCTGCCAGTCAGCGGCTGGAGCTCCTGATTGGCTGAGAGGCTGTCAGTCAGCGGTTGGGGCTCCTCATAGGCTGAGAGGCTGTCAGTCAGCGGTTGGAGCTCCTGATTGGCTGAGAGACTGTCAGTCAGCGGTTGGGGCTCCTGATTGGCTGAGAGGCTGTCAGTCAGCGGTTGGGGCTCCTGATTGGCTGAGAGGCTGACAGTCAGCGGTTGGAGCTCCTGATTGGCTGAGAGACTGTCAGTCAGCGGCTGGAGCTCCTGATTGGCTGAGGGGTTTTCAGTCAGTTTTATTTTCTCATTAATTTAATAATTGATGTAACCGGATATTTCACCCCGACCTTGATCTGCTCCCTGAACCTGGACTGAGTCACCACATAAATAAATGTGTTTGTGCAGCAATTTAAATCCCGCAGCATAAATCCGACTTGTTGTAAAGTATATTGAGGAAGGGTGAGGTAATATAATCCTCTCACATCCATATAGAAAAATTTAATAACAGACACGGTCCAGAGGAGGATGAACGTTCCGGAGATGCTGAAGAGTAAAATCATTGACTTCCTTCTGCTCTCCATCTCTGGGTCGCTGCGATTGTCTCCCTGACTCTGGGCCCTCAGTGCCTTCCGGACCCGACTGCTGAGTAAAATGTGTCTGACTGTCAGAGCGTTGGTCAACAGGATTGAGAAGAACGGCACCAATGGGGTTACAAACTGATCAAACCAGAGATACCCACCCCATCGCGGGTCAGTGAGAACGCTGCTCTTTGTGACGCAGCCCCACTGGACATTGTCGATTATCCCCCCAGGTTCCCATGTAAAGTACCAGGGGATGTTTTTCACACAGAGCAGGAGGCCGCTTGTGGACAGAACCACAGCCGCAGTTTTCCCGGTGCAATATTTACTTTTCAGTTTCTGGCAGCGAATGGACACAAATCGATCAAAGGAGAAAGTGAGGGTGAACCAGACAGAACAGTCCCTGGCTGCATAGAGCAGGACAAAGTTAACACGACACACAGGGGTGAGATCCAGGAAACTCCAGGGGAAATAATAAACACTGATCATGCTCAGTATGGGACGAGTGATAATAAACAGCAGATCCGCCGTTGCCATGGCCACCAGGTAGCGAGTGGTGCAGGTAGAGAGGCCACACTTCCCCCGACACAGGATCACAATTCCCAGTATATTAACTGTCAGAGAGAGAAAGGAGAGACGCGGGAAATTACTGGGTAATGAATCTCCCTGTCTGAACCAGGACACAATTGCAGCATCAATATAATGGACAGTGGGTGGGTGGGGGTGTGGGGAGAGGAGTGGGCACAGAGATTAACATTGCAGAGAGGGGAGTAGGAAATGTAACTCCAGTGTTAAAGGTGGGGAATGGGGGGGAAAGTGTGAATTGCAGCCCTGTCAGTTTGATGGCAGTGGTAGGAAAATGTTTATAATTCAGAGACCTTTGGGAGAGGTTACATTTCTCATTTAGTCTGATTTACAGGATTCACTCAGGCCGGCCAGGTTTCCCAAACCGGATACAAACATACCCGAGATTGTCATCCCAGCTCAATTATTGGACCACACCCCGGATTGGACCGTTCCCTGGACTGGAATTCTGATGGGGTTGGACACCACTCCTGGTTTATTTGAATACTCCACGATCAATGGAAAAAAATTAAACAAACGCGGGACCTTCCCACTTCATAACCATGGGAGGAATAGAAATATAGAATGTACAGTGCAAAAGGAGGCCATTCGGCCCATTGAGTCTGCACCGGCCCTTGGAAAGAGAAAACCAGTTCAGCCCACCCCACCCCCATAACCCAGTGACCCCATCAAAATCGTTTGGAAACTAAACACAATTTATCTTGGCCAATCCACCTAACCCGCACATCTTTGGACTGTGAGAGGAAACTGGAGCACCCGGAGGGAACCCACGCAGACACGGGTGAGAAAGTGCAGACTCCGCACAGACAGTGACCCAGCCGAGGATCGAAACTGGGACCCTGGAGCTGTGAATCAACTGTGCCAACCACTGTGCTACCGTGCAGCCCAGCCTGTCCAGAATAGAGTCTGTCCAGCCTCCAGAACATCCCGAGGGATCATCCCTCTCAGGTTTAGTCATTTGTAAAGCACCCGCTCCCGGGAATCCCCCATTGCCATGTCTGGAACATCCCAACATCACTGTTCCCAGGAATCCATCCTCTCCCTGTTTGAAAACAATCCCTGCCAAGCTTTTCTCAGGAGTATTCCCGCTCCAGCATTGGACATTCCCCAGGGTTCACTTGGCCGGAATAGACTCTCTCCAGATTCGGACTCATTGCATTCGACAAAAAAGTAGGAACATTCCAAAACAAGAGCGTTAAGATGGAGGAGAAAGTTCCCAGAATAAAGTTGTTTAAATTAAAGTTACATCCTGCGGGACCTAACATCCGAATTGGACGATGAGATGTTGCTCCTCCAGCTTGCGTTGGGCTTCACTGCATTCTGGCAGCAGGCCAAGGACAGACATGTGGGCCTGAGAGCAAGGTGCTGAGTTAACATGGCCACAACAGGAAGGCTGGGGCCATGCTGTGGGCTGAGTGAAGGTGTTCCACAAAGCAGTCTCCCAGTCTGCGTTTAGTCCCCCACAATGTCGAGGAGGCGGTATTGGCAGCAGCGAATACAGGAGAACAAACTGAAGGCACAGAAGTGAAACGCTGCTTCCCCAGAAAGGAGAGTTTGCTGCTGAGAACCGGGACACGGGAGGAGGTAAAGGGACAGTTGTTGCACCGTCTTGGATTGCAGGGGAAGGTGCTGGGGGAAGGGAAAGGGGTGTGGGGTGTGAGGAGGAAGTGGAGAAGGGGGAGGGAGCGGTACCTGAGGAATGCAGACATTGAGAGGGGTGGTTGGAGAGAGGTGAAGATGTGTTTGGTGGTGACATCATGCTGGAGTTGGCAGAAATGGAGGAGGATTTCCCATTCAATGGGAAGGCTGATGGTGTGGAAAGTGAGGAGGGGAACCCTATCATGTTTCCGGGAGGGAGGGGGCTGTGTGAGGACAGAGGTGTGAGAAGTGAATTGAACACGATTGAGAGACCTGTTAACAAAGGAAGGTGGTGGGGACGGCCCGGTTAAGGAAAAGACAGACATGCCAGGGGGGCTACTTTCGAAGACGCCAGCATCAGAACAGAGGCGATGGAGGCGGAGAAAGTGGGAGAATGAGATGCAGTCTTTACAGGAAGCAGGGTATGAGGATCTGTACACAACCCTCGTGTTGGGGAACGGAGGTGCAGAGGGATTGGACGTCCATTGTGAAGATTAGGCGGTTAGGGCCAGGGAAATGGACCTTGTTTACGACACCAGAGGAATCAGGAAACATAAAATCCCCACAGTGCAGAAGGAGGCCATTCGGCCCATTAAGTCTGTACCAAACCTCTGAAAGAGTTCCTCAACCAAGCTCACTCCCCCGCCTATCTCATTAACCCCTGAATCTAACCAACACATCTTTTTGGACACTGCGGAGTAATTTAGCATGGCCAATCCACCTAGCCTGCACATCTTTGGGCTATGGGAGGTAACCGGAGACCCGGAGGAAACCCACACAGACAGGGAGAGAAAGTGCAGTCTCCACACAGACAGTCACCCAAGGTGGGAAGTGATCCGGAGACCCTGGTGCTGTGATGTAGCAGTGCAAACCAGTGTGTCACTGTGACACCACTGTCTTTGGGAAGGGGCAGAACAGGGTAAAGCGGATGGAATCAAGATGGGAAGAAATGATCTTGGTGGGGCTGGAACAGGCCGAAATAATGGGTGCACTGGGACTTTCCTGTTTGTGGATTTTGGGAAGGAGGTAGAAGCGGGAGGTTGATGCAGGATGTGTGGGGTTGTGGGACTACGATGTCCAAGGCTGAGGACAGAAGATATCCAGAGTCAAGGAGGTCAGTGAGAGCCCTGGAAACAATATCATGATGTTTGGTGGTGTGCTGCTGGTCCAGGGGGAGGTACCAGGATGGGCCTGAGAGCTGACGGTCAGCCTCTGTGAGGAAGAGGTCAGTACACCAGACAATAATGGCACCACCCTTGTGAGCAGCTTAGATCACCAGGCCAGGGTTGGATATCAGAGAGAGGATTGGAGCAAGTTTAGAGTGAGTCAGGATAGAGTTGGTGAGAGGCACAGGGAAATTGAGACGGTCGATGTCGCACTGACAGATCTCAATGAAAAGATCAAGAGCTGATAGGAGGCCAGAGGGTGGGGTCCAGGTCGAGGGAGATTACTGGAGGCGGATGGATTTCACAACAAATATTCATAAAATAGACAGAAACAGCAGAGACAATATTATCTATTCACTGATCACCATCAGAATAATTACCAAAGAATTGAAAAGCAGAAGTCGGTCTCTGTTATTCTTGAATTTAGAACAGAATATAATCAAATCTTCCAGTCACAATGTCAACAGTTGGAAGCATTGAATTATAAGTCTGAGTTAAAAGAAATCCAGTAACACAGAGTATACTAAATAGTCGGCACATATTCCAAAGTCAGCATTCTTCCTGACACATTTCATCCAATTATTTCAATAACTACCAGAAATAATAGATCTGAGTAGTATGATGGATGTTAAACAATTTGATTTTCTAAAGGCCGTCAGTAAGATCCGACATAACAGACTGATGGGTAATCTCAGAGCCAGTGGAGTTAGGGGACACAGCAGCAGGATGGACACATGCTGGCGACACACACAGAAACCAGCGAGAGGAGTTAAAGGGATTTAGGCTGATTGATGGAAGGTGGGAAGTGGTGTTCCACAAGGATCAGCACTGGGATCACTCTCCTTCACCATTCCCATCAACAATATGGGATCGGGAAGCAGAATGATAATTACATAATTTACAGACAAAATCAAATTGAGAGTGATAGTGAATACAGATGCAGCATACAACTAATTACAGGCACACACCATCATTCATTATGAATTTGCAAAGTGGGTATTTCGATGGGACATTAATGTCCCGACAGATCAGTGTCCGCTGCTGCATTTTGTTCAGAACAATAGGTCCCCCAATCGCTCCTTGGAAAACAAGTGTGTGAATGGACTGGAGGGGTTTCTGGCTTCAGGTGAATAGATTCACAAATCGTGTGAAGCAGAAAGACAGTTTAAAAACACCCATAAAAATTGATCAAACTTGTGAGTTCATTTCAGGATGAATAGGAATGAGAAAATTTCACAAAACCTATTGGAATGCTGCACTGCTGTGGGTTTTCTGAAACATTAGAGTGTGGGTGATATCTGTTCCTGTTAGAGTAGATCAATAGAAAACAGAGATAGAGACATTTCACTTCATACAATAAATATCAAACATCTTCAAAACACAGCCAAACTCTTCCTGTTTTCAACCTATTCCAAAGTTAAAACACACAGAGAGAACTCCACAGAATGGAGCGACCCCTCACCAATAAAATACATCATTTCAAAACAGAACCAACTAATTTCAGTCCAGTTACTGACCCACACACAATACAATTCCACACAGACAGATAGTCCCAGTAATAGATAGATAATTGGATCAGATATTCCACTCTGGTGAGAGACCCACAGTCAGTACAATTCTACACTGACAGACATTTCCAGTAATCCTTGTTCACCGCTGTCAGATATTCCACTCTGGTTCGTGATCCACACTCAGTACAATTCCACACTGACAGATACTTCCAGTAATCCTTGTTCACCGCTGTCAGATATTCCACTCTGGATAGTGACCCACAGTCAGTACAATTCTACACTGACAGACACTTCCAGTAATCCTTGTTCACCGCCGTCAGATATTCCACTCTGATAGTGACCCACAGTCAGTACAATTCTACACTGACAGACATTTCCAGTAATCCTTGTTCACCGCTGTCAGATATTCCACTCTGGTTCGTGATCCACACTCAGTACAATTCCACACTGACAGATACTTCCAGTAATCCTTGTTCACCGCTGTCAGATATTCCACTCTGGATAGTGACCCACAGTCAGTACAATTCTACACTGACAGACACTTCCAGTAATCCTTGTTCACCGCCGTGAGATATTCCACTCTGATAGTGACCCACAGTCAGTACAATTCTACACTGACAGATACCCACACTCAGTGTGATTTAATTCTTTCTCCTCCTAAACCTCCCTTCAGAGAGATTGCCTTTACTGATATCCAATCTAACATTATACAAGATTCCACTCAATATAATAACTTCCCCGGTCAGAGATCCAGTGAGTTACAAACAGAGGTTTATTGTGAGTTGCTGAAAGGGATTCAAACCATTGACAGGCTGAAAGTCATTTGACAATGATATCGTTGACCAGGTGTCGATATAACAGTGAGCACGAGATCAGGATCAGATATTTTCAGTCCCAGTTTAAAATCAGAGAGCCGCTCACACACAGATTTACACAACTTCAATGGTGATGGTCACTTACCAGGAACACCAACAATAGCCAGGATTGGGTAGAATATTTTCTCAGCAGTCTGAATTGGATAAAGCATTTTCAGTGTGAAGTGATGTGTCCCTTCCTGCGATTGGCAATCTCTCTGTCTAAAACTCTGAGGTTAAATATTCTCCAAGCTTTTAATTAATACCCTGTGGAACCGCCTCAGGGAAATTGAGGTTGTGACATCGTTTAACTTATTTTTCAAGATGTGAACAAACAGATTACGATATTGTGTTCAGTGAAAGAAAATATTATTTTTCTGAGTGAGTGACCTCTTTGCAAACACTGGACGGTGTTGATCACATTGTTCAACTAACATTAACAGAAAGGATGCTGTCCACTCAGACACCATCAGTCCCATCTCTACATCTCAGATTGTTTCAGTGATAACCCTCACTCCACTGTAACCATTCAGTGATTCAGTTCCAATTGTCAGTGTGTTTCTCTGGGTGGTTCCACTGCACTCTGGGATGTAGCTGCCTCTGTAACTGTAACCATTCAGTGATTCAGTTCCAATTGTCAGTGTGTTTCTCTGGGTGGTTCCACTGCACTCTGGGATGTAGCTGCCTCTGTAACTGTGACCATTCCTTTATTTTATTTCCGTTGTTTCTGTTTGAGAATAAGTAGAACATTTCAATGTCTCCAAAATCTGGAACTATTTAAAGTGCAAAGTATGAGATCCCATATCTGAATCTGATTCAGCCCCTCAAACTAAGAAAATATTTAGCATCATTGGAACCTCAGAAAACTCAGAGGCTGCAGCAGCAACAAACTCATCACCTCAGAGAGCAGCATTAATACATAGTCAGCAGTGAAAACTAGTACCCCGTCTCTAACTGACACCGGCCTCCATCTGATACACACACTTCAACTGGGAGAGAGGCGGGGTGAGATGTGGAGGAAGAGAGAACTGGTCTGTGAGATGTGCTGATAGAAGACAGCGTGAGAGAGAAAGAGGGTGGGAGGAGAGATATTGGGAGAGAAAGAGGGTGGAGAAATAAAGGATAAAACGGGAGAAAGAGGTGGATTGTCTGAGAGAAAGGGAAGCAGAGAGTGGAGAGGGTGAGTGGCTGAGGGAGGCAGATTGGGTGAGAAGGATGGTGTATTAAATACTCACATAATCTTAGACATAAGTACAGGAGAGAGCGACTGAGGGACTGAGGGAGCGGGAGAGGGAACGATAGTGAGCGAAAGTGTGAGAGAGGGAAAGAGAGTGAGAGAAAATGTGATAGAGGGAAAGAGTGTGAGAGAAAGTGTGAGAGATGGAAAGAGTGTGAGAGAAAGTGTGATAGAGGGAAAGAGTATGAGCGAAAGTGTGAGAGAGGGAAAGAGTGTGAGAGAAAGTGTGAGAGAGGGAAAGAGAGTGAGAGAAAGTGTGATAGAGGGAAAGAGTGTGAGAGAAAGTGTGAGAGAGGGAAAGAGAGTCAGAGAAAGTGTGAGAGAGGGAAAGTGTGCGTGAAAGTGTGAGAGACGGAAAATGTGAGAGAGGGAAAGAGTATGAGAGAAAGTGTGAGAGAGGGAAAGAGTTTAAGACAAAGTGTGAGCGAGTGAAAGTGAGCCAGAGAAATTGTGAGAGAGGGAAAGAGAGTGAGAAAAAGTGTGAGAGAGGGAAAGTGTGAGAGAGGGGAAGAATGGGAGAGAACGTGTGAGAGAGAGAAAGAGTGTGAGAGAAATTGTGAGAGAGGGAAAGAGAGTGAGAGAAATTGTGAGAGAGGAAATGAGTGAGAAAATGTGTGAGAGAGGGAAAGAGTGAGAGAGGGAATGATTGTGAGAGAAATTGTGAGAGAGAGAAAGAGAGTGAGAGAAATTGAGAGAGAGGGAAAGAGAGTGAGAGAAATTGTGAGAGAGGGAAAGAGTGTGAGAGAAATTGTGAGAGAGGGAAAGAGTGTAAGAGAAATTGTGAGAGAGGGATAGAGAGTGAGAGAAATTAAGAGAGGAACAAAGTGTGAGAGAGAGAAAGAGTGTGAGAGAAAGTGTCATTGAGGGAGTTTTGTGAGAGGGAGGGAGGCGTGGAGGGAGAGAGATATAGGGATGGAGAGAGAGAGGGACAGAGTGTGAAAGTGTCTAACGGAGATGTGAGAGAGGGAGAGAGGGAGGCATGATGCAGAGAGAGAGAGGGGGGGAGAGTGAGAGAGAGGGACAGAATGTGAGAGAGGGGTAAGTGTGAGACAAGGAAAATCTGCTAGAGAGAGTGGGAGAGTGGGAGTGAGTATCAATGAAGAAGAAAGTATGTGAGAAACAGGAATTTGAGAGAGGGAGTGTGAGAGATGGAGGGATTGTGAGAGATGGCGGGTGAGAGAGGGAGAGAGTGTGAGGAAGGGAGAGTGAGCGAGACAGGTAGGTTGTGTTAGACAGGGATGAGAGTGTGAGAGAGGCAGAGCGCCTGAGAGGGAGACAGTGGGAGATAGGGAGGGTGACTGAGGTAGAGAATGTGTCAGAGGGAGAGAAAGTGAGGGGGAGAGTGTGAGAGAGGGTGAGAGTGCTAGAGAGGGAGGGAGTACAAAAGAGAGAATGCGAAAGGGGAGAGGGGGAGAGAGTGTGAGAGAGGGAGAAAGTATGAGAGAGGGAGGGTGAGAGAGGGAGGGTGAGAGAGTGAGAGAGTGTGAGAGAGTGAGGCACTGTGAGAGAGGGAGGGAGTGTGAGAGGGGGACATAATGTGATAGAGGGAGAGAGTGTCAGAGAGGGAGACAGTGTGAGAGAGGGAGAGAGTGTCAGAGAGGGAGACAGTGTGGCAGAGGGAGAGAGTGTGAGAGAGGGAGAGAGTGTGAGAGAGGGAGAGAGTGTGAGAGAGGGAGACAGTGTGGAAGAGGGAGAGAGAGGGAGAGAGGGAGAGAGTGTGAGAGAGGGAGAGAGTGTGAGAGAGGGAGACAGTGTGGGAGAGGGAGAGAGTGTGAGAGAGGGAGAGAGTGTGAGAGTGGGAGGCAGTATGGGAGAGGGAGAGAGTGTGAGGGATTGTTGAGAGGGAGAGTGTGAGCGAGGGAGAGAGTGTGAGAGAGGGAGACAGTGTGGGAGAGGGAGAGAGTGTGAGAGAGGGAGAGACTGTGAGAGTGGTAGGTAGTGTGGGAGAGGGAGAGATTGTGAGAGGGGGACAGAGTGTGAGAGAGGGAGACAGTGTGGGAGAGGGAGAGAGTGTCAGAGAGGGAGACAGTGTGCGAGAGGGAGACAGTGTGGGAGAGGGAGAGAGTGTGAGAGAGGGAGAGACTGTGAGAGTGGGAGGTAGTGTGGTGGAGGGAGAGAGTGTGAGAGGGGGACAAAGTGTGAGAGAGGGAGACAGTGTGGGAGAGGGAGAGAGGGTCAGAGAGGGAGACAGTGTGAGAGTGGGTGACAGTGTGGGAGAGGGAGAGAGTGTGAGAGTGGGTGACAATGTGGGAGAGGGCGAGAGTGTGACAGAGGGACAGAGTGTGAGAGAGGGAGACTGTGTGGGAGAGGGAGAGAGTGTGAGAGAGGGAGAGAGTGTGAGAGTGGGTGACAGTGTGGGAGAGGGAGAGAGTGTGAGAGTGGGTGACTGTGTGGGAGAGGGAGAGAGTGTGAGAGAGGGACAGAGTGTGAGAGAGGGAGACTGTGTGGGAGAGGGAGAGAGTGTCAGGGAGGGAGACAGTGTCAGAGAGGGAGAGAGTGTGAGAGAGGGAGACAGTCTGGGAGAGAGAGAGATTGTGATAGAGGGAGACAGTGTGAGAGTGGGAGGCAGCGTGGGAGAGGGAGAGAGTGTGAGAGTGGGAGGCAGTGTGGGAAAGGGAGAGAGTGTGAGAGTGGGTGACAGTGTGGGAGAGGGAGAGAGTGGGAGGCAGTGTGGGAGAGGAAGACAGTGTGAGAGTGGGTGACAGTGTGGGAGAGGGAGAGAGTGTGAGAGAGGGAGAGAGTGTGAGAGAGGGAGACAGTGTGGAAGAGGGAGAGAGAGGGAGAGAGGGAGAGAGTGTGAGAGAGGGAGAGAGTGTGAGAGAGGGAGACAGTGTGGGAGAGGGAGAGAGTGTGAGAGAGGGAGAGAGTGTGAGAGTGGGAGGCAGTATGGGAGAGGGAGAGAGTGTGAGGGATTGTTGAGAGGGAGAGAGTGTGAGCGAGGGAGAGAGTGTGAGAGAGGGAGACAGTGTGGGAGAGGGAGAGAGTGTGAGAGAGGGAGAGACTGTGAGAGTGGTAGGTAGTGTGGGAGAGGGAGAGATTGTGAGAGGGGGACAGAGTGTGAGAGAGGGAGACAGTGTGGGAGAGGGAGAGAGTGTCAGAGAGGGAGACAGTGTGCGAGAGGGAGACAGTGTGGGAGAGGGAGAGAGTGTGAGAGAGGGAGAGACTGTGAGAGTGGGAGGTAGTGTGGTGGAGGGAGAGAGTGTGAGAGGGGGACAAAGTGTGAGAGAGGGAGACAGTGTGGGAGAGGGAGAGAGTGTCAGAGAGGGAGACAGTGTGAGAGTGGGTGACAGTGTGGGAGAGGTAGAGAGTGTGAGAGTGGGTGACAATGTGGGAGAGGGCGAGAGTGTGACAGAGGGTGACAGTGTGGGAGAGGGAGAGAGTGTGAGAGTGGGAGGCAGTGTGGGAGAGGGAGAGAATGTGAGAGAGGGAGAGAGTGTGAGAGTGGGTGACAGTGTGGGAGAGGGAGAGAGTGTGAGAGTGGGTGACTGTGTGGGAGAGGGAGAGAGTGTGAGAGAGGGACAGAGTGTGAGAGAGGGAGACTGTGTGGGAGAGGGAGAGAGTGTCAGGGAGGGAGACAGTGTCAGAGAGGGAGAGAGTGTGAGAGAGGGAGACAGTCTGGGAGAGAGAGAGATTGTGATAGAGGGAGACAGTGTGAGAGTGGGAGGCAGCGTGGGAGAGGGAGAGAGTGTGAGAGTGGGAGGCAGTGTGGGAAAGGGAGAGAGTGTGAGAGTGGGTGACAGTGTGGGAGAGGGAGAGAGTGGGAGGCAGTGTGGGAGAGGAAGACAGTGTGAGAGTGGGTGACAGTGTGGGAGAGGGAGAGAGTGTGAGAGAGGGAGAGAGTGAGACACTGTGAGAGAGGAAGGGAGTGTGTGAGAGAGAGAGAGAGAGAGTGAGAGAGGGAGACAGTGTGGGAGAGGGAGAGAGTGTGAGAGAGGGAGGGATTGTTGAGAGGGAGAGAGTGTGAGAGAGGGAGAGAGTGTGAGCGAGGGAATGAGTGTGGGAGAGGGAGAGACTGAGAGTGGGTGACAGTGTGGGAGAGGGAGAGAGTGTGAGAGTGGGAGGGATTGTTGAGAGGGAGTGAGAGGGAGAGAGTGTGAGAGAGGGAGAGAGTGTGAGCGAGGGAGGGAGTGTGGGAGAGGGAGAGACTGAGAGTGGGTGACAGTGTGGGAGATGGAGAGAGTGTGAGAGTGTGAGGGATTGTTGAGAGGGAGAGAGTGTGAGAGAGGGAGAGAGTGTGAGCGAGGGAGGGAGTGTGGGAGAGGGAGAGACTGTGAGAGTGGGTGACAGTGTGGGAGAGGGAGAGAGTGTGAGAGTGGGAGGGATTGTTGAGAGGGAGAGAGTGTTAGAGAGGGAGAGAGTGTGAGAGTGGGAGACAGTGTGGGAGAGGGAGAGAGTGTGAGAGAGGGAGGGATTGTTGAGAGGGAGAGAGTGTGAGCGAGGGAGAGAGTGTGAGAGTGGGTGACAATGTGAGAGAGGGAGAGAGTTTGATAGAGGGAGACAGTGTGAGAGAGGGAGAGAGTGTGAGAGAGGGAGACAGTGTGAGAGAGGGAGACAGTGTGGGAGAGGGAGAGAGTGTGAGAGAGGGAGAGAGTGTGAGAGAGGGAGACAGTGTGGAAGAGGGAGAGAGAGGGAGAGAGGGAGAGAGTGTGAGAGAGGGAGAGAGTGTGAGAGAGGGAGACAGTGTGGGAGAGGGAGAGAGTGTGAGAGAGGGAGAGAGTGTGAGAGTGGGAGGCAGTATGGGAGAGGGAGAGAGTGTGAGGGATTGTTGAGAGGGAGAGAGTGTGAGCGAGGGAGAGAGTGTGAGAGAGGGAGACAGTGTGGGAGAGGGAGAGAGTGTGAGAGAGGGAGAGACTGTGAGAGTGGTAGGTAGTGTGGGAGAGGGAGAGATTGTGAGAGGGGGACAGAGTGTGAGAGAGGGAGACAGTGTGGGAGAGGGAGAGAGTGTCAGAGAGGGAGACAGTGTGCGAGAGGGAGACAGTGTGGGAGAGGGAGAGAGTGTGAGAGAGGGAGAGACTGTGAGAGTGGGAGGTAGTGTGGTGGAGGGAGAGAGTGTGAGAGGGGGACAAAGTGTGAGAGAGGGAGACAGTGTGGGAGAGGGAGAGAGTGTCAGAGAGGGAGACAGTGTGAGAGTGGGTGACAGTGTGGGAGAGGTAGAGAGTGTGAGAGTGGGTGACAATGTGGGAGAGGGCGAGAGTGTGACAGAGGGTGACAGTGTGGGAGAGGGAGAGAGTGTGAGAGTGGGAGGCAGTGTGGGAGAGGGAGAGAATGTGAGAGAGGGAGAGAGTGTGAGAGTGGGTGACAGTGTGGGAGAGGGAGAGAGTGTGAGAGTGGGTGACTGTGTGGGAGAGGGAGAGAGTGTGAGAGAGGGACAGAGTGTGAGAGAGGGAGACTGTGTGGGAGAGGGAGAGAGTGTCAGGGAGGGAGACAGTGTCAGAGAGGGAGAGAGTGTGAGAGAGGGAGACAGTCTGGGAGAGAGAGAGATTGTGATAGAGGGAGACAGTGTGAGAGTGGGAGGCAGCGTGGGAGAGGGAGAGAGTGTGAGAGTGGGAGGCAGTGTGGGAAAGGGAGAGAGTGTGAGAGTGGGTGACAGTGTGGGAGAGGGAGAGAGTGGGAGGCAGTGTGGGAGAGGAAGACAGTGTGAGAGTGGGTGACAGTGTGGGAGAGGGAGAGAGTGTGAGAGAGGGAGAGAGTGAGACACTGTGAGAGAGGAAGGGAGTGTGTGAGAGAGAGAGAGAGAGAGTGAGAGAGGGAGACAGTGTGGGAGAGGGAGAGAGTGTGAGAGAGGGAGGGATTGTTGAGAGGGAGAGAGTGTGAGAGAGGGAGAGAGTGTGAGCGAGGGAATGAGTGTGGGAGAGGGAGAGACTGAGAGTGGGTGACAGTGTGGGAGAGGGAGAGAGTGTGAGAGTGGGAGGGATTGTTGAGAGGGAGTGAGAGGGAGAGAGTGTGAGAGAGGGAGAGAGTGTGAGCGAGGGAGGGAGTGTGGGAGAGGGAGAGACTGAGAGTGGGTGACAGTGTGGGAGATGGAGAGAGTGTGAGAGTGTGAGGGATTGTTGAGAGGGAGAGAGTGTGAGAGAGGGAGAGAGTGTGAGCGAGGGAGGGAGTGTGGGAGAGGGAGAGACTGTGAGAGTGGGTGACAGTGTGGGAGAGGGAGAGAGTGTGAGAGTGGGAGGGATTGTTGAGAGGGAGAGAGTGTTAGAGAGGGAGAGAGTGTGAGAGTGGGAGACAGTGTGGGAGAGGGAGAGAGTGTGAGAGAGGGAGGGATTGTTGAGAGGGAGAGAGTGTGAGCGAGGGAGAGAGTGTGAGAGTGGGTGACAATGTGAGAGAGGGAGAGAGTTTGATAGAGGGAGACAGTGTGAGAGAGGGAGAGAGTGTGAGAGAGGGAGACAGTGTGAGAGAGGGAGACAGTGTGGGAGAGGGAGAGAGTGTGAGAGTGGGTGACAGTGTGGGAGAGGGAGAGAGTGTGAGAGTGGGAGGGATTGTTGAGAGGGAGAGAGTGTGAGCGAGGGAGAGAGTGTGAGAGAGGGATAGTGTGAGAGAGTGAGGGTGAGGGAGGGAGAGAGTGCAAGGGAGAGATAGAGTGTGAGGGAGTGTTCTTGGAGATATGGGAAACTGGCTATCATGTGGGAAACACAATACCGATTAATATATTTGCTGAGTAAACAAACTTGTTCCTAAATTATAAAATCAGATCCTGGATGAAGTAAATGTCCTCCATGCAGTATTGCACCATTTAAGTTGTGAATAACTGACAGAGTGTGATTGGTCAGTTATTGTGCAGCGCTGGAATAGAACTTGTCTTTCCCCAGTCAGAGGCCAGAAAGCAAACACGTGGCACAGCCGCTTTTAAAATAATTGTAAAGCAACCTGAAAAAAGATAGACCTCCCTCTAATGATTAAATGTGCGTCTGCTTTTATTGGGAATACAGAAAATGAGGTAATGAAAGGATGTGAGGAACAAGCGGGAAATGACATTGAGGCAGAAGCTGAGCAGTGATTAAATTGAATGGTGGAGGAGGTGTGAGGGACCGTGTAGTCTCCCCATGTTGCCATTTGTTATCAGTTCCGGCTCTGCATTACTCCTGATGAATGTAGCTGCATGATCATATACTTCAGTTACATCTTTCCCACAGATAGTTATATTGTTCATGGAAATAGTTCATTTACATCCAGATTATCCAAAACTAATATCATCTTAAATGTGTGGAAGGATTCTCACATCATCGTCTTTTATTCCCAATAACCCAGCCCCAGCCAATCCAATCATCCCGAAGGGAAAACTGCTTCCAAACGATTCACACAGCGAGTGGTTCTGATCTGGTCTGCACGGCCTGGGACACTGGTGCCGGCAGATACAACAGTGGTTTCACAGGGAATGGTAGGAGTGACAGAAATCAAATGTACGTCTCCAGGGAAAGGGCGGTGCAGTCGGATTGAATCATCTGCTCATCTACAGAGCCGCTGAGTTCAAACGGAATGAAATGAAACGGAATGAAATGAAATGAAAATCGCTTATTGTCACAAGTAGGCTTCAAATGAAGTTACAGTGAAAAGCCCCTAGTCGCCACATTCCGGCGCCTGTTCGGGGAGGCTGGTACGGGAATTGAACCGTGCTGCTGGCCTGCCTTGGTCTGCTTTAAAAGCCAGCGATTTATCCCACTGAGCTAAACCAGCCCCAGGAATGAATGTCCTCCTTCGGCACTTCACGCACTTTTAAGGCTTTGGATGTGGTCTGGCTGTGGGATGATGGGACCGACACCTGCAGGTTCCCTCCAAGTTCCCCAGCACCGCGAGTATTCTCACTGTAATCCTTTCTATTCACTGTGTCCATGTGTGAACCCAGCGTCCGCTTTAGCTCACTGCTTACTTCACAGCATCAACTTCATTGTAAGTTCCAATCTGTCTGACCCTGGGCGCTGCCTGTGCTTTAATATTGAAAACATCTGTGTTGCTCCCAATAAAAGCAGCCGCACATTTAATCATTAGAGGGAGGTCTATCTTTTTTCAGGTTGCTTTACAATTATTTTTAAAAGCGGCTGTGCCACGTGTTTGCTTTCTGGCCTCTGACTGGGGAAAGACAAGTTCTATTTTAGCTCTGCACAATAACTGACCAATCACACTCTGTCAGTTATTCACAACTTAAATGGTGCAAAACAGTCAGTGCAGGGATCCCCTGCGGTCGTTCCCCTGAGAAACAAGTATACCGCTTTGGATACTTGTGGGGGGGACGACTTACCAGGGGTAAGCCATGGGGTACGGGCCTCTGGCACGGAGTCTGTCCCTGTTGCTCAAAAGGGAAGGGGGGAGAGGAGCAGAGCATTAGTAATTGGGGACTCTATAGTCAGGGGCACAGATAGGAGATTTTGTGGGAGCGTGAGAGACTCACGTTTGGTATGTTGCCTCCCAGGTGCAAGGGTACGTGATGTCTCGGATCGTGTTTTCCGGGTCCTTAAGGGGGAGGGGGAGCAGCCCCAAGTCGTGGTCCACATTGGCACTAACGACATAGGTAGGAAAGGGGATAAGGATGTCAGGCAGGCTTTCAGGGAGCTAGGATGGAAGCTCAGAACTAGAACAAACAGAGTTGTTATCTCTGGGTTGTTGCCCGTGCCACGTGATAGTGAGATGAGGAATAGGGAGAGAGAGCAATTAATCACGTGGCTACAGGGATGGTGCAGGCGGGAGGGATTCAGATTTCTGGATAACTGGGGCTCTTTATGGGGACGGTGGGACCTCTACAGACAGGATGGTCTACATCTGAACCTGCGGGGCACAAATATCCTGGGGGGGAGATTTGGTAGTGCTCTTTGGGGGGGTTTAAACTAATACAGCAGGGGCATGGGAACCTGGATTGTAGTTTTAGGGTAAAGTAGAATGAGAGTATAGAGGTCAGGAGCTCAGATTTGACGTCGCAGGAGGGGGCCGATGTTCAGGTAGGTGGTTTAAAGTGTGTCTACTTCAATGCCAGGAGTATACGAAATAAGGTAGGGGAACTGGCAGCATGGGTTGGTACCTGGGACTTCGATGTTGTGGCCATTTCGGAGACATGGTTAGAGCAGGGACAGGAATGGATGTTGCAGGTTCCGGGGTTTAGGTGTTTTAGTAAGCTCAGAGAAGGAGGCAAAAGAGGGGGAGGTGTGGCGCTGCTAGTCAAGAGCAGTATTACGGTGGCGGAGAGGATGCTAGATGGGGACTCTTCTTCCGAGGTAGTATGAGCTGAAGTTAGAAACAGGAAAGGAGAGGTCACCCTGTTGGGAGTTTTTTATAGGCCTCCTAATAGTTCTAGGGATGTAGGGGAAAGGATTGCGAAGATGATTCTGGATATGAGCGAAAGTAACAGGGTAGTTATTATGGGAGACTTTAACTTTCCAAATATTGACTGGAAAAGATATAGTTCGAGTACAATAGATGGGTCGTCTTTTGTACAGTGTGTGCAGGAGGGTTTCCTGAAACAATATGTTGACAGGCCAACAAGAGGCGAGGCCACGTTGGATTTGGTTTTGGGTAATGAACCAGGCCAGGTGTTGGATTTGGAGGTAGGAGAGGACTTTGGGGACAGTGACAACAATTCGGTGACGTTTACGTTAATGATGGAAAGGGATAAGTATACACCGCAGGGCAAGAGTTATAGCTGGGGGAAGGGCAATTATGATGCCATTAGACGTGACTTGGGGGGGATAAGGTGGAGAAGTAGGCTGCAAATGTTGGGCACACTGGATAAGTGGGGCTTGTTCAAGGATCAGCTACTGCGTGTTCTTGATAAGTATGTACCGGTCAGACAGGGAGGAAGGCGTCGAGCGAGGGAACCGTGGTTTACCAAGGAAGTGGAATCTCTTGTTAAGAGGAAGAAGGAGGCCTATGTGAAGATGAAGTGTGAAGTTTCGGTTGGGGCGATGGATAGTTACAAGGTAGCGAGGAAGGATCTAAAGAGAGAGCTAAGACGAGCAAGGAGGGGAGATGAGAAGTATTTGGCAGGAAGGATCAAGGAAAACCCAAAAGCTTTCTATAGGTATGTCAGGAATAAGCGAATGACTAGGGAAAGAGTAGGACCAGTCAAGGACAGGGATGGGAAATTGTGCGTGGAGTCTGAAGAGATAGGCGAGATACTAAATGAATATTTTTCGTCAGTATTCACTCAGGAAAAAGATAATGTTGTGGAGGAGAATGCTGAGCCCCAGGCTAATAGAATAGATGGCATTGAGGTACGTAGGGAAGAGGTGTTGGCAATTCTGGACAGGCTGAAAATAGATAAGTCCCCGGGACCTGATGGGATTTATCCTAGGATTCTATGGGAGGCCAGGGAAGAGATTGCTGGACCTTTGGCTTTGATTTTTATGTCATCATTGGCTACAGGAATAGTGCCAGAGGACTGGAGGACAGCAAATGTGGTCCCTTTGTTCAAAAAGGGGAGTAGAAACAACCCCGGCAACTATAGACCGGTGAGCCTCACGTCTGTAGTGGGTAAAGTCTTGGAGGGGATTATAAGAGACAAGATTTATAATCATCTAGATAGGAATAATATGATCAGGGATAGTCAGCATGGCTTTGTGAAGGGTAGGTCATGCCTTACAAACCTTATTGAGTTCTTTGAGAAGGTGACTGAACAGGTAGACGAGGGTAGAGCAGTTGATGTGGTGTATATGGATTTCAGCAAAGCGTTTGATAAGGTTCCCCACGGTAGGCTATTGCAAAAAACACGGAGGCTGGGGATTGAGGGTGATTTAGAGATGTGGATCAGAAATTGGCTAGCTGAAAGAAGACAGAGGGTGGTGGTTGATGGGAAATGTTCAGAATGGAGTACAGTCACAAGTGGAGTACCACAAGGATCTGTTCTGGGGCCGTTGCTGTTTGTCATTTTTATCAATGACCTAGAGGAAGGCGCAGAAGGGTGGGTGAGTAAATTTGCAGACGATACTAAAGTCGGTGGTGTTGTCGATAGTGTGGAAGGATGTAGCAGGTTACAGAGGGACATAGATAAGCTGCAGAGCTGGGCTGAGAGGTGGCAAATGGAGTTTCATGTAGAGAAGTGTGAGATGATTCACTTTGGAAGGAATAACAGGAATGCGGAATATTTGGCTAATGGTAAAATTCTTGGAAATGTGGATGAGCAGAGGGATCTCGGTGTCTATGTACATAGATCCCTGAAAGTTGCCACCCAGGTTGATAGGGTTGTGAAGAAGGCCTATGGAGTGTTGGCCTTTATTGGTAGAGGGATTGAGTTCCGGAGTCGGGAGGTCATGTTGCAGCTGTACAGAACTCTGGTACGGCCGCATTTGGAGTATTGCGTACAGTTCTGGTCACCGCATTATAGGAAGGACGAGGAGGCTTTGGAGCGGGTGCAGAGGAGATTTACCAGGATGTTGCCTGGTATGGAGGGAAAATCTTATGAGGAAAGGCTGATGGACTTGAGGTTGTTTTCGTTGGAGAGAAGAAGGTTAAGAGGAGACTTAATAGAGGCATACAAAATGATCAGGGGGTTGGATAGGGTGGACAGTGAGAGCCTTCTCCCGCGGATGGATATGGCTGGCACGAGGGGACATAACTTTAAACTGAGGGGTAATAGATATAGGACAGAGGTCAGAGGTAGGTTCTTTACGCAAAGAGTAGTGAGGCCGTGGAATGCCCTACCTGCTACAGTAGTGAACTCGCCAACATTGAGGGCATTTAAAAGTTTATTGGATAAACATATGGATGATAATGGCACAGTGTTGGTTAGATGGCTTTTGTTTCGGTGCAACATCGTGGGCCGAAGGGCCTGTACTGCGCTGTATTGTTCTATGTTCTATGTATATGTTCTATGTGGTGTATATGGATTTCAGTAAAGCGTTTGACAAGGTTCCCCACGGTAGGCTACTGCAGAAAATACGGAAGCATGGGATTCAGGGAGATTTAGCAGTTAGGATCAGAAATTGGCTAGCTGGAAGAAGACAAAGGGTGGTGGTTGATGGGAAGTGTTCAGACTGGAGTCCAGTTACTAGTGGTGTACCACAAGGATCTGTTTTGGGTCCACTGCTGTTTGTCATTTTTATAAATGACCGAGAGGAGGGCGTAGAAGGATGGGTGAGTAAATTTGCAGATGACACTAAAGCCGGTGGAGTTGTGGACAGTGCGGAAGGATGTTACAAGTTACAGAGGGACATAGATAAGCTGCAGCGCTGGGCTGAGAGGTGGCAAATGGAGTTTAATGCA
The DNA here is from genome assembly GCF_047496885.1 of Scyliorhinus torazame. Classification (NCBI taxonomy): domain Eukaryota; kingdom Metazoa; phylum Chordata; class Chondrichthyes; order Carcharhiniformes; family Scyliorhinidae; genus Scyliorhinus; species Scyliorhinus torazame. Next base: position 61,055,791 of record NC_092711.1, read on the forward strand.
GAAAAGTGTGAGGTGATTGATTTCGGAAGGAATAACAGGAAGACCGAGTACTGGGCTAATGGTAAGATTCTTGGCAGTGTGGATGAGCAGAGAGATCTCGGTGTCCATGTACATAGATCCCTGAAAGTTGCCACTCAGGTTGAGAGGGTTGTTAAGAAGGCGTACGGTGTGTCAGCTTTTATTGGTAGAGTGCCTGAGTTTCAGACCATGAGGTCATGTTGCAGCTGTACAAAACTCTGGTGCGGCCGCATTTGGAGAATTGCGTACAGTTCTGGTCGCCGCATTATAGGAAGGATGTGGAAGCATTGGAAAGGGTGCAGAGGAGATTTACCAGAATGTTGCCTGGTATGGAGGGAAGATCTTATGAGGAAAGGCTGAGGGACTTGAGGCTGTTTTCGATAGAGAGAAGAAGGTTAAGAGGTGACTTAATTGAGGCATACAAGATGATCAGAGGATTGGATAGGGTGGACAGTGAGAGCCTTTTTCCTCGGATGGTGATGTCTAGCACGAGGGGACATAGCTTTAAATTGAGGGGAGATAGATATAAGACAGATGTCAGAGGTAGGTTCTTTACTCAGAGAGTAGTAAGGGCGTGGAATGCTCTGCCTGCAACAGTAGTGGACTCGCCAACACTAAGGGCATTCAAATGGTTATTGGATAGACATATGGACGATAAGGGAATAGTGTAGATGGGCTTTAGAGTGGTTTCACAGGTCGGCGCAACATCGAGGGCCGAAGGGCCTGTAATGCGCCGTAATGTTCTATGAGAGAGATGGAGAGGGGGTAGCACCCCTCCCCCCACCGAGAGTGATGGAGAGGGGGGACCCCCCACCGAGAGAGATGGAGAGGGGGACCCCCCCACCGAGAGGGATGGAGAGGGGGGAACCCGCACCCCACCGAGAGATATGGAGGGGGAGGACCCCTCCCCACCGAGAGAGATGGAGAGGGGGAATCCCCCCACACCGAGAGAGATGGAGGGGGGAATCCTCCCCCCACCGAGAGTTATGGAGAGAGGGAACCCCCCCCCCACTGAGAGGGATGGAGAGGGGGGGACCCCCCCCCCTCCGCCGAGAGAGATCATGAGGGGGGACCCCCCCCACCGAGAGGGATGGAAAGGGGGAAGCACCCCCCCCCACCGAGTGAGATGGAGAGGGGGGAACCCCCCCACCAGGAGGGATGGGGAGGGGGGAACCCCCACCCCCACCGAGAGAGATGGAGAGGGGGAACCACCACCCCCACCGAGAGGGATGGAGAGGGGGGTACCCCCACCCCCACCGAGAGAGATGGAGAGGGGGAGCCACCTCCCACCGAGAGGGATGGAGAGGGGGGATCCCCCCTACCGAGAGGGATGGAGAGGGGGAAACCCCCACCCCACTGAGAGGGATGGAGAGGGGGGTAACCCCGCCCCACCGAGAAAGATGGAGAGGGTGAACACCCCCCCACCGAGAGAGATGGAGAGGGGGGAACCCCCACCCCACCGAGGAAGATGGAGAGGGGGGAACATCCCCCCCCCCCCACCGAGAGAGATGGAGAGGGGGGAACCCCCCCCCCACCGAGAGGGATGGAGGCGGACCCCTTCCCCCACTGAGAGAGATGGGGAGGGGGAACCCCCCCCCCAATCCACTGAAAGAACACGGCTGAAACCGATGGAGGGAGAAAAGAAAGGGGGGGTAAGGGGGTAAACAAGGAGCAGGGGGTCACACACCAGGTCGGCCCGGAAGGGCATCACGGAGGGTCTGCGGGGGAGAGAGGGGAAGGGTTAGGGAAAGGGGGGTTCGCGGGGGGGGGGGGGGGGGGCAGACACGCCGAACTGAACGGCAACAGTTTGTAACGATAGAAACGTAAGAGAAAGCCTTTTCACTCTCTGAGAAATGTAAACAAGCCGCAATGCACAGAATTGTGGAAACGGCAATAAAAAGATTTTTACAATAAATTCAGAGCCCAGTTCAGTTTTTCCAATTCAGGGGCAATTTAGCGCGGCCAATCCACCTGCCCTGCACATCTTTGGGTTGTGGGGGTGAAACCCAGGCAGTCACGGGGAGAATGTGCAAACTCCACACGGACAGTGACCCAGAGCCGGGATTGAACAGTGGTTAGCACGGCTGCCTCACAGCTACAGGGTCCCAGGTTCGATTCCCGGCTTAGGTCACTGTCTGTGCGGAGTCTGGACGTTCTCCCCGTGTCTGCGTGGGCTTCCTCCGGGTGCTCCGGTTTCCTCCCACCGTCCAAAGACGTGCAGGTTAGGTGGGTTGGCCAAGATAAATCCAAATTGCCCACAGTATCTAAAGATGTTCAGGTTAGGTGGGGTGACAGCGACGGGGTAGGGGAGTGGGCCCAGGTATGGCGCTCTCTTCAGGGTTCACACTGTCTCTGTCATTATTGTTTACACCGACAATGCTGCCAAACTTTCTATCAAACTTTCTATCTCATTATCTTCAATCAGTACTCAACAAAGTCAAACTGAGACACACAGATACACACACACACACACACAGGCATACACACACACACAGACACACACACACACACACAGACACACACACAGACACACACACAGACACACACACACAGACAGACACACACACAGACACACACACAGACACAGACACACACACAGACACAGACACACACACAGACACAGACACACACACACACACACAGAGACACACACACAGACACACACACACACACACACAGGCACACACACACACACACAGTCACACAGTCACACACTGCAATGAAGTTACTGAGAAAAGTCCCTAGTCTCCAAACTCTGGCGCCTGTTCGGGTACACTGAGGGTGAATACATAATGTCCAATTCACCAAACAGCACGTCCTTCGGGACTTCACGGGGGAAATCGGAGCACCCGGGAGAAACCCACGCGGACAAGGGGAGAACGTGCAGACTCCGCACAGACTGCGACCCAAGCCGGGATTCGAACCTGGGGCCCTGGAGCTGTGAGGCCGCAGTGCTACCCACTGTGCTACCGTGTAACTTCCAGTGCCGCGTAAAGAATGCCACACATAACCCCCCTCCCCCAACACACACACACGTGTACAGAAACACAGATACTCAAACTCAGACAGACTGGGTCAATACATCTTTCAAATGGAGCGAGATCCATTCTCCACCTTTAACTTGGAGAGGTGTATCTGGCCTGTGTGTGACCCAAGTCACACACTGACTCTGAACATCCTCACAGCAGCTTGGGGACAGATAATTCTGAAGCACTTTTCATCACCTTTGGGTATCACAAACTGCTTCACAGGCAATGGAGCCCTTTTGAAAGGTGGTAATTTAGGAAATGGACCAGCTAATTTCAGCGAGAGAGAGAGAGAGACATAGAAACAGAATGAGATTGTGTTGTACATGTTTCACAGCTGACACTGAGGCACACACGAGATGTACAATATCAATTATTATTCTGAAGCATGTGATTAAATCAGCCCTGAGACTGAATTCCAGTGTTTCAGAGTAAAGCTTCATCTACACTGTCCATCAAACACTCACAACGCAAATACTGTCTGTGCTTAAATACAGAGTCAAAATCCCTGTCCTGTCCAAGGAATTTTTCATTGCAGATAGTTATTTTTATTTTTTTGAGAAGCAGAACTTAAATTGCACCGAATCCCAGGGCGGACTCTTGTTTATTTCAGCCCTTCACATTCAAACGTGAAGTTTAAGCTCCGATTACAGGTGTCTGCTTGTCTCTGTCTGTGTATTCAATGTTCCTGTAGCTTATTCACTTGTCTGAAGTATTTGAATAATAGGCCTTGGTTAATCAATCCTTTCTCACAGCACATGGAAGTTGTGAATCTTCAAGGCTCTCAGTCTAATGTAGTTAAAAAACAACTGCTTCCTTTGATCCTCAATCCATTTCCCAGCCCTAAATAGATCTCACAAATTTCCATAATGCAGGAATATCTCCATCAAAACTTCTAATCAGTTCCCCATACACATGTTAAACTTGCCTGTATGAAGTAAATTCCACTGACAGATTCCGAAAGCTGCACAGAAAAATGACTGGTTATTTTAAACTTTGAAACGGAACTATTTTAACTTGTCCATCAGTCCTATTAAACAGAAATGTTGTCCCTGTGGGCTGAGAGTCTCTCAGCAAGATTGAAACACTGAGGGACCCCCGTCCTGCATTTGACAACATTTGTGGCACTTCCACAATCTACGATACATTGCTGTCTGTATTGTGTGAATCCAGCTGTGAAATATCTGTCCAGTTTAAACTTCCACTGTTTCTGATAAAGATCACGGTTTGATCACCCCTCTGCCTGAGGTGGGAGTGGGACCATCCAGGGCTGCAGTCCCGGCCCCCTGTCCACCCACCCCTCTGTCTGAGGTGGGACTGGGACCATCCAGGGCTGCAGTCCCGGCCCCCTGTCCACCCACCCCTCTGTCTGAGGTGGGAGTGTGACCATCCAGGGCTGCAGGCCCGGCCTCCTGTCCTCCCACCCTCTGGCCAGCACCTCGGGGGCATCCTCCACTGCCGGGGGCAGGGCGGACAAGACATTATATGGGGGCGGCAGCCTCCCGTCGCTCCGCTGCCCCCGCGGTGCCCTCGCCCTCCCGCCTGCTCAGGCGGCAGCTGGGGGTGAAGTGCTATGCCCACCCTACCATGACCATTGAGGCGGGCACCCGTGCGATGGGCAGGGCTGTCGGCCCCTCGGCCATCGTAGCCGCCTCGCGGATGCACGGCAAGGCCGGGTTCTTCCTGCGGGCCGAGCAGGCGGCCCAGCGGGCCCTGGAAAGGGGGCTCACGGTGGGACACACGTGACGGTGGAGACGCTGGAGGCCACCGCAGAACGTGTTGTTCTATCAAACGTCCCGCCCTCCCTCCCCACCGAGCTCCTCCTGCCCCATCTCTCCCGTGTTGGTGCCCATCCCCCTGACGCCTGGCCCGGGGCACACAATGAAGAGATGCAAGGCCGGGGGGGGGGGGGGCTCCGAGGCCCCCGAGCCCCTCGAGCTGCTGTCGCCCCCCGAGCAGGAGGACCCGGGGTCGAGCGGAGTCGAAGCCCCTGGGGGCCCGTCCCGCCCGGTGCAAGTTTCCTCCCCGGACGCCTCCTCTTCACCATCGCCGGGGGCCGGCAGCAGCAGCGACCGCTCATCGTGCCACTGTGGGCCGTGGACGGGGGAGGACGGGGAAGGCTCCCCGCCCTCTACACCCGAGCGGGCGACGCCGGAGAGCCCTGTTTTCAACTCGGACATGTTTCCGGGGGGCCTCTCCGAGATCCCGGAGTCGCCGGCGTGGGTGGAGCCGCCGTCCACGGGCCCTGAGCCGCGGGAGGAGCCTGCGAGGGACCTGCCTGAGGACGACCCTGGGGGTGGGGTCGACTCGGGCCAAGGGTTAGCCGGTGGGCCCGTGCCGCCCGCCATACTCCATGTGGCGGGGGACTCGAGCTCGGGAGGTGACCGTTCGGAGGAGGAAGGCTGCTCGGTGGCGGGTGAGGAGGAGGATTTAGACGCGCTCTGTAGCGAGGCAGAGGGCGCCCTCACACCCGGCACCGAGTCTCCCCTCGTCCCCCCTGGGGAACTCCGGACATTTCTGGTAACGCACCATGGTCACCCGGACTGTGTGCGGCTGGCCCTGGGCAGCTGGGGAAATCTGGGGCTGCTCCTTGGCTCCGCCCGGGCCTATGTCAGAGAGGCCCAGGAGTTCGATCAAGACCAGGAGGAGCAGCGCCAAGCTGCTCAGTTCCTTGTGGGACTCCTGAGGGAGTGGAGGGGGCGGTACCCCCACTCTGAGCACTGAAGGTGATGGATAACTATTGCTGCTGACATGGAGGTAACCATGGCCAGCCTCAACATCAACGGCAGCAGCCACGCGCACCACCGGTTCCAGTTCCTGTCTATCCTCCGGGTCGGAAAGTACGGGGTGTGCTTCCTGCAGGAAACCCAGGCCATCCCGGTGACGAAGCTCAGTGGACCCTGGAGGGGCAAGGAGGAGTCTTCATGAGTCACCTGGCCCCACGTTCGGGCGGGGTGGCTATCTTGTTGGCTCCACATTTTCAGCCGGAGATCTTGGGGGGGGGGGGGTCAAGGATCCGGTGCCAGGCCGTCTGCTGCACCTAAAGGCCCGTTTCGGGGCAGCGGTGATTCACTTTGTAAATGTATCCGCTCCCGTGGCCGGACCGCAGCAGGCGGCTTTCTTCCAAAAGGTGTCCACTCTTCTTAGCACCATCCCGGCGGGAGAGTGCATCGTCCTCGGAGGGGATTTCAATTGCACCCTCCGGGACAAGGACCGCATCGGAGTCCAGCGCGGCCTGGCTGCGGTGGTGGAGTTGAGGGACCTGGTTAGGTCCTTTGACTTGGTGGATGTCTGGCGGACTCTCCATCCTGAATTGCGGGGGCGCACCTCTGTGCGGCCCCCGTTCAGAGCGTCCAGAATCGACCGTCTTTACATTTCCAAGACGTACTTGCCCAGCGTTCCGACGGCCTCCATGGAGCAGGTGCCGTGCTCGGATCACCACCTGGTGTGGGCGGTTCTCGCCCCGTCCCGCGCTCAGACACGGTCCGCGTACTGGCACTTTAACAACCTGCTGCTGGAGGACGAGCGGTTCCTGGACTCGTTCTGCCGTTTCTGGGCCGGCTGGAGAAGGAAGCGGGGTGGCTTCCCCTCCTTGAGGCTACGGTGGGATGTGGGCAAGGCCCAGAACCGTGCCTTCTGTCAGGGGTACACGAAGGGGTCTTCGGCGGGGTGGAACTCCACGTACGCCAAATTGGCTGAGGAACTCCTCGATCTGGAGTCACGTCTCGCTCAGCCCGATGAGGCCAGGCCCTGGGGCTGGTGTACAGGGAGAAGAGGGGCGCACTGCGGGGCCTGCAACTCGCCGGGTCCCGCGGCGAGGACGTGAGGTCACGGATCCGTCAGCTGTTTGCAGGCTTTGAAACTGAGCGTTGAAATTGACACTGCATAGCTCCACAGGGTCCTAGTGCCCGAGCAGCACAAGAATGTCACCAGCAAAAATAATCATGTTTAGAATGTTAAATACATTGAAGAAGGACCTTTAGAGAATAAAGATTTTGGATCAAAAGTTAGATTAAGAGAATTACTTGCAGGATAAGGAAAAGAGAATCTGATGGCAGGAAAAGATTTGATAAAAATAGATGCAGGTAAAATTAAGATATTAAAACAATTGATAACACAGAGGAAGTTTGGGTGAAGCTACCAACTAAAACTGCAGGGAAAATAATCAGTGAAGCTGTAAAATGTGAAGACAAGTTTGTTCAGAATCTGGGTAATCATACAGTTGACTTAGCGAAGCATGGTGTCTGGAGCAAAATAAATTATATCACAATTAAAACACATGACCCAATTGGTGGGAAGACAGTGAATTAAAACCCGTTAGCACCATTGATTGGACAGATCATCAAGTTAAAATTTCATGTTTGGAACTTACCTTCATAGAAATCCGGCCGTAATCAAAATAAAGTAAGTGAAGTAAACGCAGTAGCAATATCAGGAATGTATCAGGGTAAGGTTTCGACAGATTGGATCAGAGTGAGTAAAAGGGGAGGAGTTTGAGATTCTTCGAATCTCACTCAGGGGTGCAATGACAGAAGGAGGAGGCTTAACAGGCCTTCATTGTGTGATGTACATCAATGATAAGGAAAATAAACGAGTTCAAAAAAAAAGAAAAGAGACAAAAGAAATGGTAACAAAAGAAATCCGGAAGTCCTGGAGAGGGCACTTCGGGAGTGTTCAAACGAAGATAGAAAGTACACAGTAAAGAATAGGGCCCTCTCCACCCTTGACCTGCTCATTTGATTTTTCAGATGGAAAAAGTAAATAACAGACAAACCAGTTCACAAGAAGGAAGAGAACTGCACTCCAGAAAGGAATGTTTTAGACAGGATTGGAGGGGAAACTAATGATACAATCGCCTACATATTTGAGGGAATTAAATGATAGAGCCCGTAGGAAAACTTTACGGGTTGGAAACACATCAAAATCTCAAATTACTACTGAACAGTGAAACCTCCGGTCAGACATCTCTAACTGGACATCAGCTGATGGATGATCTACGGTCTCCACGGGGTATGTACTATGTGGTGGAGTTATTAACGGTCTGGGCAGACAGCAGCGACTGACGAGGAACCCCAATATGATAAATGACAGTAGTTTAAGAATGTTTGTAGGTTGAAGCCACGGCGGGAAAATTATTACCAATGCAGCAAACAATATTGCATTGTCGAGCTGTAAACATTATTAAGGAAGAAATGTCATGTCAATTGTTAGCACTGTTATGTATGTATGATAATGGGGGGGTATGTGTGCCGTTCGAGAACTTGATCAGCATTTCGAAACTGTGTGAATGTTTTAATAGAGGGGAATAGTGGTAGTTTAGTGTGCTGTCTTGATTTAACTGCATAGAACATTACAAATAATATTGATGTTGTTAACACGCCATATTTAGTATGTAGTGACTATTGGTTCCAAAGCCACGAAGGGATGTGTCGATATTGTCCTTTATTTTTAGTATTGAAATTGTGATAACAGTTGCAATTATGTAAAGTTGTAACACACGGTCTATTTGTGTAGTTAGGTGATGGGTAATGTGTTAAGATAAGACTTAATTTTTTTTACTGTGTATTTAACAATAGGGAGAATTTATTTGGAACAAGTGACAGTTTGATGTGGTTTTGCGAATACTGTCGGCATATTGTATTGCAAATGTTGTAAGGGAAATGATAACAGACGAAAGGGATTTGAAGGAAGTTTGTCGGAAAGATATTCTCTCCTGTACACCAGGGGCTGGCAGACATACATGGTTCAGAACAATATTAGACATTAATGTGGGGAAGTCAGGGTTAGAAGCAGGATCAATTGAACCTTTTAAATTAATGAAGCGAGGGAATCAGTGGGTGGTACATGATGTCATAATTTACCATTCCAATGAGAAACGGTAAGCAATTTGGATGATGAAAAAATGGACACGAAACAGCCAGTGATGGACAAATGGCCTTTTTGGTTACTGACGGACTGAGTTGTGTGCTGTTTCTAAGGGACATGAGGAAGCTTCTACGGTGCTGCTACCCCAAGGAAGTAAACTGCTTTGGAGGTAGTGGAACACGGATATAGCTATTGTGTAACCTTCCTGAGCGGCTACGGCTATGGTTCACCGTAATTGGACTTGAGGAAAGAACGAAAAAAGACACTGCCCTGTGATATGGATACATTTACAAATTGGTTACGATGCACAATTTAAAATCACAAAACATGTACATATAAATGAGAAAGGTCGGGGATAAATGTTCGTCAGTACAATTAGATGGGGGGATAATTGACCAAATGATATAGTTTGTTTCAAATGTCAATACGGGGTGTTATTGAAAATATGGAAAGATGTGTCACTTGAAACATTGGAGTCTGGCAATATCTGGTCTGGGACAAACAAGAGAGGATACAGGGAAAGATCCCACAAAGGGTTAACAGCAGCTGCCAGGAGAGGATTGTAAAATGCAGATAGCCTTGGCCAAGCAGGCTTAGCAAACAAGACAAACAGGATTTTGAATGAAGCCAAAAACAATGGCTCACACCTTCATTGAAAGTAACTGTCTTAGTTAGCAGCTGGAAAAAAGGATGAGGTTCAGTTGAATTTGGTGATAATTCTAGGTGTGAAAATTTGCTAAACCAAGTAAATTAAAGAAAACTGGAGACTCTCAGTCTTGGAGAAACATAATTCAAAGCCAAAATCAAAGTCACAATTACGAGCTGAGGACACAATTGGAAAATAAAACTACAGAAATGACAGGAATTAAAAGTAACACCTCTTGAAACCAAAGCATTTTGATCATCACAAAGGAAACACTGTAATCAGATCTATGAGATGCAGTTATGTCAAAATGAATACTTAGTTGGATTAGAAAGTTTAGATCAAAGATACTTTTTACAATCAAAGTGAAATAAGTTACTTTAAGATATAGTCATAAAAACTAGATAACTGTTAGAAAAATATGTCAACCCAGAGACCAGGGCAGGAACTACCAGAACCAGAACCAGAACTCAGAAGGAGGGAGAGAGAGAAGCAGAGAAGAAACAAGCAGCTCAGAGTCAGATTACAGTCAGCTCGGCCATGGGAAAGACAAGGCATAGCAGCCGAGCTAAAACAGCTGATACATCTCAGGAAGACTAGAATTTAAAGAGTCAGCTCTATGTCAGCTCAGAGATAGCCAGCAGAGTCAGCTCTCACAGCTCGGTACATGGGAAAGACAGGACACAGCAACCAAGCTCATCAGCGATTACATCTAAAGAAGACCAGACTTTAAAAAGAAGATTGATTGTCAAGGTGGGCCTGAAGGTCCCTTCAACCACCCAGAAGGATCCAGAAGCAAGGTCTTTTTCCTTTCTGTAAAGAAAGTATTTGCAGCTTTTAAATGAAAAAATATAACAATAAAATAACTTAATTTAACCTGAAATAGTGGTTATTCCAAAGTCTACTTTACTTACTTAGCAATGCGGGACCCAGGATCGATGCTACTAAGTGGGAAGTAGATGAAATCTTCGGTGAAGGTATGGGTTATACCGGTGGATAACTAGAAAATATAGTTTGACCTGAATAGCACCCACTGAAGCCTGCATCGGAGTCGGGAGTGAGATTCCTGATCACCATTTAGAATCTCGGCCCTTTTTGGTAGAGGGGGAATTCTAAGAATAGTGATGAGTTTTCAAAAACAGAGTGCATCGTCCTCGGAGGGGATTTTAATTACACCCTCAAGGACAAGGACCGTGGTGAAGTCCAGCGCAGCCCGGCGGCGGTGGTGAAGTTGAGGGACCTGGTTAGGTCCTTTGACTTGGTGGATGTCTGGCGGGCTCTCCATTCTGAATTGCGGGTGCGCACCTCTGTGCGGCCCCCGTTCAGAGCGTCCAGAATCGACCGTCTTTACATTTCCAAGACGTACTTGCCCAGCGTTCCGACGGCCTCCATGGAGCAGGTGCCGAGCTCGGATCACCACCTGGTGTGGGCGGGTCTCGCCCCGTCCCGCGCTCAGACACGGTCCGCGTACTGGCACTTTAACAACCTGCTTCTGGAGGACGAGCGGTTCCTGGACTCGTTCTGCCGTTTGTGGGCCGGCTGGAGAAGGGAGCGGGGTGGCTTCCCCTCCTTGAGGCTACGGTGGGATGTGGGCAAGGCCCAGATCCGTGCCTTCTGTCAGGGGTACACGGAGGGGTCTTCGGCGGGGCGGAACTCCACGATCGCCAAATTGGCTGAGGAACTCCTCGATCTGGAGTCACGTCTCGCTCAGCCCGATGAGGCCCGGCCCTGGGGCTGGTGTACAGGGAGCAGAGGGGCGCACTGCGGGGCCTGAAACTGGCCGGGTCCCGCGGCGCGTACGTGAGGTCGCGGATCCGTCTCCTAACGGACATGGACCGCGGCTCCCGCTTCTTCTACTCGCTGGAAAGAGGACGCGGGGCCCGTCGGCAGGTTTCTACGCTGCTGGCCGACGACCGGCCCCTCGTCTCGGATCCGGAGGGGGTCAGGACCCTGATCAGGGATTTTTACTCCGACCTCTTCTCTCCGGGTCCGTCCAGCGAGGACGCTTGCAGAGTTCTGGGGGAGGACCTGCCGCAGGTGGGCCCGGAGGGCGCCGGGAAGCTCAATAATGCCATCAACCTCCAAGAGCTGACCGGCGCCCTGGACAGACTCCCACGGGGCAAATCCCCAGGGCTGGACGGGCTGACCGTGGAGTTCTTCAGGGCGTGCTGGGACGGCCTGGGGAGCGACTATGCGGGGGTCCTGGGGGAATGTATCGTGACCGGGGAGATGCCCATTTCGTGGCGCAGGGCCGTCATTGCCCTGCTGCCCAAGAAGGGGGATCACCGCCGACTTAAGAACTGGCGACCGGTCTCCCTCCTCAGCACGGACTATAAAATCTTTGCCAAGGTGCTGTGTTTACGCCCTGGCCCCGAGCTGGACCACATGATCCACCCTGACCAGTCCTACACAGTCCCGGACCGCACAATCTATGACAATATCCACCTGGCCCGGGACATTATTCACTTTACCCAGCGGACTGGTATGTCGAGCGCCTCCCTGTCTCTTGACCAGGAGAAGGCGTTCGACAGGGTGGGGCCCGGGGATTTGCTCGGGACTCTGCGAGCTGTCGGGTTCGGGTGGTATTTTGTCGCCCGGATCCGGTTACTGTCCGCCGCCTCGGAGAGTCTGATTAAGGTGAACGGGTCCCTGACGGCGCCCCTTCGCTTTGGGAGAGGAGTGCGTCAGGGCTGCCCCCTGTCCGGTCAACATTATTCCCTCTGCGTGGGGCCTTTCCTGTGCCTCCTGCGGAGGGGGTTCACGGGGCTGGTTCTGCGCGAGCCGGACGGGGGGGTGGTCCTCTCGGCGGACGCTGATGCCGTGTTCCTCATGGTCACTGACCCCGGGGACCCCCGGAGGATGCGAGAGAGCCAAGCTGTCTACTCCGCCGCGTCCTCCCCACGGATCAACTGGGCCAAATGTTCCGGACTCCTGGTCGGTCCGTGGCAGGTGGACCCCCTCCCGGAGGAGCTCGGGCCCTTCAGCTGGAGTCGGACCAACAGCCTCGACCTGGGAGTCCATCTTTGCCCGGCAGAGGGAGCCTGGCCGGCGAACGGGCAGGAGCTGGAGACCAAGGTCACCGCTGGCCTGGGACGCTGGACAGGACGGCTCCGAGTGCTGTCCCCCAGGGGCCGTTCTCGTCATAAACCAGCTGATCGCCTCCATGCTGTGGTCCCGGCTGGTCACTGACTCCCCCCCCTGGCTTTGTCACACCATCCAGAGAGCCCGGCTTCGGTTCCTCCGGGACAATCGACTGCACGGGGTCCGCGCGGAGGTCTGGAGTCTCCCGATGGCGGAGGGCGGTCAGGCGCTGGTGTGCCTCCGCACCCAGACTGCCACTTTCCACCCTCAGACTCTGCAGCGTTACCTGTACGCTGAGCCTCCTCCACGGTGGGGCCCTGGCGACGGATTTCTCCCCCCAGGGGCACGGCCTGAACTACGACGTGCGGCTCCTGTCTGTGGACCAGCAGGGTCTTCGGAACTCTCTGTTGGCGCTGCCCGTCTTGTACCAGGACCTCCTCAAAGTCTGGAACACGGTCTCCAGGCGCCGCAGCTCTCCCCGTCAGGAGTGCGGCTGTCGTAAGGGAGGCGCTGCTCAGGAATCCGCACCTCCGCCAATCTCCATTCGGGTGGCTGGCGTAGCGGAGGGCTGTGGGTGCCGTGGAAGGGCTGGGTGGCGGAGGGCTGTGGGTGCCGTGGGAAGGGCTGGGTGGCGGAGGGCAGTGGGTGCCGTGGGAAGGGCTGGGTGGCGGAGGGCTGTGGGTGCCGTGGGAAGGGCTGGGTGGCGGAGGGCCGGGCTGTGGGTGCCGTGGGAAGGGCTGGGTGGCGGAGGGCTGTGGGTGCCGTTCTAAGGGCTGGGTGGCGGAGTGCGGTGGGTGCCGTGGGAAGGGCTGGGTGGCGGAGGGCGGTGGGTGCCGTGGGCAGGGCTGGGTGGCGGAGGGCTGTGGGTGCCGTGGGAAGGGCTGGGTGGCGGAGCGGAGGGCTGTGGGTGCCGTGGGAAGGGCTGGGTGGCGGAGGGCTGTGGGTGCCGTGGGCAGGGCTGGGTGGCGGAGGGCTGTGGGTGCCGTGGGAAGGGCTGGGTGGCGGAGGGTTGTGGGTGCCGTGGGAAGGGGTGGGTGGCGGCCGGGGGTCCCTGGAGCGGTGGCAGGCGCTGCCCACGGGCACACTCGAAGCTTTCCGGGCTGGCTGGGCCCCGCAGGGGGTGGGCTGCCGGACCGACCCCCCATTCTCACACTTTCATTGGGCGGGTATTGGGGGAGGTTTGGTCTCTTTTCCTGTTCTGTTGGGGCTGTGCTCCACCCGCGGTTTGGGGCACTCCCCACATTTTTGTTTTGTCCATCAGTTACTTCTGGTCTGTTTTGCTTTGTTGTGTCCCAGCCTCCAGGCCGATGCCAGCGGCGGGCGCTGCTCACCCTGCCCGCGGAAGAGCGGGCAGGACAGGCAATCTCAGGGAAAACAGATCCAAATAAACATTATATAGACATCAAATAAACAGCACCATTAAACTGTCCGACCCGAGACAATGCTGCTGGGGAGGGGGGACCGCGGCTGCTGGGGGGAGGGGGACCGCGGCTGCTGGGGGAGGGGGACCGCGGCTGCTGGGGGGAGGGGGACCGCGGCTGCTGGGGAGGGGGACCGCGGCTGCTGGGGGAGGGGGACCGCGGCTGCTGGGGGAGGGGGGACCGCGGCTGCTGGGGGAGGGGGACCGCGGCTGCTGGGGGAGGGGGACCGCGGCTGCTGGGGAGGGGGACCGCGGCTGCTGGGGGAGGGGGACCGCGGCTGCTGGGGGAGGGGGGGAACGCGGCTGCTGGGGGAGGGGGTGCGCGGCTGCTGGGGGAGGGGGTCCGCGGCTGCTGGGGGAGGGGGACCGCGCTGCTGGGGGAGGGGACCGCGGCTGCTGGGGGAGGGGGACCGCGGCTGCTGGGGGAGGGGGACCGCGGCTGCTGGGGGAGGGGGGACCGCGGCTGCTGGGGGAGGGGGACCGCGGCTGCTGGGGAGGGGGACCGCGGCTGCTGGGGGAGGGGGACCGCGGCTGCTGGGGAGGGGGACCGCGGCTGCTGGGGGAGGGGGACCGCGGCTGCTGGGGGAGGGGGACGCGGCTGCTGGGGGAGGGGGACCGTGGCTACTGGGGGAGGGGGGCCGCGGCTGCTGGGGAGGGGGACCGCGGCTGCTGGGGGAGGGGGACCGCGGCTGCTGGGGGAGGGGAAGGGGGACCGCGGCTGCTGGGGAGGGGAAGGGACCGCGGCTGCTGGGGGAGGGGGGGCCGCGGCTGCTGGAGGAGGGGGACCGCGGCTGCTGGGGAGGGGGACCGCGGCTGCTGGGGGAGGGGGACCGCGGCTGCTGGGGGAGGGGGACCGCGGCTGCTGGGGGAGGGGGACCGCGGCTGCTGGGGGAGGGGGAGGGGATCCGCGGCTGCTGGGGGAGGGGGAGGGGGACCGCGGCTGCTGGGGAGGGGGACCGCGGCTGCTGGGGGAGGGGGACCGCGGCTGCTGGAGGAGGGGGAGGGGGACCGCGGCTGCTGGGGGAGGGGGACCACGGCTGCTGGGGGAGGGGGACCGCGGCTGCTGAAGAGGGGAGGGGGACCGCGGCTGCTGGGGGAGGGGGGACCGCGGCTGCTGGGGGAGGGGGAGGGGACCCCGGCTGCTGGGGGAGGGGGAGGGGGACCGTGGCTGTTGGGGGAGGGGGACCGTGGCTGCTGGGGGAGAGGGGGAGGGGGACTGCGGCTGCTGCGGGAGGGGGATCGCGGCTGCTGGGGGGAGGGAGGGGGGACCGCGGCTGCTGAGGGAGGGGGAGGGGGACCGTGGCTGCTGGGCGAGGGGGAGGGGTACCGCGGCTGCTGGGGAGGGGAGGGGGACCGCGGCTGCTGAGGGAGGGAGAGGGGGAACCGCGGCTGCTGGGGAGGGGGAGGGGGACCGCGGCTGCTGGGGGAGGGGGACCGCGGCTGCTGGAGGAGGGGGAGGGGGACCGCGGCTGCTGGGAGGGGGAGGGGGACCGGGGCTGCTGGGGAGGGGGAGGGGGACCGCGGCTGGTGGGGGTGGGGACCGCGGCTGCTGGGGAAGGGGGACCGCGGCTGCTGGGGGAGTGGACCGCGGCTGCTGGGCGAGAGGGGCCGCGGCTGCTGGGGGAGGGGGACCGCGGCTGCTGGGGAGGGGGAGGGGGACCACGGCTGCTGGGGAGGGCGAGGGGGACCGCGGCTGCTGGGGGAGGGGGACCGCGGCTGCTGGGGGAGAGGGGCCGCGGCTGCTGGAGGAGGGGGACCGCGGCTGCTGGGGGAGGGGACCGCGGCTGCTGGGGGAGGGGGACCGCGGCTGCTGGGGGAGGGAGACAGCGGCTGCTGGGGGAGGGGGACCGCGGCTGCTGGGGGAGGGGGAGGGGATCCGCGGCTGCTGGGGGAGGGGAGGGGGACCGCGGCTGCTGGGGAGGGGGACCGCGGCTGCTGGGGGAGGGGGACCGCGGCTGCTGGAGGAGGGGGAGGGGGACCGTGGCTGCTGGGGGAGGGGGACCACGGCTGCTGGGGGAGGGGGACCGCGGCTGCTGAAGAGGGGAGGGGGACCGCGGCTGCTGGGTGAAGGGGGACCGCGGCTGCTGGGGGAGGGGGAGGGGGAGGGGGACCCCGGCTGCTGGGGGAGGGGGAGGGGACCGTGGCTGTTGGGGAGGGGGACCGTGGCTGCTGGGGGAGAGGGTGAGGGGGACTGCGGCTGCTGCGGGAGGGGGATCGCGGCTGCTGGGGAGGGGAGGGGGACCGCGGCTGCTGAGGGAGGGGAGGGGGACCGTGGCTGCTGGGCGAGGGGGAGGGGTACCGCGGGCTGCTGGGGGAGGGGGAGGGGGACCGCGGCTGCTGAGGGAGGGAGAGGGGGACCGCGGCTGCTGGGGAGGGGGAGGGGGACCGCGGCTGCTGGGGGAGGGGGACCGCGGCTGCTGGAGGAGGGGGAGGGGGACCGCGGCTGCTGGGGAGGGGGAGGGGGACCGGGGCTGCTGGGGAGGGGAGGGGGACCGCGGCTGTTGGGGGTGGGGGGACCGCGGCTGCTGGGGGAGGGGGACCGCGGCTGCTGGGGGAGTGGGACCGCGGCTGCTGGGCGAGAGGGGCCGCGGCTGCTGGGGGAGGGGGACCGCGGCTGCTGGGGAGGGGGAGGGGGACCGCGGCTGCTGGGGAGGGCGAGGGGTTCCGCGGCTGCTGGGGGAGGGGGACCGCGGCTGCTGGGGGAGAGGGGCCGCGGCTGCTGGGGGAGGGGGACCGCGGCTGCTGGGGAGGGGGACTGCGGCTGCTGGGGAAGGGGAGGGGGATCACGGCTGCTGGGGGAGGGGGACCGCGGCTGCTAGAGGAGGGGGACAGCGGCTGCTGGGGGAGGGGAAGGGGGGACGGGGAGGGGGACTGCGGCTGCTGGGGGAGAGGAAGGGCAGGGGACCGCGGTTGCTGGGCGAGGGGATGGGGACCGCGGCTGCTGGGGGACGGGGGGACTGCGGCTGCTGGGGGGAGGGGGAGGGGGCCGCGGCTGCTGGGGGATGGGGAGGGGGACCGCGGCAGCTGGGGGGAGGGGGACCGCGGCTGCTGGGGGAGGGGAGGGGGACCGCAGCTGCTGGGGGAGGGGGACCGCGACTGCTGGGGGAGGGGGACCGCGGCTGCTGGGGGAGGGGGGACCGCGGCTGCTGGGGGAGGGGGACCGCGGCTGCTGGGGGAGGGGGACCGCAGCTGCTGGGGGAGGGGAACAGCGGCTGCTGGGGGAGGGGGACCGGGGCTGCTGGGGAGAGGGACCGCGGCTGCTGGGGGGGGGCGCGGCTGCTGGGGGAGGGGGGACCGCGGCTGCTGGGGATGGGGAAGGGACCGCGGCTGCTGGGGAGGGGGGCCGCGGCTGCTGGGGAGGGGGACCGCGGCTGCTGGTTGAGGGGGAACCGCGGCTGCTGGGGGAGGGGGACCGCGGCTGCTGGTGGAGGGGGACCGCGGCTGCTGGGGGAGGGGAACAGCGGCTGCTGGGGAAGGGGACCGCGGCTGCTGGGGGAGGGGGAGGGGAACCGCGGCTGCTGGGGAGGGGGAGGGGGACCGCGGCTGCTGGGGTAGGGGGACCGCGGCTGCTGGGGGAGGGGGACCGCGGCTGCTGGAGGAGGGGGAGGGGG
Source organism: Scyliorhinus torazame (assembly GCF_047496885.1). Taxonomy (NCBI): domain Eukaryota; kingdom Metazoa; phylum Chordata; class Chondrichthyes; order Carcharhiniformes; family Scyliorhinidae; genus Scyliorhinus; species Scyliorhinus torazame. Next base: position 61,073,455 of record NC_092711.1, read on the forward strand.
ACCGAGGCTGCTGGGGGAGGGGGACCACGGCTGCTGGGGGAGGGGGACCGCGGTTGCTGGGGAGGGGAGGGGGACCGCGGCTGCTGGGGAGGGGACCGCGGCTGCTGGGGGAGGGGGAGGGGGACCTCGGCTGCTGGGGGAGGGGGAGGGGGACTGTGGCTGTTGGGGGAGGGGGACCGTGGCTGCTGGGGGAGAGGGGGAGGGGGACTGCGGCTGCTGCGGGAGGGGGATCGCGGCTGCTGGGGGAGGGGGACCGCGGCTGCTGGGGGAGGGGGAGGGGGACCCGCGGTTGCTGGGGGAGGGGGAGGGGGACCGCGGCTGCTGGGGGAGGGGGAGGGGGACCGTGGCTGCTGGGCGAGGGGGAGGGGTACCGCGGCTACTGGGGGAGGGGGAGGGGGACCGCGGCTGCTGGGGGAGGGAGAGGGGGGACCGCGGCTGTTGGGGAGGGGGAGGGGGACCGCGCTGCTGGGGGAGGGGGACCGCTGCTGCTGGAGGAGGGTGAGGGGGACCGCGGCTGCTGGGGAGGGGGAGGGGGACGGCGGCTGCTGGGAGGGGGAGGGGTACCGCGGCTGCTGGGGAGGTGGACATCGGCTGCTGGGGGAGTGGGACCGCGGCTGCTGGGCGAGAGGGGGCCGCGGCTGCTGGGGAGGGGGACCGCGGCTGCTGGGGAGGGGGAGGGGGACCGCGGCTGCTGGGGAGGGCGAGGGGGACCGCGGCTGCTGGGGGAGGGGGACCCCGTCTGCTGTGGAGGTGGACGCGTCTGCTGGGGGAGAGGGGCCGCGGCTGCAGGGGGAGGGGACCGCGGCTGCTGGGGAGGGGGACCGCGGCTGCTGGGGGAGGGGGAGGGGGACCGCGGCTGCTGGGGAAGGGGAAGGGGATCACGGCTGCTGGGGAGGGGGAGGGGGACCGCGGCTGCTGGAGGAGGGGGACAGCGGCTGCTGGGGGAGGGGAAGAGGTGACGGGGAGGGGGACTGCGGCTGCTGGGGGAGGGGAAGGGCAGGGGGACCGCGGCTGCTGGGCGAGGGATGGGGACCGCGGCTGCTGGGGGAGGGGGAGGGGGACCGCGGCAGCTGGGGGGGGGGAGGGGGACCGCGACTGCTGGGGGAGGGGGAGGGGTACCGCAGCTGCTGGGGGAGGGGGGGGACCGCGGCTGCTGGGGGAGGGGGATGGGGTCCGCGGCTGCTGGGGAGTGTGAGGGGGAACGCGGCTGCTGGAGGAGGGGGAGGGGGACCGCGGCTGCTGGGGGAGGGGGACCGCGGCTTCTGGGGGAGGGGGACCGCGGCTGCTGGGGGAGGGGGACCGCGGCTGCTGGGGGAGGGGGACCGCGGCTGCTGGGGAGGGGGAGGGGGACTGTGGCTGCTTGGTAGGGGGACCGCTGCTGCTGGGGAGGGGAGGGGGACCGCGGCTGCTGGGGATGGGGGACCACGGCTGCTGGGGGAGGGGATGGGGACCGCGGCTGCTGGGCGAGGGGGACCGCGGCTGCTGGGGAGGGGGTCCGCGGCTGCTGGGGAGGGGGACCGCGGCTGCTGGGGAGGGGGAGGGGGACCGAAGATGCTGGGGGAGGGGGAGGAGGACTCCGCTGCTGGGGAGGGGGGGGGACTACGGATGCTGGGGAGCGGGAGGGATCGCGGCTACTGGGGGAGGGGGACCCCGGCTGCTGGGGAAGGGGAGCCCCGGCTGCTGGGGGAGGGTGGGGGGAGGGGGACCGCGGCTGCTGGGGGAGGGGGACCGCGGCTGCTGGGGGAGGGGTGGGGGAGGGGGACCGCTGCTGCTGTGGGAGGGGGACCACGGCTGCTGGGGGAGGGGGACCGCGGCTGCTGGGGGAGGGGGACCGCGGCTGCTGGGGGAGGGGGGCCGCGGCTGCTGGGGGAGGGGGACCGCGGCTGCTGGGGGGAGGGGGACCGCGGCTGCTGGGGGAGGGGGAGGGGGACCGCGGCTGCTGGGGAGGGGGAAGGGACCGCGGCTGCTGGGGAGGGGGTCCGCGGCTGCTGGGGGAGGGGGACCGCGGCTGCTGGGGGAGGGGGACCGCGGCTGCTGGGGAGGGGGACCGCGGCTGCTGGAGAAGGGGGAGGGGGACCGTCGCTGCTGGGGGAGGGAGACCACGGCTGCTGGGGGAGGGGGACCGCGGCTGCTGGGGAGGGGAGGGGGACCGTGGCTGTTGGGGGAGGGGGACCGTGGCAGCTGGAGGAGGGGGAGGGGGACCGCGGCTGCTGGGGAGGGGAGGGGGACCGCGGCTGCTGGGGGAGGGGGACCGCGCTGCTGGGGAGGGGGACCGCGGCTGCTGGGGGAGGGGGAGGGGGACCCCGGCTGCTGGGGGAGGGGGAGAGGAGGGGACCGTGGCTGTTGGGGGTAGGGGGTCCGTGGCTGCTGGAGGTGGGGGAGGGGGACCGCGGCTGCTGGGGAGGGGGACCGCGGCTGCTGGGAGGGGGAGGCGGACCGCGGCTGGTGGGGGTGGGGGACCGCGGCTGCTGGGGAGGGGGACCGCGGCTGCTGGGGGAGGGGGACCGCGGCCGCTGGGCGAGAGGGGCCGCGGCTGCTGGGGGAGGGGGACCGCGACTGCTGGGGAGGGGGAGGGGGACCGCGGCTGCTGGGGAGGGCGAGGGGGACCGCGGCTGCTGGGGGAGGGGGACCGCGGCTGCTGGGGGAGGTGGACCGCGTCTGCTGGGGAGAGGGGCCGCGGCTGCTGGGGGAGAGGGGCCGCGGCTGCTGGGGGAGGGGGACCGCGGCTGCTGGGGAGGGGGACCGCGGCTGCTGGGGGAGGGGGAGGGGGACCGCGGCTGCTGGGGAAGGGGAGGGGGATCACGGCTGCTGGGGAGGGGGAGGGGGACCGCGGCTGCTGGGGAGGGCGAGGGGGACCGCGGCAGCTGGGGAGGGTGACCGCGGCTGCTGGGGGAGGTGGACCGCCGTCTGCTGGGGGAGAGGGGCCGCGGCTGCTGGGGGAGAGGGGCCGCGGCTGCTGGGGGAGGGGGACCGCGGCTGCTGGGGAGGGGGACCGCGGCTGCTGGGGGAGGGGGAGGGGGACCGCGGCTGCTGGGGAAGGGGAGGGGGATCACGGCTGCTGGGGGAGGGGGAGGGGGACCGCGGCTGCTAGAGGAGGGGGACAGCGGCTGGATTTCGGCGGCAGCGGTGCGCAGGGGCCTTCTGGGAGGTGAGTAGTGTATTTAAAACCACTTACCTTTACAGGAGCAGCCCTTTGGATTTCGGCGGGAACCGGAAGTTTGACCTCTGGCAAGTCCCCCCCCCCCCCCCCCCCCCCCCCCAATAAATTCTGGTGGAGAGGAAACCCGAGACACTACACGTGTAGTGTCTCCCACCCACCCTCCTCCTCTACCCTAATAATAAGACCCATTGGTGTAAGGTAAGTGCCATATTATATTATTACATTATTAGCATTGTGCAGGCCAAGGATTGGAGGTGGAGGAGCAGTCTCTGTCAGCGAGAGAACCTGAGAACATCTCAGAAGGGAAGCAAGTGATTTTTACTTTTATACCTTTTTTTCAAATTGTGTGTGTCGGGGGGAAACTGAAGTGACATCACAGAAAAGCTGTGACCTGAGTGGCTGGTTGGGATTCGAACCTAAATTTTTTTGAGTATTTGGGAACTAATTAAACATAATAACTTAATTATAATTTAGAGGATATCTAAGCCAGAGATCGGAGGATATTATAGTTAGCTATCGCATTTCTATTAGAAATCTAGTGCTAGCAAACAGATAGTTGACAGTAACTTTGTAATTTAAAAAAAGTATTTATAAAAAAAAAAAGACAAATTTTAATTTTAATTAATTGACGCAATGTCAGTTAGAGGGGTGCTGTGCTCTGACTGTGAGATGTGGCAGGTCCGGGAGGCTTCCAGCGTCCCGGATGGCTTCATCTGCAGAAAGTGCACCCAACTGCAGCTCCTCACAGACCGCATGGTTCGGTTGGAGCAGCAATTGGATGCACTTAGGAGCATGCAGGTGGCGGAAAGCGTCATAGATCGCAGTTATGTAAGTGTGGTCACACCCAAGGTGCAGGCAGAGAAATGGGTGACCACCAGAAAGGGCAGGCAGTCAGTGCAGGAATCCCCTGTGGTTGTCCCCCTCTCGAACAGATATACCCCTTTGGATACTGTCGGGGGGGATAGCCTATCAGGGGAAAACAGCAGCAGCCAGAGCAGTGGCACCACGGCTGGCTCTGATGTTCAGAAGGGAGGGTCAAAGCGCAGAAGAGTAATAGTTATAGGGGACTCTATAGTCAGGGGAACAGATAGGCGCTTCTGTGGACGTGAAAGAGACTCCAGGATGGTATGTTGCCTCCCTGGTGCCAGGGTCCAGGATGTCTCCGAACGGGTAGAGGGAATCCTGAAGGGGGAGGGCAAACAGGCAGAGGTCGTTGTACATATTGGTACTAACGACATAGGCAGGAAGGGGCATGAGGTCCTGCAGCAGGAGTTCAGGGAGCTAGGCAGAAAGTTAAAAGACAGGACCTCGAGGGTTGTAATCTCGGGATTACTCCCTGTGCCACGTGCCAGTGAGGCTAGAAATAGGAAGATAGAGCAGACAAACACGTGGCTAAACAGCTGGTGTAGGAGGGAGGGTTTCTGTTATCTGGACCACTGGGAGCTCTTCCGGGGCAGGTGTGACCTGTATAAGATGGACGGGTTGCATCTAAACCGGAGAGGCATAAATATCCTGGCCGCGAGATTTGCTAGTGTCACACGGGAGGGTTTAAACTAGTATGGCAGGGGGGTGGGCACGGGAGCAATAGGTCAGAAGGTGAGAGCGTTGAGGGAGAACTAGGGAATAGGGACAGTGTGGCTCTGAGGCAGAGCAGACGGGGAGAAGTTGCTGAACACAGCGGGTCTGGTGGCCTGAAGTGCATATGTTTTAATGCAAGGAGCATTACGGGTAAGGCAGATGAACTTAGAGCTTGGATTACTACTTGGAACTATGATGTTGTTGCCATTACAGAGACCTGGTTGAGGGAAGGGCAGGATTGGCAGCTAAACGTTCCAGGATTTAGATGTTTCAGGCGGGATAGAGGGGTACTACACAGTGACCTCTGCAGAAAATGATATACTACCCATGGATCACCGTACATAATGATGTTCCTCCAGAGGCCACCGTAAATAATGATATACTACCCCGGGCCCACTGTAAATAATGATATTCTACCCAGGGACCACAGTAAATAATGATATACTACCCCGGGACCACTGTAAATAATGATATTCTACCCAGGGACCACTGCAAATAATGATGTACTACCCAGGGACCACTGTAAATAATGATATACTACCCAGTGACCACTGTAAATAATGATATAATACCCAGGGACCACTGTAAATAATGATATACTGCCCAGGGACAACTGTAAATAATGATATATACCCAGGAACTACTGTAAATAATGATATACCACCCAGGGAGCACTGTAAATAATGATTAACTGCCCAGGAACCACTGTAAATAATGATATACTACCCCGGGACCATTGGAAATAATGATATTCTACCAGCGGCTACCGTAAATAATGATATATTACCCCGGGACCACTGTAAATAATGATATTCTACTAGGGGCAACCGAAAACAATGATATACTACACAGTGACCTCTGGAAATAATGGTAAACTAAGCAGGAACCACTGTAAATAATGATATACTACCCAGGAACCACTGTAAATAATGATATACTACCCCGGGACCATTGGAAATAATGATATTCTACCAGCGGCGACCGTAAATAATGATATATTACCCCGGGACCACTGTAAATAATGATATTCTACCAGGGGCAACCCAAAACAATGATATACTACACAGTGACCTCTGGAAATAATGGTAAACTAGGCAGGAACCACTGAAAATCATGATATACTACCCAGGGACCACTGCAAATAATGATACATTACCCAGGGACCACTGTAAATAATGATATACTACCCAGGGACCACTGTAAATACCCAGGGACCACGGTAAATAATGATATACTACCCAGGGACTACTGTAAATAATGATATACTACGCAGGGAACACTGTAAATAATGTAATACTGCCCGGGACCACTGTAAATAATGATATACTACACAGGGACCACTGTAAATTATGATACACTGCTCAGCGACCACTGTAAATAATTTAATTCCAACCTGGGACGGTTTTGGATCATGATGTACTACACAGTGACCTCTGCAGAAAATGATATACTACCCATGGATCACCGTACATAATGATGTTCCTCCAGAGGCCACCGTCAATAATGATATACTACCCCGGGCCCACTGTAAATAATGATATTCTACCCAGGGACCACAGTAAATAATGATATACTACCCCGGGACCACTGTAAATAATGATATTCTACCCAGGGACCACTGCAAATAATGATGTACTACCCAGGGACCACTGTAAATAATGAAGCTCCACCCTTGGATGGTTGTAAATCATGATGTACTACACAGGGACCACTGTAAATCATGATGTACTACACAGGGAACACTGAAAATAATGATTTACTACCCAGGGACCACTGTAAATAATGATATACTACACAGGGACCACTGTAAATAATGATATACTGCACAGGCACCACGGTAAATAATGTCATACTGCCCAGAGACCACTGTAAAAACTGCTTTACTACCCAGGGACCACTGTAAATAATGACATACGACCCAAGGATCACTGTAAGTAATGATTCACTACCAAGGTACCACTGCACATAAAGATATAGTCCCCAGGGACCTCTGTAAATAATGAAATTGCACCCTGGGACCGTTGTAAATAATGATATACTGCCCAGGGCCACAGCCAATAATGATGTCCTACGCAGGGACATCTGTAAGTAATGACGTACATACCAGTATCCACTGTCAATAATGATATGCTACCCAGGGACCACAGCAAATAATGATATACTATCCAGGGACCACAGTAAATAATGATATACGACACAAGGACCACTGTAAATAGTGATATACTACCCAGGAACAACTGTAATCACGGATATACTACCCAGGGACCACTGTAAATAGTGATATACTACCCAGAAACCACTGTAAACAATGGTATTCTAGCCAGCGACCACAGTAAATAATGATATACTACCCACTGACAACTGTAAATAATGATATACGACCCAGGGACCACTGTGAATAGGGATATACTACCCAGGGACAACTGTAAACAATGATATTCTAGCCAGCGACTACAGTAAATAATAATATACTACGGAGGGACCACTGTAAACAATAAAATATGCCCCATGGACCACAGTAAATGATGATTTAATATGAAGGGAACACTGTAAATAATGATGTACTGCCCTTGGACCAGTGTCAATAATGTTATACAACACAAGGAGAACTGTGAATAATGAAATTCCACCCTGGGACCGTTGTAAATAATGATGTACAACACAGGGACCACTGTTACTGATGACAAATTATCCAGGGACCACTTTGACTAATGATATGCCGCCAAGGGACATTGTAAATTATGATATTCCACGCAGTGATCACTGTCAAAAATAATATACTACCCAGGGACCACGTTAATAATGATATACTACACTGTGACCTCTGGAAATAATGATATACTACCAAGTGACCTCTGGAAATAATGATTTCCAAATCAGGAACCTATGTAAATAATGATATAGCACCCATGGACCACTGTAAATAATGATGCACTACCGAGGGATCACTGTAACTAATGGGATACTGCCCAGGGATCACTGTAAATAATGATATACTACCCCGCAGCCATTGGAAATAATGATATTCTACCAGCGGCTACCGTAAATAATGATATATTACCCCGGGACCACTGTAAAGAATGATATTCTACCAGGGGCAACCGAAAACAATGATATGCTACACAGTGACCTCTGGAAATAATGGTAAACTAGGCAGGAACCACTGTAAATAATGATATACTAGGCAAGAACCACTGTAAATAATGAGATACCACCGAGGGGCCACCGTAAATAATGATATTCTACCAGGCGCCACCGTCAATAATGATATACTACACAGTGACCTCTGGAAATAATGATAAACTAGGCAGGAACCACTGTAAATAATTATATAATACCAAGGGACCACTGGAAATAATGATTTACGACACAGGGACCACTGTAAATAATGATACACTGCCCAGGGACAACTGTAAATAATGATATACTACCTAGAGTCCACTGTAAATAATGATATACTACCTAGGGATAACTGCAAATAATGATATGCTACCCAGGGACCACTGTAAATAATGATATACTACCTAGGGAGCACGGTAAATAATGATATACTACCTAGGGCCCACTGTAAATAATGAAATACTACCCATGGACCACTGTAAATAATGATATACTACCTAGGGACCATTGTAAATAATGATATACTACCCAGGGACCACTGTAAGCAATTATGTACTACCTAGGGACCACTGTAAGTAATGATATACTACCCATGGACCATTGTAAATAATGATATACGACACAGGGACCACTGCAAATAATAACATGCTGCTCAGGGACCACTGTAAATAATGATACACTGCCCAGGGACCACTCTAAATAATGATACACTGCCCAGGGACAACTGTAAATAATGATGTACTAGACAGGAACCACTGTAAATAATGAGACACTACCGAGGGTCCACTGTAAATAATGATACACTACACAGGGACCACGGTAAATAATGATATACTGCCCGGGACCAATGTATATAATGATATACTACACAGGGACCACTGTAAATAATGATATACTACCCAGGGACCACTGTAAATAATGATATACTGCACAGGGACTAATGTTAATACTGGTTAAGTGCTCAGCGACCAATGTAAATAATGTAATTCCACCCTGGAACGGATTTAAACCATGATGTACTACACAGGGAACATTGGAGAAAATGATATACTACCCATGGATCACGGTACATAATGATATTCTACAAGGGGCCACCGTAAATAATGATATACTGCCCCGGGACTCCTGTAAATAATGATATACTACCAGGCGCCACCGTAAATAATTATATACTACACAGTGACCTCTGGAAATAATGATAAACTAGGTAGGAACCGCTGTAAATAATGACATACTACCCAGGGTCCACTGTAAGTAATGATATACTACCCATAGACCACTGTAAATAATGATATTCTACCGGGCGCCACCGTAAATAATGATATACTACACAGTGACATCTGGAAATAATAATAAACTAGGCAGGAACCACTGTAAATAATTATATACAACCAGGGACCACTGTAAATAATGATATACTACTCAGGGTCCACTGTAAATAATGGTATACTACCCAGGGACCACTGTAAATAATGATATACTACCCAGGGACCACTGTAAGTAATGATATGCTACCCATGGACTCCTATAAATAATGATATACTACCTAGAGTCCACTGTAAGTAATGATATACTACCTAGGGGCCACTGTAAATAATGATATACTACACAGGGACCACTGAAAATAATGATATTCTGCCCGGGTCCACTGTAAATAATGATATTCTACCAGGCGCCACCGTAAATAATGATATACTACACAGTGACCTCTGGAAATAATGATAAACTAGGCAGGAACCACTGTAAATAATTATATAATACCAAGGGACCACTGTAAATAATGATTTACGACACAGGGATCACTGTAAATAATGATACACTGCCCAGGGAGAACTGTAAATAATGATATACTACCTAGAGTCCACTGTAAATAATGATATACCACCTAGGGACCACTGTAAATAATGATATGCTACCCAGGGACCACTGTAAATAATGATATACTACCTAGGGAGCACGGTAAATAATGATATACTACCTAGGGCCCACTGTAAATAATGAAATACTACCCATGGACCACTGTAAATAATGATATACTACCTAGGGACCATTGTAAATAATGATATACTACCCAGGGACCACTGTAAGTAATTATGTACTACCTAGGGACCACTGTAAGTAATGATATACTACCCATGGACCATTGTAAATAACGATATACGACACAGGGACCACTGCAAATAATAACATGCTGCTCAGGGACCACTGTAAATAATGATACACTGCCCAGGGACCACTCTAAATAATGATACACTGCCCAGGGACAACTGTAAATAATGATGTACTAGACAGGAACCACTGTAAATAATGAGATACTACCGAGGGTCCACTGTAAATAATGATACACTACACAGGGACCACGGTAAATAATGATATACTGCCCGGGACCACTGTAAATAATGATACACTGCCCAGGGACTACAGTAAATAATGATATACTAGACAGCAACCACTGTAAATAATGAGATACTACCGAGGGACCACAGTAAATAATGATATACTACACAGGGACCACTGTAAATAAGGATACACTACCCAGGGACCACTGTAAATAATGATATACTACCTCGGGTTCACTGTAAATAATGATATTCTACCAGGCGCCACCGTAAATAATGATATACTACACAGTGACCTCTGGAAATAATGATAAACTAGGCAGGAACCACTGTAAATAATTATATACTACCCAGGGACCACTGTAAATAATGATATATTACCCAGGGAACCACTGTAAATAATGATATACTACACAGAGACCACTGTAAATGATGATATACTTCCCAGGGACCACTGTAAATAATGATATACTACCCAGGGACCGCTGTAAATAATGATATACTACACAGGGACCACTGTAAATAATGATATACTGCCCAGGGACCACTGTAAATAATGATATACTGCCCAGGGAATACTGTACATAATGATACACTGCCCAGGGACTACTGTAAATAATGATATACTAGGCAGGAACCACTGTAAATAATGAGATACTACCGAGGGACCACTGTAAATAATGATATACTACACAGGAACCACTGTAAATAATGATATACTGCCCGGGACCACTGTAAATAATGATATACTACACAGGGACCACTGTAAATAATTATATACTGCCCAGGGACCACTGTAAATAATGATATACTGCCCAGGGACCGCTGTAAATAATGATATACTGCCCAAGGACCACTGTCAATAGTGATATACTGCTCAGCGTCCACTGTAAATAAAGCAATTCCAACCTGGGACGGTTTGAAATCATGATGTACTACACAGGGACCACTGCAGAAAACGATATACTACCCATGGATCACGGAAAATAATGATACACTAATCCGGGACCACAGTAAATAATGATCTCCCTCCAAGGATTACGATAAATAATGATATTCTGCCCAGGGGTCACTGTAAATTATTAAATACTATACAGGGACCATGTTAAATAAGGATAAACCTCCTTTGGACACAACAAATAATGATATGCTACCCAGGGACCTCTGTAAATAATGAAATTCCACTCTGCGACCGTTGTAAATAATGATGTACTACACAGGGACCACTGTAATTAATGAAATAATGCCCAGGGACCACTGGAAATAATGACATACTATCTGGAAATAATTACATATTGCCAAGGGGCCACTGAAAATAATGACATTCCACACTGGGACCGTTGGAAACAATGAGGTACTACACAGGGACCACTGTAAAACAAACACTGTAAATGACATACTGTAAAAGATATATTGCCCAGGGACCACTGTAAAGACCATAATACCATAAGACATAGGAGCGGAAGTAAGGCCATTCGGCCCATCGAGCCCACTCCACCATTCAATCATGGCTGATTTGAACTCTATTCACCCGCTCTCTCCATAGCCCTTAATTCCTCGAGAAATCAAGCATTTATCAACTTCGCTCTTTAAGACACTCAACGTCCCGGCCTCCACCGACCTCTGTGGCAATGAATTCCACAGACCCACCACTCTCTGGCTGAAGAAATTTCTCCTCAACGCTGTTCTAAAGTGACTCCCTTTTATTCTAAAGCTGTGCCCCCGGGTCCTAGTCTCCCCTGCTAAAGGAAACAACTTCCCTACGTCCACCCTATCGGAGCCATTCATTATCTTGTAAGTTTCTATGAGATCTCGCCTCAACCTCCTGAACTCCAATGAATATAATCCCAGGATCCTCAGACTTTCATTGTATGTTAGGCCTACCATTCCTGGGATCATCCGTGTGAATCTCCGCCGGACCCACTCCAGTGCCAGTATGTCGTTCCTGAGGTGTGGGGCCCAAAATTGTTCACAGTAATCTAAATGGGGCCTCACTAATGCTTTATAAAGCTTCAGAATACATCCCTGCTTTTATATTCCAAGCCTCTTGAGATAAATGACAACATTGCATTTGCTTTCTTAATTATGGACTCAACCTGCAAGTTTACCTTCAGAGAATCATGGACGCGAACTCCCAAGTCCCTTTGCACTTCAGCATTATGAATGTTGTCACCGTTTAGAAAATTGTCCATGCCTCAATTCTTTTTTCCAAAGTGCAAGACCTCGCACTTGCCCACGTTTAATTTCATCAGCCATTTCTTGGACCACTCTCCTAAACTGTCTAAATCTTTCTGCAGCCACCCCACCTCCTCAATACTACCTGCCCCATCACCAATCTTTGTATCATCGGCAAACTGAGCCAGAATGCCCCCAGTCCCGTCATCTAGATCATTAATATATAAAGAGAACAGCTGTGACCCCAACACTGAATCCTGCGGGACACCACTCGTCACCGGTTGCCATTCCGAAAAAGAACCTTTTATCCAAACTCTCTGCTGCCTTCCTGACAGCCAATCGTCAATCCATGTTAGTACCTTGCGTCGAATACCATGGGCCCTTATGTTGCACAGCAGTCTCCCGTGAGGCACCTTATCAAAGGCCTTTTGGAAGTCAAGATAGATAAAATCCATTGGCTCTCCTTGGTCTAACCTATTTGTTATCTCTCCAAAGAACTCTAACAGGTTTGCCAGGCACGACCTCCCCTTACTAAATCCATGCTGACTTGTTCTAATCCGACCCTGCACTTCCAAGAATTTAGAAATCTCATCCTTAACGGTGGATTCTAGAATCTTGCCAACAACCGAGGTTAGGCTAATTGGCCTATAATTTACCATCCTTTTTCTTGTTCCGTTCTTGAACAGGGGGTTACAACAGCGATTTTCCAATCCTCTGGGACTTTCCCTGACCCCAGTGACTTTTGAAAGATCATAACTAACGCCTCCACTATTTCTTCAGCTAGCTCCTTTAGAACTCTAGGATGTAGCCCATCTGGGCCCAGAGATTTATCAATTTTTAGACCTCTTAGTTTCTCTAGCACTTTCTCCTTTGTGATGGCTACCATATTCAACTGTGCCTCCTGACTCTCCTGAATTGTTGGGATATTACTCATGTCTTCCACTGTGAATACTGACGCAAAGTACGTATTTCGTTCCTCGGCTATTTCTTTGTCTCCCATCACTAGATTATCAGCGTCATTTTGGAGCGGCCCAATGTCCACCTTTGCCTCCCGTTTGTTTTTAATGTATTTACAGACACTTTTACTGTCATTTCTAATGTTACTGGCTAGCCTACCTTCATATTTGATCCTCTCCTTCCTTATTTCTCTCTTTGTTATCCTCTGTTTTACTTTTGTAGCCTTCCCAATCTTCTGACTTCCCACTACTCTTTGCCAGATTATAGGCTTTCTTTTTGCTTTGATGCATTCCCTGACTTCCTTTGTCAGCCATGGCTGCCTAATCCCCCCCTCTGATAACCTTTCTTTTCTTTGGGATGAACCTCTGTACTGTGTCCTCAATTCCTCACAGAAACTACTACCATTGCTGTTCTACTGTCTTTCCCACTAGGCTCTGCTCCCAGTCGATTTTCGTCAGTTCCTCCCTCACGCCCCTGTAGTTACCGTTATTTAACTGTAACACCTTTACATCTGATTCTCCCTTCATTCTTTCAAATTGCAGACTGAATTCTACAATATTATGATCACTGCCTCCTAAGTGTTCCCTTACTTTAAGATCTTTTATCAAGTCTGGCTCGTTCCATAACACTGAGCCCAGAATGGCCTGTTCCCTCGTGGGCTCCATCACAAGCTGTTCCAAAAAGACCTCCTGTAAACGTTCAATCAATTCCCTTTCTTTGGGTCCACTGGCAACATTATTTACCCAATCCACCTGCATATTGATGGCCCTGTGATCACTGTGACCTTGCCTTTCTGACATGCACTTTCTATTTCGTGGTGCATTTTGTGCCCCTGGTCCTGACCACTGTTAGGAGGCCTGTACATAACTCCCATTATGTTTTTTTTGCCTTTGTGGTTCCTCAACTCTACCCACACAGACTCCACATCATCTGACCCTATGTCGTTTAGTGCTATTGATTTAATTTCATTCCTAATTAGCAAGGCAACCCCGTCCCATCTGCCCACCTCTCTGTCTTTTCGATAGGTTGTGAATCCCTGGATGAATATTATATTACCTAGCGACCACTGTAAATAATGATATACCACCGAGGGACCGTTAGAAATAATGAGGTACTACACTGGGACCACTGTAAATAATGATACACTAAACAGGGACCACAGTAATTAATGATCTACCACCAAGGATCACGGTAAGTAATGATATTCTGCCCAAGGATCACTGTAAGTGATTACAGACTACACAAGGGCCACATTAAATAATGACATACTATCTATGGCCACAGTATATAATGATAAACTACCCAGGGACTACTGCAAATAATGGTATACTATCCAGGGACCTCTGTGAATGATGAAATTCCACACTAGGTTCCTTGCAAATGATGATGTACTACACATGGATCACTGTAAATAATGATATAATATCCAGGCACAACTGTAAATAATGATGTTTCACCCTGGGACCGGAGTAAATAATGAGGCACTACACAGAGACCACTGTAAATAATTACATAGAACATAGAACAATACAGCGCAGTACAGGCCCTTCGGCCCACGATGTTGCACCGAAACAAAAGCCATCTAACCTACACTATGCCATTATCATCCATATGTTTATCCAATAAACTTTTAAATGCCCTCAATGTTGGCGAGTTCACTACTGTAGCAGGTAGGGCATTCCACGGCCTCACTATTCTTTGCGTAAAGAACCTACCTCTGACCTCTGTCCTATATCTATTACCCCTCAGTTTAAAGCTATGTCCCCTCGTGCCAGCCATTTCCATCCGCTGGAGAAGGCTCTCACTGTCCACCCTATCCAACCCCCTGATCATTTTGTATGCCTCTATTAAGTCTGCTCTGAACCTTCTTCTCTCCAACGAAAACAACCTCTAGTCCATCAGCCTTTCCTCATAAGATGTTCCCTCCATACCAGGCAACATCCTGGTAAATCTCCTCTGCACCCGCTCCAAAGCCTCCACGTCCTTCCTATAATGCGGTGACCAGAACTGTACGCAATACTCCAAATGCGGCCGTACCAGAGTTCTGTACAGCTGCAACATGACCTCCCGACTCCGGAACTCAATCCCTCTACCAATAAAGGCCAACACTCCATAGGCCTTCTTCACAACCCTATCAACCTGGGTGGCAACTTTCAGGGATCTATGTACATGGACACCTAGATCCCTCTGCTCATCCACACTTACAAGAACTTTGCCATTAGCCAAATATTCCGCATTCCTGTTATTCCTTCCAAAGTGAATCACCTCACACTTCTCTACATTAAACTCCATTTGCCACCTCTCAACCCAGCTCTGCAGCTTATCTATATCCCTCTGTAACCTGCTACATCCTTCCACACTATCGACAACACCACCGACTTTAGTATCGTCTGCAAATTAACTCACCCACCCTCCTGCGCCTTCCTCGAGGTCATTGATAAAAATGACAAACAGCAACGGCCCCAGAACAGATCCTTGTGGTACTCCACTTGTGACTGAACTCCATTCTGAACATTTCCCATCAACCATCACCCTCTGTCTTCTTTCAGCTAGCCAATTTCTGATCCACATCTCTAAATCACCCTCAATCCCTAGCCTCTGTATTTTATGCAATAGCCTACCGTGGGGAACCTTATCAAACGCTTTGCTGAAATCCATATACACCACATCAACTGCTCTATCCTCGTCTACCTGTTCAGTCACCTTCTCAAAGAACTCGATAAGGTGTGTGAGGCATGACCTACCCTTCACAAAGCCATGCTGGCTATCCCTGATCATATTATTCCTATCTAGATGATTATAAATCTTGTCTCTTATAATCCCCTCCAAGACTTTACCCACTGCAGACGTGAGGCACACCAGTCTATAGTTGCCGGGGTTGTCTCTGCTCCCCTTTTTGAACAAAGGGACCACATTTGCTATCCTCCAGTCCTCTGGCACTATTCCTGTAGCCAATGATGACATAAAAATCAAAGCCAAAGGTCCAGCAATTTCTTCCCTGGCCTCCCAGAGAATCCTTGGATAAATCCCATCAGGCCCCGGGGACTTATCTATTTACAGCCTGTCCAGAATTGCCAACACCTGTTCTCTACGTACCTCAATGCCATCTATTCTAATAGCCTGGGTCTCAGCATTCTCCTCCACAACATTATCTTTTTCCTGAGTGAATACTGACGAAAAATATTCATTTAGTATCTCGCCTATCTCTTCAGACTCCACACACAACTTCCCATCCATGTCCTTGACTGGTCCTACTCTTTCCCTAGTCATTCGCTTATTCCTGACATACCGACAGAAAGCTTTTTAGGTTTCCTTGATCCTACCTGCCAAATACTTCTCATGTCCCCTCCTTGCTCGTCTTAGCTCTCTCTTTAGATCATTCCTCGCTACCTTGTAACTATCCACCGCCCCAACTGAAACTTCACACCTCATCTTCACATAGGCCTCCTTCTTCCTCTTAACAAGAGATTCCAATTCTTTGGTAAACCACGGTTCCCTCGCTCGACGCCTTCCTCCCTGCCTGACCGGTACGTACTTATCCAGAACACGCAGTAGCTGTTCCTTGAACAAGCTCCACTTATCCAGTGTGCCCAGCATTTGCAGCCTACTTCTCCAACCTAACCCCCCCCCCCCCCTAAGTCGTGACTAAATGCATCATAATTGCCCTTCCCCCAGCTATAACTCTTGCCCTGCGGTGTATACTTATCCCTTTCCATCCTTAACGTAAACGTCACCGAATTGTGGTCACTGTCCCCAAAGTGCTCTCCTACCTCCAAATCCAACACCTGGCCTGGTTCATTACCCAAAACCAAATCCAATGTGGCCTCGCCTCTTGTTGGCCTGTCAACAAACTGTGTCAGGAAACCCTCCTGCACACACTGTACAAAAAACGACCCATCTAATGTACTCGAACTATATCTTTTCCAGTCAATATTTGGTAAGTTAAAGTCTCCCATAATAACTACCCTGTTACTTTCGCTCTTATCCAGGATCATCCTCGCCATCCTTTCCTCTACATCCCTAGAACTATTTGGAGGCCTATAGAAGACTCCCAACAGTGTGACCTCTCCTTTCCTGTTTCTAACTTCAGCCCATACTACCTCGGAAGATGAGTCCCCATCTAGCATCCTCTCCGCCAGCGTAATACTGCTCTTGACTAACAATGCCACCCCTCCCCCTCTTTTGCCTCCTTCTCGGAGCTTACTAAAACACCTAAACCCCGGAACCTGCAACATCCATTCCTGTCCCTGCTCTATCCATGTCTCCGAAATGGTCACAACATCGAAGTCCCAGGTACCAACCCATGCTGCCAGTTCCCCTACCTTATTTCGTATACTCCTGGCATTGAAGTAGGCACACTTCAAACCACCTACCTGAACACCGGCCCCCTCCTGCGACGTCATAGACAGAGACAGGGAGACACACAGAGACACAGACTGAGACACAGACGGAGACACAGACACTGACAGAGACACAGACAGACACAGAGACACAGAGACACAGACAGAGACACAGACACAGGCAGAGGCACAGACAGATACACAGACAGAGACACAGGCACAGACAAAATACAGACAGAGGCACAGACAGAGACACAAACAGACAGAAACGCAGACAGACTCACAGACTCAGACAGATACAGAGACATAGAGTCACAAACACAGACAGAGTCACAGACAGATACACAGGCTGAGACACAGACAGAGACAGGAACACAGGCAGACACAGAGACACAGACACCAACACAGACACCGACACAGTCACCGACACAGACACAGACACAGACAGAGGCACAGACCCAAACAGATACAGAGACATAGAGTCACAAACACAGACAGAGTCACAGGCAGATACACAGGCTGAGACAGACACAGACAGAGACACAGACGGAAACACAGACAAAGACACTGATAGACACACAGACAGAGACAAACAGACAGAAACACAGACAGAGAGACAAACAGAGGCACAGACAGTGACAGAGGCAGATACACAGACAGAGACACAGACGGAGTCACAGATACAGACAGAGACAGGGACATAGACAGGGACATAGACAGAGACAGAGACATAGACACAGACAGAGACAGGAACACAGGCAGACACAGAGACACAGACACCAACACAGTCACCGACACAGACACAGACAGAGGCACAGACCCAAACAGATACAGAGACATAGAGTCACAAACACAGACAGAGGCACAGGCAGATACGCAGGCTGAGACAGACACAGACAGAGACACAGACGGAGACACAGACAAAGACACTGATAGACACACAGACAGAGACAAACAGACAGAGACACAGACAGAGAAACAGACAGAAACACAGACAGAAACACAGACAGAGAGAGAATTGGACAGACACAGGCAGAGACACAGACAGATATTTACCATTCTGCATTACCAGGAGAGACTGTCGGTGGGTGGGTGTGACTCCCCCATGGCCGATCAGCTGGGTCAGTGTGACTCCCCCCTGGCCGATCAGCTGGGTCAGTGTGACTCCCCCATGGCCGATCAGCTGGGTCAGTGTGACTCCCCCATGGCCGATCAGCTGGGTCAGCTTGACTCCCCCATGACCGATCAGCTGGGTCAGTGTGACACCCCCCATGGCCGATCAGTTGGGTCAGTGTGACTTCCCCATGGCCGATCAGCTGGATGTGTGCCCCCCATTGCCGATCAGCTGTTTGTGTGCCTCCGCCATGGCCGATCAGCTGTATGTGTGTGACTCCCACAATGCCGATCAGCTGGGTGAGTGCCTCACACTTAATCACAGTATGTGCAGCAGAAAGGTGTCCCAGACATAAACACAGACAGAGACAGAGACACAGACAGAGACACAAACAGGGACAGGGACACAGACAGAGACACAAACAGAGACAGAGACACAGACAGAGACACAGTCACAGGCAGAGACACAGACAGATACACAGACAGAGACACAGACGGGGACACAGACACTGACAGAGACACAGACAGAGACACAGACAGAGACACAGAAACAGGCAGAGACACAGACAGATACACAGACAGAGACACAGACGGGGACACAGACACTGACAGAGACACAGACAGACACAGAGACACAGACAGAGATACAGACATAGACACAGACAGAGACCCAGACACAGACAGAAACACAGACAGACTCACAGACCCAGACAGATACAGAGACATAGAGCCACAAACACAGACAGAGTCACAGACCCAGACAGATACAGAGACATAGAGTCACAAACACAGACAGAGTCACAGACAGATACACAGGCTGAGACAGACACAGACAGAGACAGGAACACAGGCAGACACAGAGACACAGACACCAACACAGTCACAGACACAGACACAGACAGAGGCACAGACAGAGACACAGACGGAGTCACTGACACAGACAGAGACATAGACAGAGACACAGACACAGACAGGGACACAGGCAAAGATTTAGCATTCTGCATTACCAGGCGAGACAGTCGGTGGGTGGGTGTGACTCCCCCATGGCCGATCAGCTGGGTCTGTGTGACTCCCCCATGGCCGATCAGCTGGGTCTGTGTGACTCCCCCATGGCCGATCAGCTGGGTCTGTGTGACTCCCACATGGCCGATCAGCTGGGTCAGTGTGACGCCCCCATAGCCGATCAGCTGGGTCAGTGTGACTCCCCCATGGCCAATCAGCTGGGTCAGTGTGACTCCCCCATGGCCGATCAGCTGGGTCAGTGTGACTCCCCCATGGCCGATCAGCTGGGTCTGTGTGACTCCCCCATGGCCGATCAGCTGTGTCAGTGTGACTCCCCCTTGGCCGATCAGCTGGGTCAGTGTGACTCTCCCATGGCAGATCAGCTGGGTCAGTGAGACTCCCCCATGGCCGATCAGCTGTGTCAGTGTGACTCCCCCATGGCCGATCAGCTGGGTCAGTGTGACTCCCAGATGGTCGATCAGCTGGGTCTGTGTGACTCCACACATGGCCGATCAGTTGGGTCAGTGTGACTCCCCCATGGCCGAACAGGTGTGTGTGTGCATCCCCCCATTGCCGATCAGCTGGGTGTGTGCTTCCCCGCATTGCCGATCAGCTGGGTCTGTCCTTCCCCCCATTGCCGATCAGCTGGGAGTGTGCTTCCCCCCATTGCCGATCAGCTGGTTCTGTCTTTCCCCCCATTGCCAATCAGCTGGGTCTGTCCTTCCCCCCATTGCCGATCAGCTGGGTCTGTCCTTCCCCCCATTGCCGATCAGCTGGGTGTGTGCTTCCCCCCATTGCCGAACAGCTGGGTTTGTCGTTCCCCCCATTGCCGATCAGCTGGGTGTGTGCTTCCCCCCATTGCCGATCAGCTGGGTCTGTCCTTCCCCCCATTACCGATCAGCTGGGTGTGTGCTTCCCCCCATTGCCGATCAGCTGGGAGTGTCCTTCCCCGCATTGCCGATCAGCTGGGTGTGTGTTTCCCTACATTGCCGATCAGCTGGGTGTGTGCTTCCCTACATTGCCGATCAGCTGGGAGTGTCCTTCCCGGCATTGCCGATCAGCTGGGTGTGTGTTTCCCTGCATTGCTGATCAGCTGGGAGTGTCCTTCCCCGCATTGCCGATCAGCTGGGTGTGTGTTTCCCTACATTGCCGATCAGCTGGGTGTGTGTTTCCCTACATTGCCGACCAGCTGGGTGTGTGCTTCCCCACATTGCCGATCAGCTGGGTGTGTGCTTCCCCCCATTGCCGATCAGCTGGGTGTGTGCTTCCCCCCATTGCCGATCAGCTGGTTCTGTCCTTCCCCGCATTGCCGATCAGCTGGGTGTGTCCTTCCCCCCATTGCCAATCAGCTGGGTGTGTGCTTCCCCCCATTGCCGATCAGCTGGTTCTGTCCTTCCCCCCATTGCCGATCAGCTGGGTCTGTCCTTCCCCCCATTGCCGATCAGCTGGGTGTGTGCTTCCCCCCATTGCCGATCAGCTGGTTCTGTCCTTCCCCGCATTGCCGATCAGCTGGGTGTGTGCTTCCCCCCATTGCCGATCAGCTGGGTGTGTGCTTCCCCGCATTGCCGAACAGCTGGGTGTGTGCTTTACCCATTGCCGATCAGCTGGGAGTGTGCTTCGCCCCATTGCCGATCAGCTGGGTGTGTGCTTCCCCCCCATTGCCGATCGGCTGGTTCTGTCCTTCCCCCCATTGCCGATCAGCTGGGTGTGTGCATCCCCCCATTGCCGATCAGCTGGGAGTGTCCTTCCCCGCATTGCCGATCAGCTGGGAGTGTGCTTCCCCCCCATTGCCGATCGGCTGGTTCTGTCCTTCCCCCCATTGCCGATCAGCTGGGTGTGTGCGTCCCCGCATTGCCGATCAGCTGGGTCTGTCCTTCCCCCCATTGCCGATCAGCTGGGAGTGTGCTTCCCCCCATTGCCGATCAGCTGGGTGTGTCCTTCCCCCCATTGCCGATCAGCTAGGTGTGTCCTTCCCCCCATTGCCGATCAGCTGGGTCTGTCCTTCCCCCCCATTGCCGATCAGCTGGGAGTGTGCTTCCCCCCATTGCCGATCAGCTGGGTGTGTCCTTCCCCCCATTGCCGATCAGCTGGGTGTGTCCTGGTGTCCCCCCCGCCAGAGGCCGCTGTCCCCCCCCGCCGCCAGAGGCCGCTGTCCCCCCCACCGCCAGAGGCCGCTGTCCCCCCCACCGCCAGAGGCCGCTGTCCCCCCCACCGCCAGAGGCCGCTGAACCCCCACCACCAGAGGCCGCTGTCCCCCCGCCGCCAGAGGCCGCTATCCCCCCCCCCGCCGCCAGAGGCCGCTGTCCCCCCCACCGCCAGAGGCCGCTGTCCCCCCCCCGCCGCCAGAGGCCGCTGTCCCCCCGCCGCCAGAGGCCGCTGTCCCCCCGCCGCCAGAGGCCGCTGACCGCCCCCGCCAGAGGCCGCTGTCCCGCTGCCGCCAGAGGCCGCTGTCCCGCTGCCGCCAGAGGCCGCTGACCCTCCAAGGAAAGGGGAATGGGTGTTTGAGAACCGAGAGTGAAGCCGGAGTCAGGAGGCGGAGGCGAACTTGTCGTATGAGGAACGGTTGAGGACTCTGGGTCTTATGGCAGTAATAATGCTTCAGACAATGGAGGCTTCACACAGAGCTGTCCGTGCGGATGTGCGGGAGAGTCACTATCCCAGCAGGCAGTGCGCGGGCCACCCACTGACTGACATCGTCTCCTCTGGCAACACAAGATGGCTGAGGGAAACTCCCCTGGCAACACAAGATGGCCGCCGGGAGTCTCCCCTGGCTACACAAGATGGCTCCCGGAAGACACACCTGCCAACACAAGATGGCCACCGAGAGTCTCCCCTGGCAACACAAGATGGCTGCCGGGCGTCCCCCTGGCAACAGAATATGGCTGCCGGGTGTCTCCCCTGGCAACAGAAGATGGCTGCCGCGAGACTCCCCTGCCAACACAAGAGGGGGCAACAGAAAGCTACTAAAAAAGCTATAAAGAAAAATAAGATAGATTATGAGAGTAAACTTGCTCAGAATATTAAAACAGATAGTAAAAGTTTTTACAAATACATAAAACAAAAAAGAGTGGCGAAGGTAAATATTGGTCCTTTAGAGGATGAGAAGGGAGATTTAATAATGGGAGATGAGGAAATGGCTGAGGAACTGAACAGGTTTTTTGGGTCGGTCTTCACAGTGGAAGACACAAATAACATGGCAGTGACTGATGGAAAGGAGGCTATGACAGGTGAGGACCTTGAGAGGATTGTTATCACCAAGGAGGTAGTGATGGGCAAGCTAATGGGGCTAAAGGTAGACAAGTCTCCTGGCCCTGATGGAATGCATCCCAGAGTGCTGAAAGAGATGGCTAGGGAAATTGAAAATGCACGAGTGATAATTTACCAAAATTCACTAGACTCTGGGGTGGTCCCGGCGGATTGGAAATTAGCAAACGTGACACCACTGTTTAAAAAAGGAGGTAGGCAGAAAGCGGGTAATTATAGGCCAGTGAGCTTAACTTCGGTAGTAGGGAAGATGCTGGAATCTATCATCAAGGAAGAAATAGCGAGGCACCTGGATGGAAATTGTCCCATTGGGCAGACGCAGCATGGGTTCATAAAGGGCAGGTCGTGCCTAACTAATTTAGTGGAATTTTTTGAGGACATTACCAGTGCGGTAGATAACGGGGAGCCAATGGATGCGGTATCTCTGGATTTCCAGAAAGCCTTTGACAAGGTGCCACACAAAAGGTTGTTGCATAAGATAAAGATGCATGGCATTAAGGGGAAAATAGTAGCATGGATAGAGGATTGGTTAATTAATAGAAAGCAAAGAGTGGGGATTCATGGGTGTTTCTCTGGTTGGCAATCAGTAGCTAGTGGTGTCCCTCAGGGATCAGTGTTGGGCCCACAGCTGTTCACAATTTACATAGATGATTTATAGTTGGGGACCAAGGGCAATGTGTCCAAGTTTGCAGACGACACTAAGATAAGTGGTAAAGCAAAAAGTGCAGAGGATACTGGAAGTCTGCAGAGGGATTTGGACAGGCTAAGTGAATGGGCTAGGGTCTGGCAGATGGAATACAATGTTGACAAATGTGAGGTTACCCATTTTGGTAGGAATAACAGCAAAAGGGATGATTATTTAAATGATCAAATATTAAAACATGCTGCTGTGCAGAGAGACCTGGGTGTGCGAGTGCATGAGTTGCAAAAGGTTGGTTGACAGGTGCAACAGGTGATTAAGAAGGCAAATAGAATTTTGTCCTTCATTGCTAGAGGGATGGAGTTTAAGACTAGGGAGGTTATGCTGCAATTGTATAAGGTGTTAGTGAGGCCACACCTGGAGTATTGTGTTCAGTTTTCGTCTCCTTAATTGAGAAAGGATGTACTGGCACTGGAGGGTGTGCAGAGGAGATTCACTCGGTTAATCCCAGGGTTGGATTACGAGGAGAGGTTGAGTAGACTGGGACTGTACTCGTTGGAATTTAGAATGATGAGGGGGGACCTTATAGAAACATATAAGATTATGAAGGGAATAGATAGGATAGATGCGGGCAGGTTGTTTCCACTGGCGGGTGAAAGCAGAACTAGGGGGGCATAGCCTCAAAATAAGGGGAAGTAGATAGAGGACAGAGTTTAGGATGAACTTCTTCACCCAAAGGGTTGCGAATCTATGGAATTCCTTGCCCAGTGAAGCAGTAGAGGCTAATTCATTAAATGTTTTTAAGATAAAGATAGATAGTTTTTTGAAGAATAAAGGGATTCAGGTTTAAGGTGTTCGGGCCGGAAAGTGGAGCTGAGTCCACAAAAGATCAGCCATGATCTCATTGAAGGGTGGAGCAGGCTTGAGGGGCCAGATGGCCTCCTCCTGCTCCTAGTTCTTATGTTCTTATGTTCTTATGGCAATACAAGATGGTTGACGCCAGCACGCAGGGCATGCTGGGATGGGTGTGGCACAGTCGCAGTGGCGGCATCTGCTGCCCATTGGCCCCATTGGGTCGTCGGGATTGTTGTGTCCCAAAAGACACCACAGCACTGCCCCTTCGCCCACCCCGGATATCACCCACTCCCCGATATCACACCCGCCCCGATATCACTCCCCCACGGATATCGCCCCCTCCCCGGACATCAACCCTCCCCGTTATCACCCCCACACCAATATCACTCCCACCCCGATATCACCCCCTCCCCGATATCACCCCCTCCCCGATATCACCCCCTCCCCGATATCACCCCCTCACCGATATCAGCCCGTCCCAGATATCACCCCCTCCCAGATATCACTCCCTCCCCGATATCACCCTCTCACCGATATCAGCCCGTCCCAGATATCACCCCCTCCCAGATATCACCCCTTCCCCGATATCACCCACTCCCCGATGTCACCCCCTCCCCGATATCACCCCCTCCCCGATATCATCCCCTCCCCGATATCACCCCCTCGCCGAAATCACCCCCTCCCCGATATCACCCCCACCCCGATATCACCCCCTCCCCGATATCACCCACTCCCCGATATCACCCCCTCCCCGATATCACCCCCTCCCCGATATCACCCCCTCCCCGATATCACCCCCTCACCGATATCAGCCCGTCCCAGATATCACCCCCTCCCCGATATCACCCACTCCCCGATTTCACCCCCTGCCCGATATCACCCCCTCCCCGATATCACTCCCTCCCCGATGTCACCACCTCTCCGATATCAGCCCATCCCAGATATCACCCCCTCCCAGATATCACCCCCTCCCCGATATAAGCCCGTCCCAGATATCACACCCTCCCCGATATCACCCATTCCCCGATATCACCCCCTTCCCGATATCACCCCCTCACCGATATCAGCACGTCCCAGATATCACCCCCACCCCGATATCACCCATTCCCCGATATCACCCCCTCCCCGATATCACCCCCTCACCGATATCAGCCCGCCCCAGATATCACCCCCTCCCAGATATCACCCCCTCCCAGAT
The DNA here is from genome assembly GCF_047496885.1 of Scyliorhinus torazame. Classification (NCBI taxonomy): domain Eukaryota; kingdom Metazoa; phylum Chordata; class Chondrichthyes; order Carcharhiniformes; family Scyliorhinidae; genus Scyliorhinus; species Scyliorhinus torazame. The sequence continues at coordinate 61,099,196 of NC_092711.1, forward strand.
ATCACCCCCTCCCCGATATCAGCCAGTCCCAGATATCACACCCTCCCCGATATCACCCATTCCCCGATATCACCCCCTCCCCGATATCACCCCTCACCGATATCAGCCCGTCCCAGATATTACCCCCTCCCAGATATCACTCCCTCCCCGATATCACCCACTCCCCGACATCAGCCCGTCCCAGATATCACTCCCTCCCAGATATCACCCCCTCCCCGATATCAGCCCGTCCCAGATATCACCCCCTCCCAGATATCACCCCGATATCAGCCCGTCCCAGATATCACCCCCTCCCAGATTTGGGCAGCACGGTAGCACAAGTGGATAGCACTGTGGCTTCACAGCGCCAGGGTCCCAGGTTCGATTCCCCGCTGGGTCACTGTCTGTGCGGAGTCTGCACGTTCTCCCCGTGTCTGCGTGGGTTTCCTCCGGGTGCTCCGGTTTCCTCCCACAGTCCAAAGACGTGCAGGTTAGGTGGATTGGCCATGCTAAAAATTGCCCGTAGTGTCCATAAGGGTTGGGAGGGGTTATTGGGTTGCGGGGATAGGGTGGAAGTGAGGGATTAATGTGGGTCGGTGCAGACTCGATGGGCCGAATGGCCTCCTTCTGCACTGTATGTTCTATGATCACCCCCTCCCCGATATCACCCCCTCCCAGATATATCCCCCTCCCCGATATCACCCCATCCCCAATATAACCCCCTCCCCGATATCACCCCCTACCCGATATCACTCCCCCACCGATATCACCCCCTCCCCGATATCACCCACTCCCCGATATCACCCCCTCCCCGATATCACCCCCTCCCCCGATATCACCCCCTCCCCGATATCACCCCTCTCCCCAATACCACTCCCTCCCGATATCACTCCATCCTCAATATCACCCCCCACCCCGATATCAACCCAACCCCGATATCATCCCCTCCCCGTTATCACCCCCTCCCTGATATCACCCCCACCCCGATATCACCCCCTCCCCGATATCACCCCCTCCCCGATGTCATCCCCTCCCCGATATCACCACCACCCCGATATCACCCCCACCCCGATATCACCCCCTCCCCGATATCACCCCCTCCCCGATATCACCCCCTACCCGATATCACTCCCCCACCGATATCACCCCATCCCCGATATCACCCACTCCCCGATATCACACCCTCCCCGATATCACCCCCTCCTCCCGATATCACCCCTTCCCCGATATCACCCCTCTCCCCAATACCACTCCCTCCCGATATCACTCCATCCTCAATATCACCCCCCACCCCGATATCATCCCAACCCCGATATCATCCCCTCCCCGATATCACCCCCTCCCCGATATCACCCCCACCCCGATATCACCCCCACCCCGATATCACCCCCTCCCCAATATCACCCCCTCCCCAATATCACCCCCACCCTGATATCACCCCCTCCCCGATATCACCCGCTCCCCGATATCACCCCCTTCCACGATTATCCCCCTCCCCGATATCACCCCCTCCCCGATATCACCCCCTCCCCAGTACTACTCCCTCCCCGATATCACCCCCTCCTCAATATCACCCGCTCCCCGATATCTCCCCCTCTCCGACATCACCCCCTCCCCGATACATCCCAAGGGGGGTTACTGGGTTACGGGGATGGGGCAGAGGTGGGAGCTTAGATGAGACGCTCTTGTAAGGGCTCGTGCAGACTTGATGGGCCGAATAGCCTCCGTGTGCACTGTTGATGCTATGATTCTACTCTATGGTCCCACCCTCGATATTAAACACCGGAAATGCCCAACAACCCCCTGATGCGCCCAGCCAGGTATCATCCCGCCCGATGACACCCCACCCCCATCCTAAACAGCCCAACAGGGGCTGGTTTAGCACAGTGGGCTAAATAGCTGGCTTGCAATGCAGAACAATGCCAGCAGCGCGGGATGAATTCCCGTGCCGGCCTCCACAACAAGCGCCGGACTATGGCGACTAGGGGCTTTTCACAGTGACATCAGTGAAATATACTTGTGACAAGGGATTATTAATTTTATTATAGCACCCCCCCCCCCGGATATGAATCCAGTCTTGAATTCATGCCCCCGGCAAACATTACCGCAGAACAGATATCAGCACCCAACGGATATCACCGAAGACCCCCCCCGATATCACCCAATCCCAGATATCACCCAGCCCCAGAGATCACCCAACCCCAGATATCACCCAGCCCCAGATATCAACCAACCCCAGAGATCACCCAGCCCCAGATATCAACCAACCCCAGATATCACCCAACCCCAGATATCAACCAACCCCAGAGATCACCCAACCCCAGATATCAACCAACCCCAGATATCACCCAACACCAGATATCACCCAGCCCCAGATATCACCCAGCCCCAGATATCACCCAGCCCCTGATATCACCCAGCCCCAGATATCACCCAACCCCAGATATCACCCAGCCCCAGATATCACCCAGCCCCAGATATCACCCAGCCCCAGATATCACCCAGCCCCAGATATCACCCAGCCCCAGAGATCACCCAACCCCAGAGATCACCCAGCCCCAGAGATCACCCAGCCTCAGATATCACCCAACCCCAGATATCACCCAGCCCCAGATATCACCCAGCCCCAGAGATCACCCACCCCAGATATCAACCAACCCCAGATATCACAGAACGCCTGAGATCACCCAATCCCAGATCTCACCCAGCCCCAGAGATCACCCACCCCAGATATCAACCAACCCAAGATATCACAGAACGCCTGAGATCACCCAATCCCAGATATCACCCAGCCCCAGAGATCACCCAGCCCCAAAGATCACTAAACCCCAGAGATCACCCAGCCCCAGAGATCACCCAGCCCCAGATATCAACCAACCCCAGATATCAACCAACCCGGGATAGCACCCAACCCCAGATATCACCCAGCCCCAGATATCACCCAGCCCCAGAGATCACCCAACCCCAGAGATCACCCAGCCCCAGATATCACCCAACTCCAGATATCACCCAGCCCCAGAGATCACCCAACTCCAGATATCACCAAGCCCCAGATATCACCCAACCCCAGAGATCACCCAGCCCCAGATATCACCCAACCCCAGATATAACCCAACCCCAGAGATCACCCAACCCCAGATATCACCCAACCCCAGAGATCACCCAGCCACAGATATCACTCAACCCCAGAGATCACACAACCCCAGAGATCACCCAACCCCCGGTATCACCCAACCTCAGATATCACCCAACCCCAGAGATCACCCAACCTCAGATATCACCCAACCCCAGATATCACCCAACCCCAGAGATCACCCAACCCCAGATATCACCCAACCACAGATATCACCCAACTCCAGATATCACCGAACACCAGATGTCACCCAACCCCAGATATCACCCACCCCAGATATCAACCAACCCCAGATATCACAGAACGCCTGAGATCACCCAATCCCAGATATCACCTAACCCCAGGTCTCACCCAACCCCAGATATCGCTCAACGCCAGAGATGACCCAACCCCAGATATCACTCAACCTCAGATATCACCCAACCCAAGATATCACCCAACCCAAGTGATCACTCAACCCCAGAGATCACTCAACCCCAGATATCACCCTACCCCAGAGATCACCCAACCCCAGAGATCACCCAACCCCAGAGATCACCCAACCCCGGATAGCACCCAACCCCAGATACCACCCAACCCCAGATATCACCCTACTACACATATCACCCAACTCCAAATATCACCCAACCCCCGATATCACGCAACCCCAGATATCACCCAACCCCAGAGATCACCCAACCCCAGATATCACCCAACCCCAGATATTACCCAACCCCAGAATCACCCAACTCCAGATATCACCCAACCCCAGAGATCACCCAACCCCGGATAGCACCCAACCCCAGATACCACCCAACCCACGATATCACCCTACTACACATATCACCCAACTCCAAATATCACCCAACCCCCGATATCACCCAACCCCAGATATCACCCAACCCCAGAGATCACCCAACCCCAGATATCACCCAACCCCAAATATTACCCAACCCCAGAATCACCCAACTCCAGATATCACCCAACCCCAGAGATCACCCAGCCCCAGAGATCACCTAACCCCAGATATCACCCAACTCCAGCTTTCACCCAGCCCCAGATATCACCCAACCCCAGATATCACCCAACCCAAGATATCACCCAACCCCAGAGATCACCCAACCCCAGTTATCACCCAGCCCCAGATATCGCCCAAGCCCAGGTATCACCCAACCCCAGAGATCACCCAACCCCCAGAGATCACCCAACCCCCCCATATCACCCAGCCCCAGATATCACCCAACCCCAGACATCACCCATCCCCAGATATCACACAACCCCAGATATCACCCAACTCCAGATATCACACAACCCCAGATATCACCCAACCCCAGATATCACCCAACTCCAGATATCACCCAACCCCATAGATCACCCAACACCCCCATATCACCCAGCCCCAGATATCACCCAACCCCAGACATCACCCAACCCCAGATATCACTCAACCCCAGATATCACCCAACTCCAGATATCACCCAACCCCATAGATCACCCAACCCCAGATATCACCCAACTCCAGATATCACCCAACCCCCCCATATCACCCAGCCCCAGATATCACCCAACCCCAGACATCACCCAACCCCAGATATCACCCAACCCCAGATATCACCCAACCCCAGAGATCACCCAACCCCAGAGATCACCCAACCCCCCCATATCACCCAGCCCCAGCTATCACCCAACCCCAGACATCACCCAACCCCAGATATCACCCAACCCCAGACATCACCCAACCCCAGACATCACCCAACCCCAGATATCACCCAACCCCAGATATCACCCAACCCCAGACATCACCCAACCCCAGATATCACCCAACCGCAGATATCACCCAAACCCAGAGATCACCCAACGCCAGAGATCACCCAACGCCAGATATCACCGAACGGCAGAGATCGCCCAAGCCCAGATATCACCCAACCCCAGAGAGGGGTGAGTGAGCTGCGGGATTTGGAGACAACATCAGTCACTGCAGCAGGTCCCTTTTCAAATGTCATTTCGTTGGGATTGTCCTGAGGGCCAATATATTTTACACTGCTTGGATTCCGCATAAAAGTGAAGAGCTAATTCTTCATCAGTCCAAGAGTTAGAGTAACTAACTTTTAATCATTACACCCAATAATCAAAGTGAATATGGAAGAACTAGCTGTTAAAATGGCTCAGATATTTTAATGAATGTCCCAACATTAAATGTCTTTAAACTGGTGAAGTTCTGACGGGTCTACTGATTTTTACTTGAATTATTTAATTATTTTCTGTGGAAGATTAACCACCTGTTAACATCGTTCATCCCAATAATCAGAGTGAACTTGAATTGATTGTTTGGTCCAATAAACAATTATCTCATTCATTCATTGCGAGGTTTAATTAAATCAGCGAACAGCTCATTATGTCAATGTCCAACAAGCATGACACAACTAATTATTATTTGTGCAACATTGATAGAAAATAACAAATTAGTTTTCAGTCCATTAAACACAGCAAATAACTAAAAACATTTCATTGCATCTTTCACTGTGATTGTCAAAGGATTGTTCATTGCAATAATCACAGGCGGTTTCTAATTACTGGTCAGACCACAATCAAATGGAGATTGTTAATCAGTGGAATAGAATCTGTAATTCCTGACCACACAACAATAAAGGCATCAATAAAAAATGCATTTGTTCAGCTCACAATCCCAATCAATGGGATTCTCCCTGGGCAGGATCCTCCCCTTCGCCGGCAGCGCCCCCATGTCCGCGGGTTTCCCCACGCCGTGGGGTGGCCACAACGGGAAACCTCACTGACCGGCTGCGGGAACGGAGAATCCCGTTGTGCCGGTGGGTGCGCCGCGCCGGATAACGGGGCTGGCCGGACCGAGAACAGGGTACAGGACAATAAACCGATGATCATTTTCCAAGAGAATTATCATGGCAAGATACTGATTAATCCATTGATCACTAACGGTATGAATAAATCTTTTAACTTCCCACAATAATATGTATTGGGAAATATTCCCCATGTCCATGATACCAGCAATTATATCTCAGGATTTAATTCCATTAATCATAGTTGTGCCATGACTGAATAGTGTGAGAATTCTCTCTGTCTGTTTCTAGCAAAGAAAACTGAGCAAATCGGGCAGCACGGTAGCACAGTGGTTACCACTATGACGTCACAGTGCCAGGGTCCCAGGTTCGATTCCCCGGCTGGGTCACTGTCTGTGCGGAGTCTGCACGTTCTCCCCGTGTGTGCGTGGGCTTCCTCCGGGTGCTCTGATTGTCTCCCACAGTCCAAAGATGTGCAGGTTAGGTGGATTGGCTATGATAAATTGCCCTCAGGTTAGGTGCGGTTACTGGGTTATGTGGATATGGTGGAGGTGTGGGCTTGGGTAGGGTGCTCTTTCCAAGAGCCCGTGCAGAACCGATGGGCCGAATGGCCTCCTTCTGCACTGTAAATTCTATGATCTCTGAAATCCAATGATGGAAGGCAGGATGACATATATTACACCATCATGTTTGCACAACATTGATAGAAAGCATCACGTTCGTTTTCAGTCCATTGAACACAGTAAACAACGAAAAACATTTAATTGCAACTTTGAATGTGAGTATTGAAGGATTGATTATTCCAGTAATCAGAGGCGTAAATTAATATTGTTCAGACAATAATCAAAATAGGATTGTTCTTTCAAATAGAGTCAGTAATTCCTGACCATCCTATAATAACACAATAAATTGAACAGGCACATTTCTGCTCACAATTAACTAAACTGTGATTAACGTTCTATAGAATCATCATGCCAGGAATATGATTATTTTCAGTCCAATGATTAGTGAATATATCTAGAAATCTTTGTACTTTTCACAATAATATGCATTTGAAAATTTCTATGAATATCAGAAATTATCTTTCACGTTTTAATTCCATTAATTACTAGAAATATCGCTGCTATGTGGTGGAATTCCATGTGACATCTCTGCATGTTTCTACTGAAGTCGTCTCAGCAATTTGAATGATGGAAGCCGGGAAGTAATGGGCTGAAAAACAATTATATATTGTGTCACTTATTTATTTAAATTATTGAGGCTATCTGACTGCTGGAACTGGATAACTACAAACTCCCGCTGGTGTTGTTGGGGAGACTGGTCCTTTTGGTTCCCTTCTGTATCCTCTAGTGTTTCTCCTCGGGAAAATACTGACTGTTTCACAATAAGAGAGTGATCAACCATTGTTTCCATTCATTATTTCTCAATTAGAGTCTGTTCCCCAGGTTTAATGGACTGATCGATGCCGAGGTCTAATGCGATGGTTAAGATTAGAGCTGGCGGATTGGAGGAGAATCAAACCCTGCCATGGCCTTGGTGATTTATTTCTCAGTATTACACAGCAGATCCATAGCTCTCCGTGATACCGACACTATCCCAATTCTTCAGGATTCCTGATTTGAAGGCCGGCATGATAGCACAGTGGTTAGCACACTGGCTTCACAGCTCCGGGGTCCCAGGTTCGATTCCCGGCTTGTGTCACTGTCTGTGTGGAGTCTGCACGTTCCCCCCGTGTCTGCGTGGGTTTCCTCCGGGTGATCCGGTTTCCTTCCACAAGTCCCGAAAGACCTGTTGTGAGGTGAGTTGGACATTCTAAAATCTCCCTCTGTGTATCCGAACAGGTGCCGGAGTGTGGCGACTAGGGGATTTTCACAGTAACTTCATTGTAGTGTTAATGTGGGACTACTTGTGACAATAAAGATTATTATTATTAATAAATATTATTATTATCATATTAATTGTTGAACACATGATGCCTTCTCTTCTGCTGTCTGACCCGGAAGGTATGGGATTATCTCCTCCAGTCTCTCAGTCCCATTACCTCGTGTTCGTTGTTCAAGACAAACACTTGTAACATAGACTGATTGCGATTTTGGTCTCCGGACTCAGCAATACCTGATACAAATAGTTAGAACAAAGAACAAGGCACAAATAAAAGTACAACATAGATAAGAGAGGAGGGGGAGTGGCGTTTTTGATTAGGGAGAACATTACGGCAGTACTTAGAGGGGATATATCAGAGGGTTCGCCCACCGAGTCTATATGGGTGGAAATGAAAAATAAGAAGGGAGAGATCACCTTGGTAGGACTGTACTACAGGCCCCCGAATAGTCAGCGGGAAATTGAGGAGCAAATATGTAAGGAGATTACAGATAGCTGCAAGAATAATAGGGTGGTGGTAGTAGGGGACTTTAACTTTCCCAACATTGACTGGGACAGCCATAGCATTAGGGGCTTGGATGGAGGGAAATTTGTTGAGTGTATTCAGGAGGAATTTCTCATTCAGTATGTGGATGGACCGACTAGAGAGGGGGCAAAACTTGACCTCGTCTTGGGAAATAAGGAAGGGCAAGTGACAGAAGTGTTAATGAGGGATCACTTTGGGACAAGTGACCATAGCTCCATTAGTTTTAAGATAGCTCTGGAGAATGATAGGTCTGGCCCAAGAGTTAAAATTCTTAATTGGGGCAAGGCCAATTTTGATGGTATCAGACAGGAACTTTCAGAGGTAGATTGGGGGAGACTGTTGGCAGGCAAAGGGACGGCTGGTAAATGGGAGGCTTTTAAAAATGTGTTAACCAGGGTTCAGGGTAAGCACATTCCCTTTAGAGTGAAGGGCAAGGCTGGTAGAAGTAGGGAACCCTGGATGACTCCAGATATTGAGACTCTGGTCAAAAAGAAGAAGGAGGCATATGACGTACATAAGCAACTGGGATCAAGTGGATCCCTTGAAGAGTATAAAGATTGTCGAAATAGAGTTAAGAGGGAAATCAGGAGGGCAAAAAGGGGACATGAAATTGCTTTGGCAAATAATGCAAAGGAGAATCCAAAGAGCTTCTACAGATACATAAAGGGTAAAAGAGTAACTAGGGACAGAGTAGGGCCTCTTAAGGATCAACAAGGACATCTATGTGCAGAACCACAAGAGTTGGGTGAGATCCTGAATGAATATTTCTCATCGGTATTCACGGTGGAGAAAGGCATGGATGTTAGGAAACTAAGGGAAATAAATAGTGATGTCTTGAGAAGTGTGCATATTACAGAGGAGGAGGTGCTGGATGTCTTAAAGCGCATCAAGTTAGATAAATCCCCGGGACCTGATGAAATGTAACCCAGGATGTTGTGGGAGGCTAGGGGGGACATTGCGGGTCCCCTAACAGAGATATTTGACTCATCAGCAGCCACAGGTGAGGTGCCTGAAGATTGGAGAGTAGCGAAAGTTGTGCCCTTGTTTAAGAAGGGCAGCAGGGAAAAGCCTTGGAACTACAGACCAGTGAGCCTAACGTCTGTAGTAGGTAAGTTGCTAGAAGGTCTTCTGAGAGACAGGATCTACAAGCATTTAGAGAGGCAAGGACTGATTCGGGGCAGTCAGCATGGCTTTGTGCGTGGAAAATCATGTCTCACAAATTTGATTGAGTTTTTTGAGGGGGTGACCAAGAAGGTAGATGAGGGCAGTGCAGTAGACGTTGTCTACATGGACTTTAGCAAAGCCTTTGACAAGGTACCGCATGGTAAGTTGTTGCAGAATGTGAAAGCTCACGGGATCCAGGGTGAGGTTGCCAATTGGATTCAAAATTGGCTGGACGACAGAAGACAGAGGGTGGTTGTAGAGGGTTGTTTTTCAAACTGGAGGCTTGTGACCAGTGGTGTGCCTCACGGATCGGTGCTGGGTCCACTGTTATTGGTGATTTATATTAATGATTTGGATGAGAATTTAGGAGGCATGGTTAGTAAGTTTGCAGATGACACCAAGATTGGTAGCACAGTGGATAGTGAAGAAGGTTATCTAGGGTTGCAATGGGATCTTGATCAATTAGGCCAGTGGGCCGACGAATGGCAGATGGAGTTTAATTTAGATAAATGTGAGGTGATGCATTTTGGCAGATCGAATCAGGCCAGGACCCACACAGTTAATGGTATGGCGTTGGGGAGAGTTATAGAACAAAGAGATCTAGGAGTACAGGTTCATAGCTCCTTGAAGGTGGAGTCGCAGGTGGACAGGGTGGTGAAGAAGGCATTCGGCATGCTTGGTTTCATTGGTCAGAACATTGAATACAGGAGTTGGGACGTCTTGTTGAAGTTGTACAAGACATTGGTACGGCCACACTTGGAATACTGTGTGCAGTTCTGGTCACCCTATTATAGAAAGGATATTATTAAACTAGAAAGAGTGCAGAAAAGATTTACTAGGATGTTGCCGGGACTTGATGGTTTGAGTTATAAGGAGAGGCTGGATAGACTGGGACTTTTTTCCCTGGAGCGTAGGAGGCTTAGGGGTGATCTTATAGAGGTCTATAAAATAATGAGGGGCATAGATAAGGTAGATAGTCAACATCTTTTCCCAAAGGTAGGGGAGTCTAAAACTAGAGGGCATAGGTTTAAGGTGAGCAGGGAGAGATTCAGAAGGGTAATTTCTTCACTCAGAGGGTAGTGAGTGTCTGGAATGTGCTGCCAGAGGTAGTAGTAGAGGCGGGTACAATTGTGTCTTTTAAAAAACATTTAGATAGTTACATGGGTAAGATGGGTATAGAGGGCTATGGGCCAAATGCGGGCAACTGGGACTAGCTTAATGGTAAACACTGGGCGGCATGGACTGGTTGGGCCGAAGGGCCTGTTTCCATGCTGTAAACTTCTATGATTCTATGATTCTATATTGACCCTTCGGCCCTCAAGCCTGTGCTGAACTTGCTGCCCATCTGACCTATAATCTTCTGCGCTTCCTGTGGTCCGTATCCCTGTATTCCCATTCTGTTCATGTGTTACTCATGTAATTCAGGTTCTATACAACTGCAGTAACTAATTCATTAAATGGGCAGAGGAGTAAGTAAACCTGAGAGCAGGGATTAGAATTTAACATTTATTTACAGTAAAAATCCAGCGCAGGACCATATAGTTAATTGTATCTTAATCTGATAATAATTTAAGTGATTATTTTGAATGAATTAACTAGTGCATAAATGTCACTCAGAGGGTGCAGTGCTCTAACTGTGAGATGTGGGAGAACCGTGACGCTTCCAGTGTTCCGGTCAACTGCGTCTGCAGCAGGTGTAGCCAATGGCAGCTCCACACAGACCGCGTGGTTCGGTTCGAGCAGCAATTGGATGCACTGAGGAGCATACAGGTGGCGGAAAGCATCATAGGTAGACGTTCTGGAGGCGTGGTCACACCTAAGGTGCAGGCAGATAGTTTGGTGGATGACTGCTGGAACGGGCAGGCAGTCAGCGCTGGAATCCCCTGTGGCTGTCCCCCTCTCTAATAGGTATACTGTGTTGGATACAGTTGGGGGATAGCATCTCAGGGGAAAACAACAGCAGCCAGAACAGTGGCACCACAGCTGGCTCTGTTACTCAGCAGGGGAGGGTAAAGTGCAGGAAAGCGATAGTTACAGGGACTCTATAGAAAGGGGCACAGATCGGCGCTTCTGTGGACAGGAAAGAGACTCCAGGTTGGTATGTTGTCTGCCTGGTGCCAGGGTCAAGGTTGTCTCTGAACGAACACAGGACGTCCTGAAGGGGGAGGGTGAACAGCCAGAGGTCTTAGTTCACATCGGTACTAACGACATCGGCAGGAAGAGCGATGAGGCCCTGCAGAAGGAGTTCAGGAAGTTAGACAGTAAGCTAAAAAGCAGGACCTCTCGGGTTGGAATCTCAGGATTACTCCCTGTGCCACGTGAGAGTGAGGCTAGAAACAAGAGGATAGTACAGCTAAACTCGTGGCTAAACTGATGGTGTAGGAGGGAGGGTTTCAGATTTCTGGGCCATTGGGCGATATTCCGGGAAATGTGGGACCTGGACAAGAAGGGCGGGCAGCTTCTAAACTGGAGGGACATCACTATCCTCGCTGGGAGGCTTGTTAGTGTCACCCGGGAGAATTGAAACTAATATGAAAGGTGGTGGGAACCTGAGCGGTAGCTCAGCAGGTGTAATAACTGAATGGGAAATGGAGAACACAAATACCTGAACAACATCACCCTCAGGCAGAGCAAAAAAGGTGCCGAGGGTGAGAAGGGAGGTGCTCAATGCAGCATTGAGGGTGGTGGACCTAAATGTGCGCAGTGTACGGAACAAGGTGAATTTGCATGTTGCGCACATTGAAATTGGCTGGTACGATGTTGTTGGAATCACAGAGACGTGGCTGCAAGGTGATCAGGGCTGGGATCAAAATGTGCAAGTGTTCTATCGAAAGGACAGGCAGATGGGTAAAGGAGGCGGGGCTCCATTGTGAGGAAGGAATGAAGTTAAATCGATAGCAAGGAGCGATATAGGATCAGAAGGCAGAGATTCCCTTTGGACAGAGTTGAGGAATCGAATCGATAAAAAGACTCTGATCGGACTTATTTGCAGGACTCGGAGCAGTAATCAAGAGGTGGAGCAAAAAATAAATCAGGAGATAGAAAAGGCATGTAAAAAAGGAAATATTACAATAATCATGGGGGACTTCAACATGCAGGAAAATCAGGTTGATCGTGGATCCCAAGAAATGGAATTTGTGGAATGAGATGTTTTTTTGGAGCAGTCTGTGACAGAGCCGACTGGGGAACAGGCAATTCTGGATTTGGTGATGTGTAATGAAGCAGACTTGATTAGGGAACTTAAGGTGAAGGAACCCTCAGGGAGCAGTGACCACAATATGATAGAATTTACCCTGCAGTTTGAGAGGGAGAAGCTGGAGTCAGATGTAACAGTATTACAATTAAATAGGGGTAACTACAAAGGCATGGGAGGAGCTGGCCAGAGTTGATTGGAAAAGGAGACGAGCAGGGAAGACAGTGGAACAGCAATGGCAGCAGTTTTGGGGGGTTATTCGGGAGGAACAACAGAATTTCATCCCAAGGAGGAGGAAACATGCTAAGGGGAGGACAAGGAGTCCATGGCTCACGAGGGAAGTCAAGGAGAGCAGTAAATCAAAATAAAAAACATACAATGTGGCGCGGAATAGTGGGGTGCCGGAAGATTGGGAAGCCTTTAATAGTGAGCAGAGGAAAACTGAAACAGCAATAAAGGAGGAGCAGATGAAATTTGAGGACAAGCTAGCTAGTAATGTAAAAGAAGATAGGGAGATGTTCTTTTCAATATATAAAAGGTAAGAGAGAGACAAAAAAAGACATTGGACCACTGGAAAATGTGACTGGAGAAGTAACAATAGGCAACAAAGAAATGGCAGACGAACTGTATAGTTACTTTGCATCAGTCTTCACGGTGGAAGACACCAGTGGGATGCCAGAGCTCCAGGAGAGCCAGGGGGCAGAGGGGAGGGCCGTGGCCATCACTAAGGAGAAGGTTCTGCGGAAACTGAAAAGTCTGAAGGTGGATGAATGACCTGGACGGATGGACTACATCCCAGGGTTCTAAAAGAGATAGCTGAGGAGATTGTGGAGGGAGTGGTGGTGATCTTTCAGGAATCACAGGAGGCAGAAAGGGTCCCAGAGGACTGGAAAGTGGCTAATGTAGCACCGCTGGTTAAGAAGGGAGGGAGGCAGAAGACGGGAAATTATCGGCCGGTTAGCCTGACTTCGGTCATTGGTAAGATTTTAGATCCATTATTAAAGATGAGATTGCGGAGTACTTGGAAGTGCAGGATAAAATAGGACTGAGTCAGCACAGATTCGTCAAGGGGAGGTCATGCCTGACAAATCTGTTAGAGTTCTTTGAGGAAATAACAAGGAAGTTAGACAAGGGAGAACCAGTGGATGCGATTTATGTAGATTTCCAGAGGGCCTTTGACACAGTGCCGCATTCCAGTCTGTTCAATTGGTTAAGAGCCCATGGTGTTCAGGGCAAGATCCTGGGAGGGAAAAAGAATTGGCTGACTGGCAGAGGCAGAGAGTGGGGATAAAGGGGTATTTTTCAGGATGGCAGCCATGTCTAGTGGTGTGCCTCAGGGGTCTGTGCTGGGACCACAACTTTCCACAATATACATTAATGATCTGGAAGAAGGAACTGAAGGCACTGTTGCTAAGTTTGCAGATGACACAAAGATCTGGACAGGTGGTATTGAGGAAGCGGTGGGGGGAGGGAGGGGGGGGCTGCAGAAGGACTCAGAGGCTGGGAGATTGTGCAAACAAGTGGAAATGGAATACAATGTGGAAAAGTGTGAGGTAATGCGCTTTGGAAGGAGGAATGGAGGAATTGACTATTCTCTAAAAGTGGAAATGCTTCGGAAAGCAGAAGCACAAAGGGACTTGGGAGTCCTTGTTCACGATTCTCTTATGGTTAACGTGCAGGTTCAGTCGGCAGTTAGGAAGGCAATTGCAATGTTAGCATTCATGTCGAGAGGGCGCGAGTACAAGAGCAGGGATGTATTTCTGAGGCTGTATAAGTATCTGGTCAGGCCCCATTTGGAGTATTGTGAGCAGTTCTGGGCCCCGTATCTGAAGAAGGACATGCTTCCCTTGGAAAGGGTCCAGAGGAGGTTCACTAGAACGATCCCTGGAATGAAGAGCTTGTCGTATGAGGAATGGTTGAGGACTCTGGGTCTGTACTCGTTGGAGTTAAGAAGGATGAGGGGTATCTTATTGAAACTTCCAGGATACTGTGAGGCCTGGACAGAGTGGATGTGGAGAGGATGTTTCCACTTGTATGAAAAACTAGAACCAGAGGACACTGTCTCAGACTAAAGGCACGATCCTTTAAAACAGAGATGTGGAGGAATTTATTCAGCCAGACGGTACTGAATCTGTGGAACTCTCTGTCACAGAAGGCTGTGGAGGCCAAATCACTGAGTGTCTTTAAGACAGAGACAGATAGGTTCTTGGTTCATGAGGAGATCAGGGGTTATGGGGAGAAGGAGTGAAGGAAAGAGAATGAGGGTGAGAAACATATCAGCCATGATTGACTGGTGGAGCAGGCTCGCTGGGCCGAGTGACCAAGTTCAGCTCCTGTGTCTTATGGTCTTACGGCCGTAAATGTCCAACTCGGTTTGAAATATGGCTTTGGGTGTCTGCCTCCATTATTCTTACAGAAAATGAGATAATGATAGGATGTGAGGAACAAGCGGGAAATGACATTGAGGCAGAAGCTGAGCAGTGATTAAATTGAATGGTGGAGGAGGTGTGAGTGACCGTGTAGTCTCCCCATGTTGCCATTTGTTATCAGTTCCGGCTCTACATTACTCCTGATGAATGTAGCTGCATGATCATATACTTCAGTTACATCTTTCCAACAGATAGTTATATTGTTCATGGAAACAGTTCATTTACATCCAGATTATCCAAAACTAATATCATCTTAAATGTGTGGAACGAATCTCACATCATCGTCTTTTATTCCCAATAACCCAGCCCCAGCCAATCCAATCATCCCGAAGGGAAAACTGCTTCTAAACGATTCACACAGCCAGTGGTTCTGATCTGGTCTGCACGGCCTGGGACACTGGTGCCGGCAGATACAACAGTGGTTTCACAGGGAATGGTAGGAGTGACAGAAATCAAATGTACGTCTCCAGGGAAAGAGCGGTGCAGTCGGATTGAATCATCTGCTCATCTACAGAGCCGCTGAGGTCAACGGAATGAAATGAAATGGAATGAAATGAAATGAAAATCGCTTATTGTCACAAGTAGGCTTCAAATGAAGTTACAGCGAAAAGCCCCTAGTCGCCACATTCCGGCGCCTGTTCGGGGAGGCTGGTACAGGAATTGAACCGTGCTGCTGGCCTGCCTTGGTCTGCTTTAAAAGCCAGCGATTTATCCCAGTGTGCTAAACCAGCCCCAGGAATGAATGTCCTCCTTCGGGACTTCACGCATTTTAAAGGCTTTGGATGTGGTCTGGCTGTGAGATGATGGGACCAACACCTGCAGGTTCCCTCCAAGTTCCCCAGCACCGCGAGTATTCTCACTGTAATCCTTTCTATTCACTGTGTCCATGTGCGAACCCAGCGTCCGCTTTAGCTCACTGCTTACTTCACAGCATCAACTTCATTGTAAGTTCCAATCTGTCTGACCCTGGGCGCTGCCTGTGCTTTAATATTGAAAACATCTGTGTTGCTCCCAATAAAAGCAGACGCACATTTAATAATGAGAGGGAGGTCTATCTTTTTTCAGGTTGCTTTAAAATTATTTTTAAAAGCGGCTGTGCCACGTGTTTGCTTTCTGGCCTCTGACTGGGGAAAGACAAGTTCTATTCCAGCTCTGCACAATAACTGACCTATCACACTCTGTCAGTTATTCACAACCTAAATGGTGCAATACTGCATGAAGGACATTTACTTCATCCAGGATCTGATTTCATAATTTAGGAATAAGTTTGTTTACTCAGCAAATGTATTAATCGGTATTGTGTTTCCCACACGATAGCCAGTTTCCCATATCTCCAAGAACACTCCCTCACACTCTATCTCTCCCTTGCACTCTCTCCCTCCCTCACCCTCACTCTCTCACAGTATCCCTCTCTCACACTCTCTCCCTCGCTCACACTCTCTCCCTCTCAACAATCCCTCCCACTCTCACACTCTCTCCCTCTCCCACACTGCCTCCCACTCTCACACTCTCTCCCTCTCCCACACTGTCACACACTCTCACACTCTCTCCCTCTCCCACGCTGTCTCCTACTCTCACACTGTCTCCCTCTCTCAAACTCTCTCCCTCTCTCACATTGTCACCCACTCTCACACTCTCTCCCTCTCTCACACTGTCTCCCTCTCCCACACTCTCTCCCTCTCTTACACTCTCTCCCTCTCTCACACTCTCTCAACAATCCCTCCCTCTCTCACACTCTCTCCCTCTCACACTCCCTCCCTCTCAACAATCCCTCCCTCTCTCACACTCTATCCCTCTCCCACACTTTCTCCCTCTCTCACTCTCTCTCTCTCTCTCTCTCTCTCTCACACACTCCCTTCATCTCTCACAGTGTCTCACTCTCTCCCTCTCTCACACTCTCTCCCTCTCTCACACTCTCTCCCTCTCCCACACTGTCACCCACTCTCACACTCTCTCCCTCTCCCTCACTGTCACCCACTCTCACACTCTCTCCCTCTCTCACACTCTCTCCCTCTCTCACACTCTCACCCTCTCTCACACTCTCTCCCTCTCCCACACTCTCTCCCTCTCTCACACTCTCTCCCTCGCTCACACTCTCTCCCTCTCAACAATCCCTCACACTCTCACACTGTCTCCCTCTCCCACACTGTCTCCCTCTCTCACACTCTCTCCCTCTCAACAATCCCTCACACTCTCACACTGTCTCCCTCTCCCACACTGTCTCCCTCTCTCACACTCTCTCCCTCTCTCACACTCTCTCCCTCTCCCACACTCTCTCCCTCTCCCACACTGTCTCCCTCTCTCACACTCTCTCCCTCTCAACAATCCCTCACACTCTCACACTGTCTCCCTCTCCCACACTGTCACCCACTCTCACACTGTCTCCCTCTCTGACACTCTCTCCCTCTCCCACACTGTCTCCCACTCTCACACTGTCTCCCTCTCCCACACTGTCTCCTTCTCTCACACTCTCTCCCTCTCTCACACTCTCTCCCTCTCTCACACTCTCTCCCTCTCAACAATCCCTCCCACTCTCACACTGTCTCCCTCTCCCACACTGTCTCCCGCTCTCACACTCTCTCCCTCTCCCACACTCTCTCCCTCTCCCACACTCTCTCCCTCTCCCACACTCTCTCCCTCTCCCACACTGTCTCCCGCTCTCACACTCTCTCCCTCTCTCACACTGTCTCCCTCTCTCACACTCTTTCCCTCGCTCACACACTCTCCCTCTCAACAATCCCTCCCTCTCTCACACTCTCTCCCTCTCCCACACTCTCTCCCTCTCTCACACTCTCTCCCTCTCACACTCTGTCCTTCTCAACCATCCCTCCCTCTCTCACACTCTATCCCTCTCCCACACTTTCTCCCTCTCTCACTCTCTCTCTCTCTCTCTCTCTCTCACACTCCCTTCATCTCTCACAGTGTCTCACTCTCCCCCTCTCTCACACTCTCTCCCTCTCCCACATTGTCTCCCTCTCTCACACTGTCACCCACTCTCACACTCTCTCCCTCTCCCACACTGTCACCCACTCTCACACTCTCTCCCTCTCCCACACTGCCTCCCACTCTCACACTCTCTCCCTCTCTCACACTGTCTCACTCTCTCACACTCTCTCCCTCTCTCACACTCTCTCCCTCTCTCACACTCTCTCCCACTCTCACACTGTCTCCCTCTCCCACACTGCCACCCACTCTCACACTCTCTCCCTCTCCCACACTGTCTCCCTCTATCACACTGTCTCCCTCTCTCACACTCTCTCCCTCTCCCACACTGTCACCCACTCCCACACTCTATCCCTCTCCCACACTGTCACCCAGTCTCACACTCTCTCCCTCTCCCACACTGCCTCCCACTCACACATTCTCTCCCTCTCCCACACTGCCTCCCACTCTCACACTCTCTCCCTCTCCCACACTGCCTCCCACTCTCTCCCTCTCCCACACTGCCTCCCACTCTCACACTCTCTCCCTCTCCCACACTGTCACCCACTCTCCCTCTCACTCCCTCTCTCACACTGTCACCCACTCTCACACTCTCTCCCTCTCTCACACTCTCTCCCTCTCCCACACTGTCACCCAGTCTCACACTCTCTCCCTCTCTCACACTCTCTCCCTCTCTCACACTCTCTCCCTCTCTCCCACTCTCTCCCACTCTCACACTGTCTCCCTCTCCCACACTGCCACCCACTCTCACACTCTCTCCCTCTCCCACACTGTCTCCCTCTCTCACACTGTCTCCCTCTCTCACACTCTCTCCCTCTCCCACACTGTCACCCACTCTCACACTCTATCCCTCTCCCACACTGTCACCCAGTCTCACACTCTCTCCCTCTCCCACACTGCCTCCCACTCTCACACTCTCTCCCTCTCCCACACAGCCTCCCACTCTCACACTCTCTCCCTCTCCAACACTGCCTCCCACTCTCTCCCTCTCCCACACTGCCTCCCACTCTCACACTCTCTCCCTCTCCCACACTGTCACCCACTCTCCCTCTCACTCCCTCTCTCACACTGTCACCCACTCTCACACTCCCTCTCTCACACTCTCTCCCTCTCCCACACTGTCACCCAGTCTCACACTCTCTCCCTCTCCCACACTGCCTCCCACTCTCACACTCTCTCCCTCTCCCACACTGTCACCCACTCTCACACTCTCTCCCTCTCTCACACTCTCTCCCTCTCTCACACTCTCTCCCTCTCAACAATCCCTCCCACTCTCACACTGTCTCCCTCTCCCACACTGTCTCCCGCTCTCACACTCTCTCCCTCTCCCACACTCTCTCCCTCTCCCACACTCTCTCCCTCTCCCACACTCTCTCCCTCTCCCACACTGTCTCCCGCTCTCACACTCTCTCACACTGTCTCCCTCTCTCACACTCTTTCCCTCGCTCACACACTCTCCCTCTCAACAATCCCTCCCTCTCTCACACTCTCTCCCTCTCCCACACTCTCTCCCTCTCTCACACTCTCTCCCTCTCACACTCTGTCCTTCTCAACCATCCCTCCCTCTCTCACACTCTATCCCTCTCCCACACTTTCTCCCTCTCTCACTCTCTCTCTCTCTCTCTCTCTCTCACACTCCCTTCATCTCTCACAGTGTCTCACTCTCCCCCTCTCTCACACTCTCTCCCTCTCCCACACTGTCTCCCTCTCTCACACTGTCACCCACTCTCACACTCTCTCCCTCTCCCACACTGTCACCCACTCTCACACTCTCTCCCTCTCCCACACTGCCTCCCACTCTCACACTCTCTCCCTCTCTCACACTGTCTCACTCTCTCACACTCTCTCCCTCTCTCACACTCTCTCCCTCTCTCACACTCTCTCCCACTCTCACACTGTCTCCCTCTCCCACACTGCCACCCACTCTCACACTCTCTCCCTCTCCCACACTGTCTCCCTCTAACACACTGTCTCCCTCTCTCACACTCTCTCCCTCTCCCACACTGTCACCCACTCTCACACTCTATCCCTCTCCCACACTGTCACCCAGTCTCACACTCTCTCCCTCTCCCACACTGCCTCCCACTCTCACACTCTCTCCCTCTCCCACACTGCCTCCCACTCTCACACTCTCTCCCTCTCCCACACTGCCTCCCACTCTCTCCCTCTCCCACACTGCCTCCCACTCTCACACTCTCTCCCTCTCCCACACTGTCACCCACTCTCCCTCTCACTCCCTCTCTCACACTGTCACCCACTCTCACACTCTCTCCCTCTCTCACACTCTCTCCCTCTTCCACACTGTCACGCAGTCTCACACTCTCTCCCTCTCTCACACTCTCTCCCTCTCTCACACTCTCTCCCTCTCTCCCACTCTCTCCCACTCTCACACTGTCTCCCTCTCCCACACTGCCACCCACTCTCACACTCTCTCCCTCTCCCACACTGTCTCCCTCTCTCACACTGTCTCCCTCTCTCACACTCTCTCCCTCTCCCACACTGTCACCCACTCTCACACTCTATCCCTCTCCCACACTGTCACCCAGTCTCACACTCTCTCCCTCTCCCACACTGCCTCCCACTCTCACACTCTCTCCCTCTCCCACACTGCCTCCCACTCTCTCCCTCTCCCACACTGCCTCCCACTCTCACACTCTCTCCCTCACCCACACTGTCACCCACTCTCCCTCTCACTCCCTCTCTCACACTGTCACCCACTCTCACACTCTCTCCCTCTCTCACACTCTCTCCCTCTCCCACACTGTCACCCAGTCTCACACTCTCTACCTCTCCCACACTGCCTCCCACTCTCACACTCTCTCCCTCTCCCACACTGTCACCTACTCTCACACTCTCTCCCTCTCCCACACTGTCACCCACTCTCACACTCTCTCCCTCTCCCACACTGCCTCCCACTCTCACATTCTCACCCTCTCCCACACTGTCACCCACTCTCCCTCTCTCTCCCTCTCTCACACTGTCACCCACTCTCACACTCTCTCCCTCTCTCACACTCTCTCCCTCTCCCACACTGTCACCCACTCTCACACTCTCTCCCTCTCCCACACTGTCATCAACTCTCCCTCTCTCTCCCTCTCTCACACTGTCACCCACTCTCACACTCTCTCCCTCTCTCACACTCTCTCCCTCTCCCACACTGTCTCCCTCTCTCACAATGTCTTCCTCTCTCACACTCTCTCCCTCTCCCACACTGTCACCCACTCTCACACTCTCTCAATCTCCCACACTGCCTCCCACTCTCACACTCTCTCCCTCTCTCACACTGTCTCCCTCTCTCACACTTTCTCCCTCTCTCACACTCTCTCCCTCTCTCACACTCTCTCCCACTCTCACACTGTCTCCCTCTCCCACACTGCCACCCACTCTCACACTCTCTCCCTCTCCCACACTGTCTCCCTCTCTCACACTGTCTCCCTCTCTCACACTCTCTCCCTCTCCCACACTGTCACCCACTCTCACACTCTATCCCTCTCCCACACTGTCACCCAGTCTCACACTCTCTCCCTCTCCCACACTGCCTCCCACTCTCACACTCTCTCCCTCTCCCACACTGCCTCCCACTCTCACACTCTCTCCCTCTCCCACACTGCCTCCCACTCTCTCCCTCTCCCACACTGCCTCCCACTGTCACACTCTCTCCCTCTCCCACACTGTTACCCACTCTCCCTCTCACTCCCTCTCTCACACTGTCACCCAATATCACACTCTCTCCCTCTCTCACACTCTCTCCCTCTCCCACACTGTCACCCAGTCTCACACTCTCTCCCTCTCCCACACTGCCTCCCACTCTCACACTCTCTCCCTCTCCCACACTGCCTCCCACTCTCACACTCTCTCCCTCTCCCACACTGCCTCCCACTCTCACACTCTCTCCCTCTCCCACACTGTCACCCACTCTCACACTCTCTCCCTCTCCCACACTGTCACCCACTCTCACACTCTCTCCCTCTCCCACACTGCCGCCCACTCTCACACTCTCTCCCTCTCCCACACTGTCACCCACTCTCCCTCTCTCTCCCTCTCTCACACTGTCACCCACTCTCACACTCTCTCCCTCTCTCACACTCTCTCCCTCTCCCACACTGTCACCCACTCTCACACTCTCTCCCTCTCCCACACTGTCACCAACTCTCACACTGTCTCCCTCTCTCACACTCTCTCCCTCTCCCAGACTGTCTCCCTCTCTCACACTCTCTCCCTCGCTCACACTCTCTCCCTCTCAACAATCCCTCACACTCTCTCCCTCTCTCACACTGTCTCCCTCTCTGACACTCTCTCCCTCTCCCACACTGTCTTCCTCTCTCACACTCTGCCCCCCTCTCACACTCTCTCCCTCTCCCACACTACCTCCCACTCTTACACTCTCACACTCTCTCCCTCTCTCACACTCTCTCCCTCTCAACAATCCCTCCCTCTTTCACACTCTCTCCCTCTCCCACACTGTCTCCCACTCTCACACTCTCTCCCTCTCCCACACTGTCTCCCTCTCTCACACTGTCTCCCTCTCTCACACTCTCTCCCTCTCCCACACTGTCACCCACTCTCACACTCTATCCCTCTCCCACACTGTCACCCAGTCTCACACTCTCTCCCTCTCCCACACTGCCTCCCACTCTCACACTCTCTCCCTCTCCCACACTGCCTCCCACTCTCACACTCTCTCCCTCTCCCACACTGCCTCCCACTCTCTCCCTCTCCCACACTGCCTCCCACTCTCACACTCTCTCCCTCTCCCACACTGTCACCCACTCTCCCTCTCACTCCCTCTCTCACACTGTCACCCACTCTCACACTCTCTCCCTCTCTCACACTCTCTCCCTCTCCCACACTGTCACCCAGTCTCACACTCTCTCCCTCTCCCACACTGCCTCCCACTCTCACACTCTCTCCCTCTCCCACACTGTCACCCACTCTCACACTCTCTCCCTCTCTCACACTCTCTCCCTCTCTCACACTCTCTCCCTCTCAACAATCCCTCCCACTCTCACACTGTCTCCCTCTCCCACACTGTCTCCCGCTCTCACACTCTCTCCCTCTCCCACACTCTCTCCCTCTCCCACACTCTCTCCCTCTCCCACACTCTCTCCCTCTCCCACACTGTCTCCCGCTCTCACACTCTCTCCCT
Organism: Scyliorhinus torazame; assembly: GCF_047496885.1. NCBI lineage: Eukaryota > Metazoa > Chordata > Chondrichthyes > Carcharhiniformes > Scyliorhinidae > Scyliorhinus > Scyliorhinus torazame. Next base: position 61,122,385 of record NC_092711.1, read on the forward strand.
CTCTCACACTGTCTCCCTCTCTCACACTCTTTCCCTCGCTCACACACTCTCCCTCTCAACAATCCCTCCCTCTCTCACACTCTCTCCCTCTCCCACACTCTCTCCCTCTCTCACACTCTCTCCCTCTCACACTCTGTCCTTCTCAACCATCCCTCCCTCTCTCACACTCTATCCCTCTCCCACACTTTCTCCCTCTCTCACTCTCTCTCTCTCTCTCTCTCTCTCTCTCACACTCCCTTCATCTCTCACAGTGTCTCACTCTCCCCCTCTCTCACACTCTCTCCCTCTCCCACACTGTCTCCCTCTCTCACACTGTCACCCACTCTCACACTCTCTCCCTCTCCCACACTGTCACCCACTCTCACACTCTCTCCCTCTCCCACACTGCCTCCCACTCTCACACTCTCTCCCTCTCTCACACTGTCTCACTCTCTCACACTCTCTCCCTCTCTCACACTCTCTCCCTCTCTCACACTGTCTCCCACTCTCACACTGTCTCCCTCTCCCACACTGCCACCCACTCTCACACTCTCTCCCTCTCCCACACTGTCTCCCTCTATCACACTGTCTCCCTCTCTCACACTCTCTCCCTCTCCCACACTGTCACCCACTCTCACACTCTATCCCTCTCCCACACTGTCACCCAGTCTCACACTCTCTCCCTCTCCCACACTGCCTCCCACTCTCACACTCTCTCCCTCTCCCACACTGCCTCCCACTCTCACACTCTCTCCCTCTCCCACACTGCCTCCCACTCTCTCCCTCTCCCACACTGCCTCCCACTCTCACACTCTCTCCCTCTCCCACACTGTCACCCACTCTCCCTCTCACTCCCTCTCTCACACTGTCACCCACTCTCACACACTCTCCCTCTCTCACACTCTCTCCCTCTTCCACACTGTCACGCAGTCTCACACTCTCTCCCTCTCTCACACTCTCTCCCTCTCTCACACTCTCTCCCTCTCTCCCACTCTCTCCCACTCTCACACTGTCTCCCTCTCCCACACTGCCACCCACTCTCACACTCTCTCCCTCTCCCACACTGTCTCCCTCTCTCACACTGTCTCCCTCTCTCACACTCTCTCCCTCTCCCACACTGTCACCCACTCTCACACTCTATCCCTCTCCCACACTGTCACCCAGTCTCACACTCTCTCCCTCTCCCACACTGCCTCCCACTCTCACACTCTCTCCCTCTCCCACACTGCCTCCCACTCTCTCCCTCTCCCACACTGCCTCCCACTCTCACACTCTCTCCCTCTCCCACACTGTCACCCACTCTCCCTCTCACTCCCTCTCTCACACTGTCACCCACTCTCACACTCTCTCCCTCTCTCACACTCTCTCCCTCTCCCACACTATCACCCAGTCTCACACTCTCTACCTCTCCCACACTGCCTCCCACTCTCACACTCTCTCCCTCTCCCACACTGTCACCCACTCTCACACTCTCTCCCTCTCCTACACTGTCACCCACTCTCACACTCTCTCCCTCTCCCACACTGCCTCCCACTCTCACATTCTCACCCTCTCCCACACTGTCACCCACTCTCCCTCTCTCTCCCTCTCTCACACTGTCACCCACTCTCACACTCTCTCCCTCTCTCACACTCTCTCCCTCTCCCACACTGTCACCCACTCTCACACTCTCTCCCTCTCCCACACTGTCATCAACTCTCCCTCTCTCTCCCTCTCTCACACTGTCACCCACTCTCACACTCTCTCCCTCTCTCACACTCTCTCCCTCTCCCACACTGTCTCCCTCTCTCACAATGTCTTCCTCTCTCACACTCTCTCCCTCTCCCACACTGTCACCCACTCTCACACTCTCTCAATCTCCCACACTGCCTCCCACTCTCACACTCTCTCCCTCTCTCACACTGTCTCCCTCTCTCACACTTTCTCCCTCTCTCACACTCTCTCCCTCTCTCACACTCTCTCCCACTCTCACACTGTCTCCCTCTCCCACACTGCCACCCACTCTCACACTCTCTCCCTCTCCCACACTGTCTCCCTCTCTCACACTGTCTCCCTCTCTCACACTCTCTCCCTCTCCCACACTGTCACCCACTCTCACACTCTATCCCTCTCCCACACTGTCACCCAGTCTCACACTCTCTCCCTCTCCCACACTGCCTCCCACTCTCACACTCTCTCCCTCTCCCACACTGCCTCCCACTCTCACACTCTCTCCCTCTCCCACACTGCCTCCCACTCTCTCCCTCTCCCACACTGCCTCCCACTGTCACACTCTCTCCCTCTCCCACACTGTCACCCACTCTCCCTCTCACTCCCTCTCTCACACTGTCACCCAAAAGCACACTCTCTCCCTCTCTCACACTCTCTCCCTCTCCCACACTGTCACCCAGTCTCACACTCTCTCCCTCTCCCACACTGCCTCCCACTCTCACACTCTCTCCCTCTCCCACACTGCCTCCCACTCTCACACTCTCTCCCTCTCCCACACTGCCTCCCACTCTCACACTCTCTCCCTCTCCCACACTGTCACCCACTCTCACACTCTCTCCCTCTCCCACACTGTCACCCACTCTCACACTCTCTCCCTCTCCCACACTGCCGCCCACTCTCACACTCTCTCCCTCTCCCACACTGTCACCCACTCTCCCTCTCTCTCCCTCTCTCACACTGTCACCCACTCTCACACTCTCTCCCTCTCTCACACTCTCTCCCTCTCCCACACTGTCACCCACTCTCACACTCTCTCCCTCTCCCACACTGTCACCAACTCTCACACTGTCTCCCTCTCTCACACTCTCTCCCTCTCCCAGACTGTCTCCCTCTCTCACACTCTCTCCCTCGCTCACACTCTCTCCCTCTCAACAATCCCTCACACTCTCTCCCTCTCTCACACTGTCTCCCTCTCTGACACTCTCTCCCTCTCCCACACTGTCTTCCTCTCTCACACTCTGCCCCCCTCTCACACTCTCTCCCTCTCCCACACTACCTCCCACTCTTACACTCTCACACTCTCTCCCTCTCTCACACTCTCTCCCTCTCAACAATCCCTCCCTCTCTCACACTCTCTCCCTCTCCCACACTGTCTCCCTCTCTCACACTCTCTCCCTCTCCCACACTGTCACCCACTCTCACACTCTCTCCCTCTCCCACACTGCCTCCCACTCTCACACTCTCTCACTCTCCTACACTGCCTCCCACTCTCACACTCTCTCCCTCTCCCACACTGCCTCCCACTCTCACACTCTCTCCCTCTCCCACACTGCCTCCCACTCTCACACTCTCTCCCTCTCCCACACTGTCACCCACTCTCCCTCTCTCTCCCTCTCTCACACTGTCACCCACTCTCACACTCTCTCCCTCTCCCACACTGTCACCAACTCTCACACTGTCTCCCTCTCTCACACTCTCTCCCTCTCCCAGACTGTCTCCCTCTCTCACACTCTCTCCCTCGCTCACACTCTCTCCCTCTCAACAATCCCTCACACTCTCACACTCTCTCCCTCTCTCACACTGTCTCCCTCTCTGACACTCTCTCCCTCTCCCACACTGTCTCCCTCTCTCACACTCTGCCCCCCTCTCACACTCTCTCCCTCTCCCACACTACCTCCCACTCTCACACTCTCTCCCTCTCTCACACTCGCTCCCTCTCCCACACGCTCTCCCCCTCTCACACTCTCTCCCTCTCTCACACTCTCTCCCTCGCTCACACTCTCTCCCTCTCAACAATCCCTCCCACTCTCACACTCTCTGCCTCTCCCACACTGCCTCCCACACTCTCTCCCTCTCTCACACTCTGTCCCTCTCCCACACTGTCTCCCTCTCTCACACTCCCTCACACTCTCTCCCTCTCTCACACTCTCTCCCTCTCCCACACTGTCTCCCTCTCTCACACTTTCTCCCTCTCTCACACTCTCTCCCTCTCTCACACTTTCTCCCTCTCTGACACTCTCTCCCTCTATCACATTCTGTCCCCCTCTCACACTCCCTCCCTCTCTCACAGTGTCTCACTCTCTCACAGTGTCTCACTCTCTCACCCTCCCTCTCTCACCCTCCCTCTCTCACACTTTCTCCCTCTCTCACACTCTCTCCCCCTCTCCCCTTTCGCATTCTCTCTTTTGTACTCCCTCCCTCTCTAGCACTCTCACCCTCTCTCACACTCTCCCCCTCACATTCTCTCCCTCTGACACATTCTCTACCTCAGTCACCCTCCCTCTCTCCCACTGTCTCCCACTTTGTCTCCTGTCAGACTCTCTCCCTCTCTCACACTCTCTCCCTGTCTAACACAATTTACCTGTCTCACTCACTCTCCCTTCTTCACACTCTCTCCCTCTCTCACCCTCCATCTCTCACTATCCCTCCATCTCTCACACTCCCTCTCTCAAATTCCAGCCTCTCACATACTTTCTTCTTCATAGATACTCACTCCCACTCTCCCACTCTCTCTAGCAGATTTCCCTTGTCTCACACTTACCCCTCTCTTACATTCTGTCCCTCTCTCTCACTCTCCCCCCCTCTCTCTCTCTGCATCATGCCTCCCTCCCTCCCTCTCTCACATCTCCGTTAGACACTTTCACACTCTGTCCCTCTCTCTCTCCATCCCTATATTCTCTCCCTCCATGCCTCCCTCCCTCTCACAAAACTCCCTCAATGACACTTTCTCTCACACTCTTTCTCTCTCTCACACTTTGTCCCTCTCTCACACTTTCTCTCACTCTCCATCCCTCTCTCACAATTTCTCTAACACTCTTTCCCTCTCTCACACTTTCTCTCACTCTCTATCCCTCTCTCACACTTTCTCTCACACACTTTCCCTCTCTCACACTTTCTCTCACTCTCTTTCCCTCTCTCACAGTTTTTCTCACTCTCTTTCCGTCTCTCACAATTTCTCTCACTCTCTTTCTCTCTCTCACAATTTCTCTCACACTCTTTCTCTCTCTCACACGTTCTCTCACATTCTTTCCCTCTCTCACACTTTCCCTCTCTCACACTTTTTCTCACTCTCTTTCCCTCTCTCACAATGTCTCTGACTCTATTTCACTCTCTCACACTTTGTCTTAAACTCTTTCCCTCTCTCACAATTTCTCTCATACTCTTTCCCTCTCTCACACTTTCCATCTCTCACACTTTCTCTCACACTTTCCCTCTCTCACACTATCTCTGACTCTCTTTCCCTCTCTCACACTTTCTCTCACACTCTTTCCCTCTCTCACACTTTCTCTCACACTCTTTCCCTCTTTCACACTTTCTCTGACTCTCTTTCCCTCTCTCACATTTTCTCTCACACTCTTTCCCTCTCTCACACGTTCTCTCACACTCTTTCCCTCTATCACACTTTCTCTCACTCTGTTTCCCTCTCTCACACTTTCCCTCACAATCTTTCCCTCTCCCGCTCCCTCAGTCACTCAGTTACTCTCTCCTGTACTTATGGCTAAGATTATGTGAGTATTTAATACACCATCCTTCTCACCCAAACTGCCTCCGTCAGCCACTCACCCTCTCCACTATCTGCTTCCCTTTCTCTCAGACAATCCACCTCCTTCTCCCGTTTTATCCTTTATTTCTCCACCCTCTTTCTCTCCCAATATCTCTCCTCACACCCTCTTTCTCTCTCACGCTGTCTTCTATCAGCACAACTCACAGACCAGTTCTCTCTTCCTCCACATCTCACCCCGCCTCTCTCCCAGTTGAAGTGTGTGTATCAGATGGAGGCCGGTGTCAGTTAGAGACGGGGTACTAGTTTTCACTGCTGACTATGTATTAATGCTGCTCTCTGAGGTGATGAGTTTGTCTCTGCTGCAGCCTCTGAGTTTTCTGAGGTTCCAATGATGCTAAATATTTTCTTAGTTTGAGGGGCTGAATCAGATTTAGATATGGGATCACATAATTTGCACTTTAAATAGTTCCAGATTTTGGAGACATTGAAATGTTCTACTTATTCTCAAACAGAAACTACTGAAATAAAATAAAGGAATGGTCACAGTTACAGAGACAGCTACACCCCAGAGTGCAGTGGAACCACCCAGAGAAACACACTGACAATTGGAACTGAATCACTGAATGGTCACAGTTACAGAGACAGCTACACCCCAGTGTGCAGTGGACCCACCCAGAGAAACACACTGACAATTGGAACTGAATCACTGAATGGTCACAGTTACAGAGACAGCTACATCCCAGAGTGCAGTGGAACCACCCAGAGAAACACACTGACAATTGGAACTGAATCACTGAATGGTCACATTTACAGAGACAGCTACACCCCAGAGAGCAGTGGAATCACCCAGAGAAACACACTGACAATTGGAACTGAATCACTGAATGGTCACAGTTACAGAGGCAGCTACACCCCAGAGAGCAGTGGAACCACCCAGAGAAACACACTGACAATTGGAACTGAATCACTGAATGGTCACAGTTACAGAGTCAGCTACACCCCAGGGTGCAGTGTAACCACCCAGAGAAACACACTGACAATTGGAACGGAATCACTGAATGGTCACCGTCACAGAGACAACTACACCCCAGAGTGCAGTGGAACCACACAGAGAAACACACTGACAATTGGAACTGAATCACTGAATGGTCACAGTTACAGAGGCAGCTACACCCCAGAGTGCAGTGGAACCACCCAGAGAAACACACGGACAATTGGAACTGAATCATTGAATGGTCACAGTTATAGAGACAGCTACATCCCAGAGTGCAGTGGACCCACCCAGAGAAACACACTGACAATTGGAACTGAATCACTGAATGGTCACAGTTACAGAGACAGCTACACCCCAGAGCGCAGTGGAACCACCCAGAGAAACACACTGACAATTGGAACTGAATCACTGAATGGTCACAGTTACAGAGGCAGCTACACCCCAGAGTGCAGTGGAACCACCCAGAGAAACACACTGACAATTGGAACTGAATCACTGAATGGTCACAGTTACAGAGACCGCTACACCCCAGAGCGCAGTGGAACCACCCAGAGAAAAACACTGACAATTGGAACTGAATCACTGAATGGTCTCTGTCACAGAGACAACTACACCCCAGAGTGCAGTGGAACCACCCAGAGAAACACACTGAAAATTGGAACTGAATCACTGAATGGTCACAGTTACAGAGGCAGCTACATCCCAGAGAGCAGTGGAACCACCCAGAGAAACACACTGACAATTGGAACTGAATCTCTGAATGGTCACTGTTAGAGAGACAGCTACAACCCAGAGTGCATTGGAACCACCCTGAGAAACACACTGACAATTGGAACTGAATCACTGAATGGTTACAGTGGAGTGAGGGATATCTCTGAAACAATGTGAGATGTAGAGATGGGACTGATGGTTTCTGAGTGGACAGCATACTTTCTGTTAATGTTAGTTGAACTATGTGATCAACACCGGTGTTTGCAAAGAGGTCACTCACTCAGAAAAATAATATTTCCTTTCACTGAACACAATATCGTAATCTGTTTGTTCACGTCTTGAAAAATAAGTTAAAACGATGTCACAACCTCAATTTCCCTTGTGTGGTTCCACAGGGTATTAATTAAAAGCTTGGAGAATATATAACCTCAGAGTTTTAGACAGAGAGTTTGCCAATCGCAGGAAGGGACACATCACTTCACACTGAAAATGCATCGTCCAATTGATATGGTTGAGAAAGTATTCTACCCAATCCTGGCTATTGTTGGTGTTCCTGGTAAGTGACTGTCACCATTGAATTGGTGTAAATCTGTGTGTGAGCGGCTCTCTGATTTTAAACTGCGACTGAAAATACCTGATCCTGATCTCGTGCTCACTGTGAAATAGACACCTGGTCAACGATATAATTGTCAAATGTATGCAAGCCTGTCAATGGTTTGAATCCCTTTCATCAACTCACAATAAACCTCTGTTTGTAACTCACTGGATCTCTGACCGGGGAAGTTATTATATTGAGCGGAATTTTGTATAATGTTAGATTGGATGACAGCAAAGGCAATCTCTCTGAAGGGAGGTTTAGGAGGAGAAAGAATTAAATCACACTGAGTGTGAGTATCTGTCAGTGTAGAATTGTACTGACTGTGGGTCACTATCAGAGTGGAATATCTGACGGCGGTGAACAAGGGTTACTGGAAGTGTCTGTCAGTGTAGAATTGTACTGACTGTGGGTCTCTCCCCAGAGTGGAATATCTGACAGCGGTGAACAAGGGTTACTGGAAGTGTCTGTCAGTGTAGAATTGTACTGACTGTGGGTCTCTCACCAGTGTGGAATATCTGACAGCGGTGAACAAGGATTACTGGAAGTGTCTGTCAGTGTAGAATTGTACTGACTGTAGGTCTCTCACCAGAGTGGAATATCTGATTCAATTATCTATCTATTACTGGGACTATCTGTCCGTGTGGAATTGTATTGTGTGTGGGTCAGTAACTGGACTGAAATTAGTTGGTTCTATTTTGAAATGATGTATTTTATTGGTGAGGGGTCGCTCCATTCTGTGGAGTTCTCTCTGTGTGTTTTAACTTTGGAATAGGTTGAAAACAGGTAGGGTTTGGCTGTGTTTTGAAGATGTTTGATATTTATTGTATGAAGTGCAATGTCTCTATCTCTGTTTTCTATTGATCTACTCTAACATGAACAGATATCACCCACAGTCTAAGATTTCATAAAACCCACAGCAGTGCAGCATTCCAATAGGTTTTGTGATATTTTCTCATTCCTATTCATCCTGAAATGAACTCACAAGTTTGATCAATTTTTATGGGTGTTTTTAAACTGTCTTTCTGCTTCACACGATTTGTGAATCTATTCACCTGAAGCCAGAAACCCCTCCAGTCCATTCACACACTTGTTTTCCAAGGAGCGATTGGGGGACTTATTGTTCTGAACAAAATGCAGCAGCGGACACTGATCTGTCGGGACATTAATGTCCCATTGAAATTCCCGCTTTGCAAATTCATAATTAATGATGATGTGTGCCTGTAATTAGTTGTATTCTGCCTCCGTATTCACTCCCAATTTGATTCTGTCTGTAAATTGTGTAATTATCATTCTGCTTCCCGATCCTATACTGTTGATGGGAATGGTGAAGGAGAGTGATCCCAGTGCTGATCCTTGTGGAACACCACTTCCCACCTTCCACCAACCAGCCTAAATCCCTTTAACTCCTCTCGCTGTTTTCTGTGTGTGTCGCCAGCATGTGTCCATCCTGCTGCTGTGTCCCCTAACTCCACTGGCTCTGAGATTACTCATCAGTCTGTTACGTCGGATCTTACTGACGGCCTTTAGAAAATCAAATTGTTTAACATCTATCATACTACTCAGATATATTATTTCTGGTAGTTATTGAAATAATTGGATGACATGTGTCAGGAATAATGTTGACTTTGGAATATGTGCCGACTATTTAGTGTACTCTGTGTTACTGGATTTCTTTTAACTCAGACTTCTAATTCAATACAATATGTAAACAGTCCAACTAGGGAAGAGGCGGTACTGGACCTGGTATTGGGGAATGAGCCCGGCCAGGTGGTAGATGTTTCAGTAGGGGAGCATTTCGGTAACAGTGACCACAATTCAGTAAGTTTTAAAGTACTGGTGGACAAGGATAAGAGTGGTCCGAGGATGAATGTGCTAAATTGGGGGAAGGCTAATTATAACAATATTAGGCGGGAACTGAAGAGCATAGATTGGGGGCGGATGTTTGAGGGCAAATCAACATCTGACATGTGGGAGGCTTTCAAGTGTCAGTTGATAGGAATACAGGACAGGCATGTTCCTGTGAGGAAGAAAGACAAATACGGCAATTTTCGGGAACCTTGGATGACGAATGATATTGTAGGCCTCGTCAAAAAGAAAAAGGAGGCATTTGTCAGGGCTAAAAGGCTGGGAACAGACGAAGCCTGTGTGGCATATAAGGAAAGTAGGAAGGAACTTAAGCAGGGAGTCAGGAGGGCTAGAAGGGGTCATGAAAAGTCATTGGCAAATAGGGTTAAGGAAAATCCCAAGGCTTTTTACACTTACATAAAAAGCAAGAGGGTAGCCAGGGAAAGGGTTGGCCCACTGAAGGATAGGCAAGGGAATCTATGTGTGGAGCCAGAGGAAATGGGCGAGGTACTAAATGAATACTTTGCATCAGTATTCACCAAAGAGAAGGAATTGGTAGATGTTGAGTCTGGAGAAGGGGGTGTAGATAGCCTGGGTCACATTGTGATCCAAAAAGACGAGGTGTTGGGTGTCTTAAAAAATATTAAGGTAGATAAGTCCCCAGGGCCGGATGGGATCTACCCCAGAATACTGAAGGAGGCTGGAGAGGAAATTGCTGAGGCCTTGACAGAAATCTTTGGATCCTCGCTGTCTTCAGGGGATGTCCCGGAGGACTGGAGAATAGCCAATGTTGTTCCTCTGTTTAAGAAGGGTGGCAGGGATAATCCCGGGAACTACAGGCCGGTGAGCCTTACTTCAGTGGTAGGGAAATTACTGGAGAGAATTCTTCGAGACAGGATCTACTCCCATTTGGAAGCAAATGGACGTATTAGTGAGAGGCAGCACGGTTTTGTGAAGGGGAGGTCGTGTCTCACTAACTTGATAGAGTTTTTCGAGGAGGTCACTAAGATGATTGATGCAGGTAGGGCAGTAGATGTTGTCTATATGGACTTCAGTAAGGCCTTTGACAAGGTCCCTCATGGTAGACTAGTACAAAAGGTGAAGTCACACGGGATCAGGGGTGAACTGGCAAGGTGGATACAGAACTGGCTAGGCCATAGAAGGCAGAGGGTAGCAATGGAGGGATGCTTTTCTAATTGGAGGGCTGTGACCAGTGGTGTTCCACAGGGATCAGTGCTGGGACCTTTGCTCTTTGTAGTATATATAAATGATCTGGAGGAAAATGTAACTGGTCTGATTAGTAAGTTTGCAGACGACACAAAGGTTGGTGGAATTGCGGATAGCGATGAGGACTGTCTGAGGATACAGCAGGATTTAGATTGTCTGGAGACTTGGGCGGAGAGATGGCAGATGGAGTTTAACCTGGACAAATGTGAGGTAATGCATTTTGGAAGGGCTAATGCAGGTAGGGAATATACAGTGAATGGTAGAACCCTCAAGAGTATTGAAAGTCAAAGAGATCTAGGAGTACAGGTCCACAGATCACTGAAAGGGGCTACACAGGTGGAGAAGGTAGTCAAGAAGGCATACGGCATGCTTGCCTTCATTGGCCGGGGCATTGAGTATAAGAATTGGCAAGTCATGTTGCAGCTGTATAGAACCTTAGTTAGGCCACACTTGGAGTATAGTGTTCAATTCTGGTCGCCACACTACCAGAAGGATGTGGAGGCTTTAGAGAGGGTGCAGAAGAGATTTACCAGAATGTTGCCTGGTATGGAGGGCATAAGCTATGAGGAGCGATTGAATAAACTCGGTTTGTTCTCACTGGAACGAAGGAGGTTGAGGGGTGACCTGATAGAGGTATACAAAATTATGAGGGGCATAGACAGAGTGGATAGTCAGAGGCTTTTCCCCAGGGTAGAGGGGTCAATTACTAGGGGGCATAGGTTTCAGGTGAGAGGGGCAAAGTTTAGAGTAGATGTACGAGGCAAGTTTTTTACGCAGAGGGTAGTGGGTGCCTGGAACTCACTACCGGAGGAGGTAGTGGAGGCAGGGACGATAGGGACATTTAAGGGGCATCTTGACAAATATATGAATAGGATGGGAATAGAAGGATACGGACCCAGGAAGTGTAGAAGATTGTAGTTTAGTCGGGCAGTATGGTCGGCACGGGCTTGGAGGGCCGAAGGGCCTGTTCCTGTGCTGTACATTTCTTTGTTCTTTGTTCTTTGTTGTTCTTTGTTGTTCAATGCTTCCAACTGTTGACATTGTGACTGGAAGATGTGATTATATTCTGTTCTAAGTTCAAGAATAACAGAGACCGACTTCTGCTTCTCAATTCTTTGGTAATTATTCTGATGGTGACCAGTGAATAGATAATATTGTCTCTGCTGTTTCTGTCTATTTTATGAATATTTGTTGTGAAATCCATCCGCCTCCAGTGATCTCCCTCTACCTGGACCCCACCCTCTGGCCTCCTATCAGCTCTTGATCTTTTCATTGAGATCTGTCAGTGCGACATCGACCGTCTCAATTTCCCTGTGCCTCTCACCAACTCTATCCTGACTCACTCTAAACTTGCTCCAATCCTCTCTCTGATATCCAACCCTGGCCTGGTGATCTAAGCTGCTCACAAGGGTGGTGCCATTATTGTCTGGTGTCCTGACCTCTTCCTCACAGAGGCTGACCGTCCGCTCTCAGGCCCATCCTGGTACCTCCCCCTGGACCAGCAGCACACCACCAAACATCATGATACTGTTTCCAGGGCTTTCACTGACCTCCTTGACTCTGGATATCTTCTGTCCTCAGCCTTGGACATCATAGTCCCACAACCCCACACATCCTGCATCAACCTCCCGCTTCTACCTCCTTCCCAAAATCCACAAACAGGAAAGTCCCAGTGCACCCATTATTTTGGCCTGTTCCCGCCCCTCCAAGATCATTTCTTCCCATCTTGATTCCATCCCCTTTACCCTGTTCTGCCCCTTCCCAAAGACAGTGGTGTCACAGTGACACAGTGGTTTGCACTGCTGCCTCACAGCAGCAGGATCCCGAAATCAATTCCTACCTTGGGTGACTGTCTGTGTGCAGACTGCACTTTCTCTCCCTGTCTGTGTGGGTTTCCTCCGGGTCTCCGGTTGCCTCCCATAGCCCAAAGATGTGCAGGTTAGGTGGATTGGCCATGCTAAATTACTCCGTAGTGTCCAAAAAGATGTGTAGGTTAGATTAAGGGGTTAATGAGATAGGCGGGGGAGTGAGCTTGGTTGAGGTACTCTTTCAGAGGTTTGGTACAGACTTAATGGGCCGAATGGCCTCCTTCTGCACTGTGGGGATGTTATGGTTCCTGATTCCTCTGGTGTCGTATGTCATATAAACAAGGTCCATTTCCCTGGCCCTAACCGCCTAATCTTCACAATGGACGTCCAATCCCTCTGCACCTCTGTTCCCCAACACGAGGGTTGTGTTCAGATCCTCATACCCTGCTTCCTGTAAAGACTGCATCTCATTCTCCCACTTTCTCCGCCTCCATCGCCTCTGTTCTGATGCTGGCGTCTTCGAAAATAGCCCCCCTGGCATGTCGGTCTTTTCCTTAACCTGGCCCCACCACCTTCCTTTGTTAACAGGGCTCTCAATCGTGTTCAATTCACTTCTCACACCTCTGTCCTCACACAGCCCCCTCCCTCCCGGAAACATGATAGGGTTCCTCTCCTCACTTTCCACACCATCAGCCTCCCCATTGAATGGGAAATCCTCCTCCATTTCTGCCAACTCCAGCATGATGTCACCACCAAACACATCTTCACCTCTCTCCAATCACCCCCTCAATTTCTGCATTCCTCAGGTACCGCACCCTCCACCTTGTCCACTTCCCCCTCACACCCCACACCCCTTTCCCTTCCCCCAGCACCTTCCCCTGCAATCACAGACGGTGCAACAACTGTCCCTTTACCTCCTCCCGTGTCCCGGTTCTCAGCAGCAAACTCTCCTTTCTGGGGAAGCAGCGTTTCACTTCTGTGCCTTCAGTTTGTTCTCCTGTATTCGCTGCTGCCAATACCGCCTCCTCGACATTGTGGGGGACTAAACGCAGACTGGGAGACTGCTTTGTGGAACACCTTCACTCAGCCCACAGCATGGCCCCAGCCTTCCTATTGTGGCCATGTTAACTCAGCACCTTGCTCTCAGGCCCACATGTCTGTCCTTGGCCTGCTGCCAGAATGCAGTGAAGCCCAACGCAAGCTGGAGGAGCAACATCTCATCATCCAATTAGGATGACGCATCCCGCAGGACGTAACTTTAATTTCAACTACTTTATTCTGGGATCTTTCCCCTCCATCTTAACGCTCTTGTTTTGGAATTTTCCTACTTTTTTGATGAATGCAATGAGTCCGAATCTGGAGAGAGTCTATTCCGGCCAAGTGAACCCTGGGGACTGTCCAATGCTGGAGCGGGTATATTCCTGACAAAAGCTTGGCAGGGTTTGTTTTCAAACAGGGAGAGGATGGATTCCTGGGAACAGTGATGTTGGGATGTTCGAGACATGGCAATGGGGGATTCCTGGGAGCGGGTGCTGTACGAATGACTAAACCTGGGAGGGGTGATCCCTCGGGATGTTCTGGAGACTGGACAGACTCTATTCTGGACAGGCTGGGCTGCACGGTAGCACAGTGGTTGGCACAGTTGATTCACAGCTCCAGGGTCCCAGGTTCGATTCCCGGCTTGGGTGACTGTCTGTGCAGAGTCTGCACATCCTCCCCGTATCTGCGTGGGTTTCCTCCGGGTGCTCCGGTTTCCTCCCACAGTCCAAAGATGTGCGGGTTAGGTGGATTGGCCAAGATAAATTGTGTTTAGTTTCCAAACAATTTAGATGGGGTCACTGGGTTATGGGGATGGGGTGGGCTGAACTGGTTTTCTCTTTCCAAGGGCCGGTGCAGGCTCGATGGGCCGAATGGCCTCCTTTTGCACTGTACATTCTATATTTCTATTCCTCCCATGGTTATGAAGTGGGAAGGTCCTGCGTTTGTTTTATTTTTTCCATTGATCGTGGAGTATTCAAATAAACCAGGAGTGGGGTCCAACCCCATCAGAAATCCAGTCCAGGGAACGGTCCAATCCGGGGTGTGGTCCAATAATTGAGCTGGGGTGACAATCTCGGGTATGTTTGTATCCGGTTTGGGAAACCTGGCTGGCCTGAGTGAATCCTGTAAATCAGACTAAATGAGAAATGTAACCTCTCCCAAAGGTCTCTGAATTATAAACATTTTCCTACCACTGCCATCAAACTGACAGGGCTGCAATTCACACTTTCCCCCCATTCCCCACCTTTAACACTGGAGTTACATTTCCTACTCCCCACTCTGCAATGTTAATCTCTGTGCCCACTCCTCTCCCAGCACCCCCACCCACCCACTGTCCATTATATTGATGCTGCAATTGTGTCCTGGTTCAGACAGGGAGATTCATTACCCAGTAATTTCCCGCGTCTCTCCTTTCTCTCTCTGGCAGTTAATATACTGGGAATTGCGATTCTGTGTCGGGGGAAGTGTGGCCTCTCTACCTGCACCACTCGCTACCTGGTGGCCATGGCAACGGCGGATCTGCTGTTTATTATCACTAAACCCATACTGAACATGATCAGTGTTTATTATTTCCCCCGGAG